>NC_057824.1:14840525-15143555 GCF_910594005.1 Cervus elaphus
GGTAGAGAGTTTGCCTTTAGGGTTATATTTCATAAGTCTGTCTGATTCAACGCATATTGTAATTTGTGCCTGTGAGAAAGTTAGAGAATGTCTGATTTGCATTAGGAGAGTGAAGGTTACTCAAAAAATTCAGTCATTGGAAAATTTGTTTCCAGTCAAAGGAAACTGTCTCACACACATGATGAGGCCCTATTAGGACAATGGTAGCAATCATTCATTTAATAAACAGGCACTCATTGATCACCTTGGAGAAGGAAATGGCAACCCACTCCAGTATTCTTTCCTGCAGAATCCCATGGCCTGAGAAGCCTGGTGGGCTACAGTCCATGGGGTTGCAGAGAGTTGGACATGACTGAGTGTCTATCACTTCACTTCACTGATCACCTGCTTTGTGTCCACCAGCAGTCTAGACTGGATAGTACAAGGTAGATAAGATTTAGGCTTTTGAGTATGGTCACAGAAAGACCACGGTGTGTGCTGAGAAACGGGACTTAGTCCAGAGAGGCTGGGAGGTTGACCAGAATTGAGACTGGAAAAGTAGAAAGACGGCTGGGTGGGACTGCAAGTTGTTCTCGTGTACTGCACCGAGGGGTTTGTGCTTGATGAGTTACAGTCAGGTGGAAAGCAGGAAATGACGTAGTCATGTCTGTTGCATTGGACTCGTGTTAGAGGATGCTGGGCCACTGGTTACTTCAAGGGGAAATTATGTTGGATTTGGACTGATGAGCTAATGTTTTGATTTGGGCCATTCTTGCACATGTATTTCAGTCCTAACTCAATGTCGTAGTGGTATCTCAGACTTTTAGGAAGTTATTTAATAAATGCTTAAGAAACAACCAACTACCTTTCTGAACATAGAGAGAAAAGGCTACTTAAAATGCTTCAGTGGTCCTTGTAATATCTAATGAGAAATACAGAGCAGAGGACAGATTTGTGAAGGATGTAGATGATCAGAAGACAAGAGTGGCAGATGGTAGTAGAGGTACCATCACTTGGGGACCTCTGTCACTTGGTAGTAGAGGTGGTGATGACATCATATCATTAGTTTTGTCAGCTTAAAAAATATTAGCGAGGGTTGATGGCCAACTAATACATGAAATAGGACATGAGATACTAGTAACACGGGAGAGAAGAGGCTGCTAACAAAGATAACTTAGACCAATTCACCTAGGTGTGCTGTTGAAATCTGTCTTTCTATCTCAGCATATGACTTCTATTTTATAGAAAAAATAGTGCCATCAGATGGGAACTTCTTCATCTTGACTGATGACAGCTCCATTCTTGTACATGTACCCATCCCCTTTCTCCACCTCGCCTGTTTGGAAAAGGGGTTTTCCTTCCTGAGGTTGGTCCTTCCTACCCCACTCCTCCCCGTGCTTGCAGCCCAGACCCCCTGGTACTCTCCCCACCCTCTGATTCCCCTCTCCTCTGACCTCATCCCCAGTGGCTTTCAAACACGCTCCTGCTTTGGTCTCTTCCTCTTGACCCTCCTGCCTCTAGTCATTTTCATATCATTCTCTTCCACATCCCAGCCAAACTCTTGAGTTGTTTTTACTTTCTTATATGCTGATTGGCTATTTGTATATCTTCTTTGGAGGAATGTCTATTCAGATCCTTTGCTAATTTTTTAATTGGTTTATTTGTCTTTTAACTGTTGAGTTGTAAGAGTTTTTATACTCTGGATGTTAGACCCTTGTCAGATACATGATTTGCAAATATTTTCTCCCATTCACTGGGTTGTCTTCTCACTTTGTAAATAATGTGTTTTAACACACAAGTTTTAATTTTGATTGAGTTCAGTTTATCTGTTATCTTGATGCTTTTTGTGTCAATGACTGCCTAATTCAAGGGCACACAGATTTTCCCCTGTTTTCTTCTTAGAGTTTGATTGTTTTAGCTCTTCTATTTGTCTTTTAATCTATCTTGAGTTAAATTTTTGTGTATAGTGTGATGTTGGTATCTAAATTCATTCTCTTGCATGTGGATATTTTCTAGATAATAATATCAATTGCTGGATGTTTAGTAAATCTACAGTGTAAAGTGAAACCCTCTGGGAAGTGAAATGTGGCAGTTATTCCATGCCACTGTGAGTCTGAAGTCGTTTGCTGTCAGAGCAAAAGCTCTGATATTCACAGGTGTTCTCAGTCATTTTCTCTTGTATGGGGCAACATTTGTTTATCCAAGAACAAATATGTAAATGGCAAACTGAGCACTAATATTGCCTAATAGCATTTGTCAGAGCTCAAGTTATATGATTTAGAATGCCACCATGAAGCTCAGCTCTGAACTTCATCCATTGGAAGTTCATATTTTCAAAGTAACAAGCCGAGTGCTCTGCGTAGAGTCGTACGGCTGGTCAGTACCAAGGCCAAGATGTCAGGCTGAGTCCTGCCCCCCCATTCTTTGTGATTGTTGTGTAACTGTGAGTCTAAGGTGTTATCTTAGGTAGTCTCAAGAAGTAAAAGAAACCGATGGTTTTTCACTAGGTGGCTGTGAAATTAGTTTGGTAAGAAATCTCTTACCTGACACTATTATAGTAGGTGTTTGGGTGATTAATTAAGAAAGTCAGTTTTTATAAGTACTCTTAGGGAATGGTGCATGTTGTCCTTAACATGTGTATATTTGTTCTACGTTGATGTGGCTCGAAACTCTTTTCTCTGAAAATCTGTCTGTGAATTCGATTTTTGTTGTTGTTGTACTTTAAGTTGAATGAGAACCCCAAGGCATTTGCAGAGAATCTGGTATAGAATCCTTCAAGACTTGTATGATCCTCCTTCCCACAGCACTACCTGGTTCATGGTCATCTCATACATTTAATATAATTCAGCAAAAATTGTCTTATCAGTTTCTCAGTGTCAGGTCTTTGCAAAGCATCTGCCTTAGTTTTCATGAAAACAGTTATCACTGTGTACTTATATTTTGTTGGTTTGTACAATGTTTAATAAAATTATGTAATTTTGGTGATAAGTATAAGTGGCATTAACAAGTTTGGGAATCATCGTACCTGATACTTGATAACTAAACAGCTCAGTTAGTACTGAAGTCATAAGTAGGCAGTAATTTGCTCTCTGTATGCCTGTGTGCCTACCAGGGGCATCAGAATGTTATAAAGGGAAACAGGGCATAATGATTCTGTGAACAATGCTTGAAAGTTGGTTTTGAAAGATTTTGAACATCTGTTCAGTTGAATACTTAACATCCATATAAAATGTCAATAACAATTAATATGTATTATGAAAAGACATTGAAGCTATATGTAAAAAGAGAAAAATAGCTTAGAAAAGGTCTATTAAGATTCTGTGTATGTGTGTGTGTTTGTGCATGTGTGTGTGAACATAGAAAAAGGTCAAGGGTTTCATTCAAGGAGGATCCTACAACACTTACCTCCTCCTGTGGACACAGGAAATCAGTAGCTCCTCGTGAAATAGTTTCCTCCTCTGAGCAACTCCTGCACATCTGGCCAACAACCCACATCAAAGTGGATAGGAGAGGCTGAGACATGGTCTCACCATCCACCCCACTCCCAGCATGGTGGCCTACAATTGGAAGGAAGCTACCATCCCCAGCTGCTCCCTGAGAAGTGAAGGGTCTGAACCCTAAACTTGGCACCCTTCCTTTAAAGACTTGCACCTGGGAGATGAGCCCCCAAACATCTACCTTTGAAAGTCAGTGGAACTGGCATCTGCAAGACCCACCAGGCTTATGATGTGAGAAACAGCTTTTGAAGGGCAGCATGAACTTGGTCACCCTCCTGGGGCCTGGCACAGGGACAGCGGCTGAAAAGGGCCCAGACTTTCTGTGAAAGAGGCTTGTTTATCTTAAAGCATCAGCCTGAGGGGCCAGCCTCTCATTTAACATTCTCTGGGGGCTTGGAGGCTGGCAGGAGCTGTCTTTGCTCTCTCTGCCTCATTCCAGCTGGACAGTATCTCCTAGAAAGGAACTTGGGTACTTGTCTGGTGCCCCGATGTTTGCAGTTGCTGCCCAGAGACAACTCTAGGTCACCTGGCTTTGGTGGCCAGTGAGGCTTACACCTGTAGGTCCCCAGTGTTCACTGCAGTATTATTTGCAATAGTCAAGACATGGAAGCAGGCTTAGTATCCATCGATAGATGAATAGATAAAGAAACCATGATATACACACACCACACACACACAGAGGAATATTATTCAGCCATGAAAAGGAACTAAATATAGACTCCCCTGGTGGTACTGAAAAGGAAAAGTTAAAATTTGACATAACCTCCTGCTCGTTCTGCCTGTGTAACTCAGCTTGCTCCTTGCAAAGTCTGGATCGGGTAGATCACGTAGTCTCAGAAAGTGGGGACTTAAGATACGAAGAACTGGAGCTTTTCTCACCACCCCTGTACTGCTCTTTGCAATTCCCCAGCCCCTGTAAACCTGCTTAATCATGCCTTTCCATATAAAGGTCAGGCATTCCCCTCCCCATCTTGACTGCTGTTCCCGTGCACACAAAACTGCTTCGTTTAAACCAGCCTATTAGCAGCTAGTGTTGCCCACTACAGTCTGTCTATGAACACTCTGTAACCCCTCTGTTTGGGGCTCAGAGCTTAGAGTGTTAACTGCTCTGGGCCCGCTGGCGTAGTAAACGTGAGTTCTCCAACTCTCCGAGTGTGGTGCTTGGTTTCTCGAGTACTGGTTTCTACAATAGTACAGTGGCTAAGAATCTGCTTGCCAATTCAGGGGACACAGATTTGATCCCTGGTCCGGGCAGATTCAACATGCCACAGAGCAGATAAGCCTCTGAGCCACAGCTACTCTGCCTGTGCTCTAGAGTCCGTTGCCCACAGCAAGAGAAACCAGCAAATGAGAAGTCTGCAAACCGCAACACAGAGTAGCCCCTGCTCGCCACAACTAGAGAAAGCCTGCATGCAGCAATGAAGATGCAGCACAACCAAGAATAATAAATAAAAATATTTTCAAAAAAGAAAGAAATCTTGCCATTTGTGGCAACGTGGATGGAGCTTGAGGGCATTAATGCTACATGACATAAGTTGGAGAAAGATGCTCATGATCTAACTTTTATGTGAAATCTAAAAAATGAAACAAAAATTAACTCAAAGGTACTGAGAACAGATTGGTGGTTGCTAGAGCAGGGGGTGGGGAATGGACGAAATGGGCGAAGGGGTCAAATGGTACAGACTTCTAGTTAATCAGTTAAATAAGTCATGGGGATGTGATGTGTAGCATGGTGACTATAGTTAATAATACTGTACTGTATATTTGAAAGTTTAAGAGAGTAAATCTTTAAATTTATCATCGCAAGAAAAGGAAATTTGTAACCGTGTGGTGGATGTTACCTCATCCATCCTCACAGTGAAAATATTTGGGGAAAAAATTCCAGAAAGTTTCAAAAGACAAAATTTGAATTTTCTGTGACAAATAGTTGGCAACACTTTACATAGTATTTTCAATGATCTATATAACATTTACATTTTATTAGGTATTATGTAATCTAGAGATGATTTAAAGTGTATGTAAATAGTGTGCCATTTTATTTTAGAGACTAGGACATACCTAGATTTTGGTGTCTTTGGGGGTCCTGAAAACAGGCCCCCATGGATGCTGAGGGATGGCTTTATTTTTAGGTTGAAATTGTCACAGTGAATATTTGTTACTTTTAAAACTTAAGGGAAAAGGAACTACTTCTGAGAAGAGCCTATTTAATGTGTGTAGTTAAAAACAAATGAAATCCCTTTTGGGACTTAGGCAGCAGGAGAGAATGCTCTTGGTCAGGGGCCTCCCTCTTGGCACCTTGACAGTGTGCAAGCACCTCTCTGTCCTGTGTGTTTTAAAGTGCTTTATCCTGACAGCAGTTAACCTTTCAAATGAATAGAATGGTGTTTCTCTGTTCTCCCTCCTTTTATTTGTATATGTAAAACGTGATATTGTTGCAATATTTTTTTTTTCTGGTTTTATTTTCAGGAAGACTTTGATGTCGATCACGTTGTGTCTGACTGTCGGAAGCGAGTCCAGCTAGAAGCACTTAGAGATGACCTGGAGCTCTACTATAAGCCGCTTAAAACAGCCATGGTTGAGCTCATCAACAAGGACACACAGACTTTGTCAATCTGTCAACAAACCTGGTAAACTTGAAATCCACAGTTCCTGCCTGTCAGTGTATTTACACATGTACTGCACACTTTTTTTCTCACTCATGTTTCTTCTTAACAGCTCTGCGTCTTTTTAGAAACCTTTTAGTTATTTTTTTCCCCAGAAACTTGAAGGGATTGCTAATCTTGATTAATAAAGGAACTAAACTTTCTTGATACACATCTTTTGTGTTTAGTTTGATTATGTTTGGAATGACTTATTAAGAAGTGGTGAAAAGTAAAGGATAGCAATGCCAAGAGTGTTTGTTTTTGTTAGTTGCTAATTGATTCCCATGAAATCTCACCAGTTTAGACTAATTTCCAAGAGCAGATATCAACTATTCTTAAGGAAATGTTCCATTTACTTTCAGGTACATGTGCTAGCCAGAAATAGGTTGAGAAAACATTGGCCAATATTGATCATTAAGAAGCCTATTTTTATACATGTTATACAAATATAGGAATTGTTTGTAAGAAATACCTGTAACTCCATGGCTGATTCATTTGTAAAGTAATTAGCCTCCAACTAATAAAAATAAATGAAAAAAAAAAAGAAGCATATCAATTACTTGGAAAAGTTGTTTAGAAACACTTGAGTTTTCATACTTGTGAAAGTCTTGTTCATATTTTGTTTTTAAGTCTGTTTGTCAAAAGAGGTATGGAAAATAGCCATCTCTATGGGAATTTCAAGAAACATTGAGAATAATGAGCCATATTTGCTTTTGGGAAATACACCACTAAGATAAATGTTCCAGTAGGATTAGAGACCCTGAAAATTTTATTTCCATCCTATTTAATTTGGATTTTTCTGAAGGGTTGTAATAATGCTTAGGAGAGATGTAGTCCATCAGACTTTCATATCAGCTGGTTGAATATCATAAACAACAGAGATAGCTGTTTTTCCTGTTAGTTTTTTAAGTCATTTAAAATTTCATCCCAAAGGCAAATTGTGCATAGGAATTTTTGATTTCTTATGACTTTCCTTATTTTTATACTGCTTATATATCAACAGGTTTTTCACAGTCAAGGAGCATTATTTATGGCCAAATAACATTTTTGTTACGTAGTTACTAGCAGCATATAATTGTACAGAAAGAATAACCTAAGTTTCATACTGCTTTGATCATTAAGCACAGGCTTCACTGTTAACCCTGGCCCTGATGTGTCTGTGCCAACATGCTTTTGCCTTTAGGTCGGTATGGACAAGGCCCTCAATCAGCTTTCTGTGCCTTTGGGACAGTTACAAGAAGAGGTTCTGATATGTCCCCAAATAACCGTCAACAATCTACCATAAAGCATATTACACTTGTTTGCCTTCTCCAAGAATTATTTTATTAATCTGTTAGATTGTTGTGATTGGTGTTTTTTAATGTTCCATGACTATAGTATAATACTTTCAAAATGTAAATGATTTGCATGTGATGTTACAACCTAAGAAACATATTTGGTTTGAAGACGACAAATTCTCAAGAGTAGAGTAGACACTTTTAAATGTCGGGGAGGAGGAGAAGGGTATTTCAAAAATTGAATTTGTTAATACCACCTCACCCATGTATAAGTGGTCTCCAGCTTAGAACTGGCTTACTTATATTTTAAAATTTGTCATTTTACAAGTATTTTCCCAGACAATATTTTATATGTAGTTAGATTCGTGGACCAGTTTATACCAGCCATTTAACCCCCGATGTAACTGAAGGGTAATATAAATGTTGTATAATACCTAGTTTCTCTGAGAAAATCTCTCCCTTGGGAATGGAACTGTCTGCCCCTAAGCCACGAGAACAGGGACTTCATCCTGGTGAACAGTGGAGAGGGAGTTTTGGTATCACCTCCAACAGAAGACTGCCGCCCTGTCCTCCCCTCACCCTCTGGGCTGTGCTAGGCGCCTCAAACTCCATCCTCCCTTCGTTGTGAAGCACCGCACCGTCACTTCCTGTGTGTGTCAGCACTGGGCCACGCCAGACCACGTGGTCTTATGCTCCTTGCCTCGAGACAGTACCTGGCACATGCAGGGTTCTCACTAGATAATGTAGTAAAGAGGTTCTGCTTGGATAAAGCTGTAGGAAATGCAGGACAATGGGAACGTCAGGGCTGAGAGGTCCCGAGGAGGGTAGGCAAGAAAAAATTCGTAAAAGAGGTTAAGTTGTGAGCTGTGTCTTGAACTAGCAGATTGTTTGAAAGTTCGTGTCTTGTTTGAATTTTACAAAGCTTATTAAAGTGCCTTTTGTTGGAATGGAAAAGAAAGAAGTTTTTGGTCTGCTGCTGAATCCCACACCAGCCTCTGCATGGCCTTCCTGCCTCCTTTTCAGGACTCCTCTTCCTTCTTGCACCCTGTAGCCATGATATTTCCCAAACCCCATCATTTATTAACCTTCCACTCTTCTCTCTGAACTCTCTCCACTCTGCCCACCTGTGCTTGAACTTCCTCGACTGCCCTCATGCCTTCAGGCTCTTGTCCTACACTGCCAGCGGCCAGCACCACCTACCGTCCCTTACTCTGCAGCTGTCTTTATCACTACCCTTCTCCTCATCAACCAAGACCTCACCTGCCTTTTTAATCTCAACTCAAGAAGCTTCTCCGAGATTCTAAGATCATCGAGGGATAAGACTGTTTCTATCTAATTCATCATTGTATCCTCATTGGCTGACTGTTAGTAGACATTTCATGTTTATTGAATGAATTAATTCACTTTTCTATAAAATTTTTGTGATTTGTCTGGTGGTGGTGGTTTAGTCGCTAAGTCGTGTCTGACTCTTGCAACCTCACGGACTGTAGCCTGCCAGGCTCCTCTGTCCGTGGAATTCTCCAGGCAAGAGTACTGGAGTGGGTTGCCATGTCTAGTTTATTCTAATCGTTTCTTTTACCTTTGTTTTGGCCTGATTCTTCATATTTTGTTTAATTTATTAGCTTTTGGACATGTTTCTCCACCTATGAGCTGCCTTTTCCTGGCCATTCTTTTCCTTACTCCTTGATTCATAATATCCTTAGAACAACATGGCATCATGAAGTATCAGTGCTTAAGGATTGTTTAGTTCCTGATAGAATCTAGTCTAAAATTCTCCTAAACCTCCCCCACCCCTGTTTATTTCTACTTCTCTCCAAAATGAAGCCTGCTGTGTACCCGGGTGCACCCTCCAACCCCGAGTGCGCCCTGTCAGTTGCACCTTTCCACCCTCTGTCTTCCAGTGACTGCTCTCCTCCACCGTCGGCCTCCACAGGCTCTCCAAGTCAGACTCGAGTTCCACCCCCTGTGCCAGATTTTCCAAGTGTTTGATTCAGATGGTTCTTTGTGTACTCTGACCACGTATGACGGTGATTGTATATGTATTGGGTTGGCCAGCAAGTTCCACTGGTTTTTAAGTAAAAATAAAAGACACAGTTTTCATTTTCACCAAGAACTTTATTGAACAGTGTATTCACAGTTTTGTTCCACTATCTTCTGCCGTTTTTTTCAGGCAGCTTCATAATTCCATCTTCCCAAAACTTTTTATATTTTTGAGCAAAGAACTGTTGCAGGTGTCTTTTATGGTCTTCCAGGGAATTGAAATTTTTCCATTAAGAGAATTTTGTAAAGACCAAAATAAGTGAAAATCTGAAGGTGCAATGTCTGGTGACTGTGGTGGATGAATCAGAACTTCCCAGTCAAGCTGTAACAGTTTTTGCCTGGTCATCAAGGAAACATGGTCTTTGAGTTATCCTGATGCAAGATTATGCATTTTCTGTTGACTAATTCCAGATGCTTTTCGTCTAGTGCTGCCTTCAGTTGGTCTAATTGGGAGCAAGTACTTGTTAGAATTAATCATTTGGTTTTCCGGAAGGAGCTTATAGAGAATCCCCTTCCAATCCCACCATATACACAGCATCACCTGTGGATGAAGAGCAGCCTTACGTATGATTGTGGTGCTTCATTTTGCTCGCCCCATGAGCTCTTCCATTCCACATAATTGTACAGTATCCACAGAGGATGAGATGGTTGGATGGCATCATCAACTCAATGGACATGAGTTTGAGCAAACTCTGGGATGTAGTGAAGGACAGGGAAGCCTGGCGTGCTGCAGTCCACGGGGACAACTGAGCAACTGAACAACAGCAGCAATCCACTTTTCTCTCCCCTGTCACAATTTGTTTTAAAAATTAAACATTTTTGTTACATTTAAGTATAGAATTACCTGTGGAAATATGGTCAAGAAGGTTCTTTTTTTGCTTCACTTATGTGGAACCCAAGCATCAAAACGATTCACATAACCAAGCTGGTGCAAATGGTATTCAACAGTCAATTTGAATATTTTGAGTATGTTGGCCATCGCCTGCATGGTATAACATTGATTGTTCTCAGTTAAGGTCTCGATTTGATTGCTGTCAACTTCAACTGCTCTTTTCAACCGTGGCCAAATCTATCCAGTGAGAAGTCTCCAGCACAGAACTTTGCAAGCCATTTTGACACTTCAGTCAGTCACAGGACCTTCTCCATACACTGCACAAATCTTACTTTGCATTTCAGTTGTATTTTTACCTTTCTTGAAATAATAAAGCATAATATGCAGAAAATGTTGCTTTTTTCCTCCTTTAATATTAAAATGACTACACAAAAATTCAGTAGTCTTGATTTTTCTTTTTTTAATTTATTTTATTTCTTTTCATTTATTTTTATTAGTTGGAGGCTAATTACTTTACAATATTGTAGTGGTTTTTGCCATACATTGACATGAATAAGCCATGGATTTACATGTGTTCCCCATCCCAATCCCCCCTCCCGCCTCCCTCCCCATCCCATCCCTCTGGGTCTTCCCAGTGCACCAGCCCTAAGCACTTCTCTCATGCATCCAACCTGGGCTGGTGATCTGTTTCACCCTTGATAGTATACTTATTTCAATGCTATTCTCTCAGAACATCCCACCCTCGCCTTCTCCCACAGAGTCCAAAAGTCTGTTCTGTACATCTGTGTCTCTTTTTCTGTTTTGCATATAGGGTTATCGTTACCATCTTTCTAAATTCCATATATATGCGTTAGTATACTGTATTGGTGTTTTTCTTTCTGGCTTACTTCACTCTATATAATGGGCTCCAGTTTCATCCATCTCATTAGAACTGATTCAAATGAATTCTTTTTAATGGCTGAGTAACATTCCATTGTGTATATGTACCATAGCTTCCTTATCCATTCGTCTGCTGATGGGCATCTAGGTTGCTTCCATGTCCTGGCAATTGTAAACAGTGCTGCGATGAACATTGGGGTGCATGTGTCTTTTTCAGATCTGGTTTCCTCGGTGTGTATGCCCAGGAGTGGGATTGCCGGGTCATATGGCAGTTCTATTTCCAGTTTTTTAAGTAATCTCCACACTGTTCTCCATAGTGGCTGTACTAGTTTGCATTCCCACCAACAGTGTAAGAGGGTTCCCTTTTCTCCACACCCTCTCCAGCATTTTATTGCTTGTAGACTTTTGGATAGCAGCCATCCTGACTGGTGTGTAATGGTACCTCATTGTGGTTTTGATTTGCATTTCTCTGATAATGAGTGATGTTGAGCATCTTTTCATGTGTTTGTTAGCCATCTGTATGTCTTCTTTGGAGAAATGTCTGTTTAGTTCTTTGGCCCATTTTTTGATTGGGTGATTAATTTTTCTGGAATTGAGCTGCAGGAGTTGCTTGTATATTTTGAGATTAACCCTTTGTCAGTTTCTTCATTTGCTATTATTTCCTCCCATTCTGAAGGCTGTCTTTTCACCTTGCTTATAGTTTCCTTTGTTGTGCAAAAGCTTTTAAGTTTAATTAGGTCCCATTTGTTTATTTTTGCTTTTATTTCAAATATTCTGAGAGGTGGGTCATAGAGGATCCTGCTGTGATTTATGTCGGAGACTGTTTTGCTTATGTTCTCCTCTAGGAGTTTTATAGTTTCTGGTCTTACATTTAGATCTTTAATCCATTTTGAGTTTATTTTTGTGTATGGTGTTAGAAAGTGTTCTAGTTTCATTCTTTTACAAGTGGTTGACCAGTTTTCCCAGCACCACTTTTTAAAGAGGTTGTCTTTTTTCCATTGTATCTCCTTGCCTCCTTTGTCGAAGATAAGGTGTCCATAGGTATGTGGATGATTTTTCTTTTTTTTTTTAATGCACACTGATATGACAGCTGTCACAATACAGTCTTACAAAATTATTTCTAATGAAATTAAAGACAGCCAAGCACTACGAGAGCCATCTTATGGTAAAAAGGTAAACTAACTTTTTTGCCAACCCAATATTATTATTCTTTTGGCCATTAATCCTCTGTGATCTTGGCTTTGTGTGTCATTTTGCACTCGAATCATGAGTACCCTCAACAGCAGTTGTATTTGATATTATGTATTTTTGTCAATGTCTACATAATACTGGCCCAAAGATAATTAAGTTACGTGAAATTTCATGTATAAGTTTTGTAATGCCACGAAACAATTTCTGCAGTACGTTTTCTTTATTCTTTTAAAGAGTCTTCGGTCATCTGTCAGTGAAGGAATTTGGGCAGTAGATGAACGAAGGTCTAAACAAAAGAGGACACTAGGGGAAAAAAGGTATCCTGGAGTGTCATACTGTTAAACACGGGCTTGTGGTAGCACCTCGGAGCTAACGGCGCTTTCCTGGATGCGGTGTGATAGACTCCTCTTGGTGCCGCTGCAGAGAGGAGTGCGGGGTCTTCCTTTCTCTTTAGGCAGCAGCGTTCAGCCAGGCTCCTGAGGGGTTCAGCCAGAGCTAGAACCCATGTCTTCTCTCTCCTTGGCTGATTAAAGTCCTATTAACAAGAAGGGTGTGGTAAAGTAACTAATTGAAGAAAAACACAAAGAATATTGCATAGTCTTCTTGTGCTTTATTAATGATAGCATTAAAAATTTTAAATGTAGATTTCTTATGCTACATGCCAGCTAAAAGCCTCATGTCTTCTCAACTTCTCAGCATATGAAACATTTTTTGGTCCTCCCAAAACTGTTTCTATGCTTATAATGTCATGTTAACTATTTGAAATAAAGCAGAATTTTAGAGGTACCCAAATGGACACAAAATTAAGATTCCTCAGTTTTTCCAGAATAAGACACAGTAATAACTGGTATCAGTGAAGCATTTTACAGTTTTAACAGGCATAAAACTAATTTCTCAGCACCCTTGTAAAGAAGATATTCAAATTTTAGTGATTAGGGAGCAAGTAGGCCCTCTTGCCTGGAGAATCCCAGGACAGCGGAGCCTGGTGGGCTGCCGTCTATGGGGTCGCACAGAGTCAGACACAACTGAAGCGACTTAGCAGCAGCAGCAGCATTCATTGGAAGGACTGATGCTGAAGCTGAAAGTCCAATACTTTGGCCACCTGTTGTGAAAAACTGACTCATTTGAAAACACTCTTATGCTGGGAAGGATTGAGGGCAGGCTGAGCAGGGCACAGAGGGGTCAATAAAACACATCCAATCCCTCAGGGAACTGCCCAACCCACAGTGGACAGACATAAGCAGATATGTGTCGAGTGAGTTTATAAGAACACTAGTAGCACAGAACACAGAAGAGGAAGCACTTTGTTCCTTCTGGAGGGGAGGGGGGCCACGTCAGGAAGAGCAGCAGAGGAGACATGACGCTGAAGCTGGGTCCCAGAGGGTTTGTGGAATTTCACCTGGGGAGCAGGAGGGAAGGTGTTCTGCAGGGGCCCTCCTGAGTGAGCAAGGGCATGGAGGCGTGCATGCACACCCTGTGTTTGCTGTGCCCAGAGCTTCTGGTCCAAGTGAGCGATGTAACTCCAGATGCCGGGAGCCCAGGCTGAGCAGCATCAGGATAGGGAAGGCCCATCCTGGCCGCCGGGCTGGGGCGAGGTGGGGGAGCAGGTGCTGATCCAAGCTGACTCCCCTTCAGGGGAAGGTTGAGGCCGTTCACACAGACGATGAAGGAACTGGACCCTGTCCCAGTTCTGTGTTCTTTTTTTAAATTTTTTTAAAAAATAGAGTCAGGCATCTGGAGAGTCAAAAATAAACCTTTGCCCATTGAGACAGGAAGCCTGGAGACCAAGGGTTTCAGGGGAAGGGTTGGGAGGAGAGTGAGGTAGGCACTGGACTGAGGGTCATCCAGAAAGGAACAGGACAGGAGGGAAGGGCGGCAGTGGTCTGGGGCCTGCACTGCCTGTCCTGGAGCCACACACGTCCTGCCTGCCTTCCCCGGGCCACGTCCTAGCCTCATTCTCTGCTCTCTCCACTGCCTGTCCTGGAGCCACACACGTCCTGCCTGCCTTCCCCGGGCCACGTCCTAGCCTCATTCTCTGCTCTCTCCACTGCCTTTCCTGGAGCCACACACGTCCTGCCTGCCTTCCCCGGGCCACGTCCTAGCCTCATTCTCTGCTCTCTCCACTTCCTGCTCTGGAACCACACACGTCCTGCCTGCCTTCCCCGGGCCATGTCCTAGCCTCATTCTCTGCTCTCTCCACAGCTCTGGAGGCCTGTACTCCGAAAGGTGCTAGAAACAAAGCCTGTGAGTGTGATCCGGGACTCCAGAGCCCCTCACCCACCACCACCATGGCAGGAAAAGGTGCCAAAGGGACGCTGGTGAGTACAGAAACCAGACTGCAGCGAGGGGTGGGGGTCATGAGCACCGTCCGTCCCTTCTGGGGCCTGCTGTCAGCTGCTGGCCCCGACAGGAGGGCCTAGGAGGCTCCATGGGGCCCCAGGTCTGGCACTGCCAGGGCTCCTGAGTGCTGGGGCTATTGCAGGCCCAGGCAGGCAGCCCCTCACCCAGCAGGTTAGATACTGCCGTGGTTCAGAGCCCTCAGCAGGCAGATTCTGCTACAGAGCCCAAAAGTCACGCTGGGAGGCAGGAAGCACACTCCCCACCCTCATCACAAGATGCCCTGGAGAGCAGGCTGCAGTCGGTCCTGCCGGGAGGGCTGTCCCGTGGCTGACACCCCGGCACCCTCATCCTGTGCTCTGCCTGCTGAGGGGAGCATTCAGTAGGGGCTGGTCAAGGAGTCCTCAGAGACTGATTTTTCTCTTCTTCCACTTGAAAAATAGCATAGAACATTTCATGTTGAATCCTCTTGTGAGGTCTTTCAGGACACATCCCTCTCCCCTTTCCCCAAGTCACGGCTCTTCACTGCCCACTGCCTCAGAGCACAGGAGAGGTGGTGCAAAGCAGAGGGCAAGAGCAGGGCCAGCTCATGGATGGATGGCTCATGGATGGAGGAAGCAGGCCAGCTCTGGAATCAGAAGCCAGGAAAATACCCAAGGGCAGTCATTGTATTCCTTCTCTGGGGATATTGCCTCAAGAAGCAGTGAGACTGGGCAGCTGCCCTAGGGTCTCTTGCTGAGCCCTCCCCAAACAAGCCCTGTCTCTCACCAGGGATTTCTGGGCTCTTAAGTCCTTGGTCCAGAGAAATGCTGTCAGGGAGGCAGCCACACACTTGTGCCCCAGGCTCAGGACCCTCTCTCCTGCCTGGTCCTGAACTTCCAGCATCCAGCCCCTCAGGCCTGCTCTGGTCTGGCCCACTCCTGATTGGAAGAAGTCTGAATGAATAAGGCTTCTCAAAGTATTCCTGAGCCAGCCTGAGCTCTTGAGTGCTCAGGTGTGGGCAGAGACGGAGGTCTCCAGACCCGCATACTTGCTAGGGGGGAGTAGATGCCATGATAGGATCAAGACTGGCTTCCTTCTTGCCAGAAGTGTTGGAATTGCCATGGGCCTGTAGCAGAAAGTGGAGTGCGGCTCTGCCCCTCCCTCCCTAGAGATTCTGAATCCCGTGAAACTTAAGAAACCCTCTGAGGACTCGCTGGCTGTTCTGTTTTCTCTGGAGTGACCCTGAAAGGACTGGGATGGGCAGGCAGGGGTGATGTGGGACCCACGTGGGCAGCACAGAGAGCCTGAATCCCAAGGTCCCAGAACCCCTGCTGCAGCTGAGCTTCCCAGACCCCAGGCTCTGCCGGCTAGCCCGTCTGTGGAAGGGAATGCCACCTTAGGACACCTGTTCCCAGCACCAGGATGTGCCTAAAGATAGCCAGAGCGTAGTTTCCTTCGTGCCCTTTGACCTTTGACATCTGCCCACTGCTGCTGCGTCTGAGGCTCCATAGCAGGTCCCCTGGGCACCCCCAGTGTTTGCTCGAGATTCTACTCCTGCTTCTTTCTCAGTTCTGCTTATGACCCTGGGCTACACTGTTTTAGGACTCAGTTGGAACCAGTGCTGCCTCCATGTAGTGCTTGTCTCTGAGGAGTGCCGTCCTTCTTAGCTAACCTGGGCAGCTGTACCTGGACTTCATTAGCTGCCATGGTCCCCAAAGGGGAGATCATGAAGATGCTCCTTCTCTAGAGGCCACGGTGGGGCAGAACAGAGGGAACTGAGGGCCATGTGTGTAAACCAGGGGCACTGGGGCCCTCCCAGGTCTGTGATTCCTGCTGCCATTTGTGTCCTGGGATGCGGGAGTGGGCAGCTGGCCCTGGCAACGAGGTCCTCCCTTCCATCCCCCTTTGCCCAGGCTTGGGCGTGAAGACATGGGTCCCCCAGGTCTCCTCGGTGTCTACCATGTGTCATCCTTGGAGCCTCTGTGGGGCTGTCCATGCAGCAGGTGCCCCGTGGAGGGCAAGCCACTTCCCAGCACATGCTCAGGCCCACATGCCCGCCGCACGTGTTCCTTCCCCCACTCCCAGCCCAGATGGTCTCTGCCAGGCCAGCTCAGCTGCCTCCCTCATGCCTCAGCAGCTCCTAGGACAGGGCCACGCAGGAACCCAGCTGGCCAGGATGTTTCCAAGCCTGGGAGCAGCTGGGATGGTTGGTGGCACCAGGGATGGGGGTGGGGGTGGTTCCTTTCATGGAGACCTAGTGCCTCTGTTTATACACCTGTAGGGCCGGGTTGCCTGGGGCTCAGAGGACAGGGAGCTGGTAGAGAGGAGCTCAGGACAGGAGAGCCCCACTGCTGCTGCTAAGTTGCTTCAGTCGTGTCCGACTTTGTGCAACCCCCCTGGTAGCCTGCCAGGGTCCTCTGTCCCTGGGATTCTCTAGGTAGAATACTGGAGTGGTTTACCATTTCCTTCTCCAATGCATGCATGCATGCTAAGTCGCTTCAGTCGTGTCCAACTCTGTGCAGCCCCATAGACGGTAGCCCACCAGAGTCCTCTGTCCCTGGGATTCTCTAGGTAAGAATACTGGATGAGTTGCCATTTCCTTCTCCAATGCATGCATGCATGCTAAGTCGTTTCAGTCCTGTCAGATTCTATGCGACCCCATGGACGGCAGCCCACCAGGCTCCTGTGACCACGGATTCTCTAGGTAAGAATACTGGAGTGAGTTGCCATTTCCTTCTCCAAGAGCCCACTGGGTAAGCTTTAATCCCACAGCCTCACACAAAGTCCAACTCAGTCCCCTCCCCTGTGCCTGCTCCCCTCTCGTATAGTATCTTGGGCAGATAGGCCTTGGTGAGTCTTACTGGTCTCTCCCCACATCTCTGCTGCATTGGGTGCTTCTGCTACTGGGAAGTCTCATGATGAATAAGAGCAGAGTCACCCAGGCTAGGGCTCTAGGTACTGGAGCATCTAAATCGTCCTAGAAGGCTTTGAAAGTACCACAGGCCGCCTGGGCCTGTCCCACCCTGACCTGTTCTGTTCTGTCTTGACAAAAGTGTTTAGCTGCTTCTTGTCTGCAGCAGCCGTCACAGAGCCTGGGGCACAGTGGATGCTCACCCAGCCCGGGCATGGGCTTGACACATCCTGGGAGCTCAGCAAGCACAGGTTTGGCGTACACCGGGGCCTGCCCTGGTAGCAAGCTTGTCACTTACCAGGCGTCCTGCTAGCACAAGTCCTGGCACGTGACCAGGGCCCACCCAGCATGACACGGCACACCCTGGGCACCCACCTGGCACAGTGCCAGGCGCACAGTGCAGCTCACTCTGCTCGGGGCTGGCCGCGTCCTGGGTCCTCAGCTGGCCCAGAGTTTGGCACACATGGGAAGACCGCATCCTGGGTCCTCACCTTGCCCAGAATTTGCCACACATGGGCACTCATCTAGTGCAGGACCCAGCAAACCACCAGGGCTCCCTGGCATGGGGCTGGCACACACTGGGTGCCTTCCTAGTGTGGTCTGTCACACAGTAGGTCTTCTCCTATCTTAGGCACCAACACACAGTGGGCACTCTCATATGACAAGGACTGGCACAGAGGAGGTGCTGTCCTACAATGACTAGATGACCCTAGATTCACAACTACAGCCTCCCCAGTGAAATGGACAATATCTAGATCCAGAGGAAAAGGCCCAACCTCCTCAGGCTTCCTCTATGGACCTAGGGCCTGCCCTCCATTCCACTTGGCATCCCTCCCCACCCTGGCCTCCCTGGAGCCCACCGACTCAGCTCTGTGGCCTCCCCTCCCCTCACACAGCTTCCCGGCAGCCCCACCACCTGCCTCAGCAGGACCTTCCCTCGGAGTCACAGGTCACAAACAAAGCCCCTCGACTCCTTGGCCCTCTGGAGGAATGCCCACTCTTATTAAAAGTCAGTAGGCTGCCTCTGCCTCAAATCTTCTCCTAGGCTGCCCTTCATATTGTGACCTGCAGAGGGCGCTGACCAACACATGCCTCTTCTGCCAAACTCCTGCCTCTGTGTTGGTTCGCTCAACAAGCATCAGGGTCAGAAACTGTCCAGGCTCTCAGTCCATGGGAGAACCAAAGATAAAGGGATGAATAAGATCCACCCCCTCCTCCCTGGAGTGGCTCCTGGACCCTTGCGGCTGAGCTTTCCAATCTTTTTCCCTTTGGGACATGCAGAAAAAAATAGTTTGGGCCGGTGGGGCAAATAGACAAGGTCACTCAAAGCTGAAGGCAGCAGGGCTGGAGTTTCTGGGCTGCCCAAGCCCAACCAGACTGGCACACTATTTAGGGCACATCGTGTTGGGAGGCTCTGCCTTCCAGAATAGCCACCGGGTCTTACTGCTATAGCTGAGAGGTGTTTTACTTTAAGCACCAGCATTCAAAGGAAAGAACGCATTCCTTGCTGAAAATACTCTCTAAAAACTTCGTCTAGTTACATATGTTAAACTGGTAGTGCTTTGTGTTATTTTTTTATTGCAAGAGGTCAGCATACAACACAAGGGTTTAAAGAGCTTGGAAGGCTAATCTTCTGAACTCTTTCTGTTTATGGCACCATATTTAATGTTTGGTTTTGGACCATGTGCTTTTGAGACCAAACAACTAACTGAAAAGCTTTTGGAACCACACATATTTACAAGTTGGCCTTCACATAACATCTTTGGACTTATTCTGCATTATTTTTTAATTTCCCCAACCAGATGGTAAATGCCTTGAGAACAGGACACTCATCTATTTCACTGCATCTCCAGCAGTGGCTCTCACTGTACTTACTGAGCACCCATCACTGTTCTTAGTGATTTCTGCTACATCTTCATAATAACAAGAATGATGTTCTAACCACTCCCACTTAGTGGATGAATAGTTGAGACGTAAAGAGGTTTGGTGACCTCACAAGGCCAAGCTGGTATGTAGCACAGCCAGGAGCTGAGTGAGGTCTGTGTGGCTCTAGAGCTGGTGTGAAGACACTGAGAGAGGGCTGCTGGGTCCAAGTCCCGTTGAGCGTCAGGTGTCTGCTGGGAGATGAGGGCATGGTCCTGAGCTTAGGGCCTGCCTGGCAGGCCTCAGACCAGCTCTCAGAGGACTGTAGGTTCATGCTGTAAAGACGTGGTGAGGGCAGGGAAGGCTGGAAGCCAAAGGGCAGGCAAAAGGCAGACGTGGGCTCAGAAATCTGCCCTGGGAGCTCTTCTCGCTTTAGAGGAGTCAATCTTTCTCTTGATTTGCTTTGTTCACTTGTAAAATGGGAATATTTTATAAAACTGGCACACACTATCTAATAGGGTTGCTCTGGGGCTCAAATGAGATTGTGCAGCTTTCCACAGGGTCACTGGAGCCTGTGGACCCAGAATGCCTGGGCAGTATCATCGGCCTAATTCACATTAGGCACCAGGCACAGTGGGGCATGCATATCCTGACACAGCATTGTGGCCTAGCTCCTCAACATCGGGGAATCAGACTCTGAATCTGAAAATCGGGGTGATGTCATATAATATGCCTAGCACATAGTTCCCTGGTGGCTCAGGGGTAAAGAACCCACCTGCCAATGCAGGAGACTTGGGTTTGATCTCTGGGTTGGGAGGATCCCCTGGAGAAGGAAATGGCAACCCACCCTAGTATTCTTGCCTAGAGAATCCCATGGACAGACGAGCCTGGAGAGCTGCAGCCCATAGGGTTGCAAAAGAGTTGGACACGACTGAGCAACTAAACCACAATAAGCACATAGTGGGTGCCCAGAAATGGGGGTGCTTGGTCACCTCGTCTTGCTGAAGCCACCTTGGGCAGCCCTCTCAAAGGTCACGTCCCTAGGCTCTCCAGGAGGGCGCAGCCGGGAGCCATCCTGAAGGGAAGGAGTCCTGCCTGGGACTGCCTGCTCCTTAGGGAGGCCTGGCTCCAGCCCCGGAAAAGGAGTGGAGTTCAGCGGGCCATCCTGTGTACCTCCTGACCCAAGGCTAGTTTTCTTGGAGGGAAATTCCCCTCTAATTGCACTGGATAAAATCTCCTGAGCTTTGCCAAGTAGTAGCCCCACCCTGGAAGACAGTCCCTGGGGTGATAATTTCTAGAGCATCTCTGGGCTTTGTGCTTCTGGAACCTTCCAGAAGGCTCACCCTAGTCTAGATCAAGTTGCCCAGTCCACACCATGCCCCACGTGTAGCAGAATACCTAAGTGGGCGGAGTCTGTTACTCCCTGCTCTGTCCCCGCTCTGAGTACAGTTCCCGGTACCTACTTGATGCTCAGGAAATGACCCGTCCAATGACTGAACGACTGAATCTGCCCAGAGGTAATTTTGCCCAAACCTCACTGGGAGGCAGCGGCTCCATGGTCTCCACCATGAGTCTTGAGAATGGTGACCACATCTTAACTGTCTTTGAACATCTATAGCACCGCACAGGGCCTTCCCAGGTGGCTCAGTGGTAAAGAATCCGCCGGCCAGTGCAGGAGGTGCAGGAAACACTGGTTCAATCCCTGGGTCAGGGAGATCCCCTGGAGTAGGAAATGGCAACCCACGCCAGTATTTTTGCCTGGAAAATTCCATGGACAGAGGCACCTGGCAGGCTACAGTCCATGGGGTTGCCAAGAGTCAGACGCGACTGGGCACGTACACAGCAGCAGCCCAGGGACACTGGGCCCCGAGTCTCTGAGTGCTGGCCCTCGGCTTAGAGGACGTGGCCCTGCTAGGACTTCGCGTGTCACTGGGACCTCAGCCGCTCAGCCCTGCCTCTCCATCACAGCATGCAGAAGGCTCGAGCCCTCTGACCGGCAGGGGAAGCCCCGTGCCTTTTGATGTCCTGGGCTCCTCTGTCCCAATACTCTGCCCTACCTGCTCCCAACCCCAGCTCCAGCCTGCCACCTCCTGGCTGCAGCTCATCTGCCCATGTCTCCCAATCCTTCTATACTTCCTTTCTCCCTCCTCTGGGAAGTCTTGGGGGTTTTTTTTATGATTTATTTTTTGACCGTGTCATGCTTGGCATGCGGGATCTTAGTTCCCTGAGGAGGGATTGAACCTGTGCCCCCTGCAGTGGAGGCACTAGAAGCTCAGAGTCTTAGACACTGGACCTTGAAGGAAGTCCATGGGAAGCCTCCTCGATCACCTGCTCTTGCCCTCACCACACCCCTGCATA
The DNA here is from genome assembly GCF_910594005.1 of Cervus elaphus. Taxonomy (NCBI): domain Eukaryota; kingdom Metazoa; phylum Chordata; class Mammalia; order Artiodactyla; family Cervidae; genus Cervus; species Cervus elaphus. The sequence continues at coordinate 14,862,314 of NC_057824.1, forward strand.
TATGACTGTACTGAGGCCCCTGCCCCAAATAGCACCAACAACCCATCTCCCTTCTAGACTGTGACCTCCTCGTGGCAGGGTCTCAGGGCCGTTCATACCCCATAGGCACACAGGGCCCGGCAGAGTGGAAGCCATAAATGTTTGTGGAATGAATGAACGAGGCCTGCCCCCCAGCCCACAAAGCCCTCTTCCCACAAGCTCCCCAACAGGACGTGGGGGATTTCCTCCAGGATGTCCTGCTGTGCCCTCACACCCACCCAGCTGGGACAAGGTGTTCCAAACACCCCCAGCAGCAGAGCCTCCCCTCAGGCCAGCCCCGGGACTCTGTTCTCCGTCAGCAGAGCGCAGGGGTGCCGGGCGGCCCTTCCCAGACGCAGCTTGGTGACGACAGCCCTGGGCTCAGGGAACTGCAGTGGCTCTCCTTTGGTTCTACAGGGTTAGCTCTACGCCTCATTCGTGTAAGCCCTCCGAGAAGTCACGTACTCCCTGGAGACTGCCACGTGGCTGGTGAGCTCCCCACACACCTGTTGCCCTCGTCACAACGGCTTATCTGGCTCATCTGGGACTAAGGGCCTCTGCTGGCGCTCTTCTGCTCACTAGGAAGCCACCAGTCTTTGCCCCGACCCTCCTCGTCTGACCTGCCTGACTGCTGGAGCCTCAGTGCTGCTGTGTAAGGACGCTCACAAACTCTCTAAGCCTGTGCGTCAGCCTCTCCTGAAGTGGACCGCGAGCTCCTCATGTTTCTTCCCACACCCCTGCTCTGCTCCATTCCCGGCGCCCTCCCTAGACTGCAGACCACTGCCCTTCGGCGAATAGGGAGGGCTGAAGATAGGCTCCCAGGGTAACCCCTAGAAGCCCAGGTCCCATGGGGGCCTCACCTCCTAACTCCTCGCTGGGGCTTGTCCTCAGGAGGGTCTGGTTGAGCGCCTGAGAGACGTTGCCAGGCAGGGCAGGAAGCTGCAAGCTCTTGGTGATTTGGGGGTTATCCAGCACACTCAAGCAGCCGGGCGTGTTCCAAGGGTTATTGCAGTAGGTCCAGAGCGTCATGGACGAGAAGTAGTAGTAGAAGGCGATGCAGACGACCACGTTGTAGTAGATGCCAGTGTATGTGGACACCACCATCATGCCGTAGCCCACACCTAGGGGAAGGGAGGGGCAGGAGCAGCCTCACACAACTAGCTGAAGGATGTGAAGCTAATTTTGAAGGGCCTAAGGGGCAGGTTTTTGTGGAGGGCCACAGAAGGGGCAGGTCAAAGCATTGGCAGGAGTGAGCCGGGGGCTGAGTGAGGGGGGCGGCGGGCGAAGGGTTTTTGTGTATGCATATGGTAGGAGGAGAGGGTGGAGGCCAAGTAAACAATGGATCCCAGCATGGGTCCCTGGCCTTGGCCATTGATGTGGGCCTCAGGTCAACACCCAGGTTCCATAGGGGTTGGCAGTGTTTATACAGAGGAGTGAGTCAGCACGGCCCCCAGAGGCCCATGTGTGTGTGTGTACCACATCCAGGCATCACCTTTGAACATGGGGCTGATCCTCCAGACCCCCAGGCAGCCCTGACTTGCAAACAGGCCTAAGGAGAGTTCCATGAAGAAGAAGGGCATCCCGCAGAAGATGAGAATGATGAAGAAGGGGATCATGAAATCTCCTGGTGGGCAGGAGAGGGCTGGCTCAGGGCCAACTTTGGGGGATCCTACCCTCTTCCTGCTCAGAACCCGACAGAACCTTTGCAATTGACTGGGCTTCCAGGAGGGTATGCCATGCCCTGGGCTGGAGCCTCAGTCTGAGGCACACTGCTCACGGCCTGTTTTTGAACTTGACAGGGGTTCCCAGGAAATCTGCTTTGAGCTGAACCCAGGTCCCAGAGCCACCATGTTTGGGTGGGAATTGATGACTTAACCAAGCAATTTCACACACATTAGCCGATGGGGTCCTCAGATATCCCCAAATCATTTGGGGGTTAGCTGGTGAAATGCAGGGGGTATAAAACTGAGACTTGGGAGGTTGGGTTGCTTTCCTCTCTACCTGTTCTCCCCCCGAAGCATCAGCTGCCAGGCTGATCACCCCTAAGCCAGGGGTGGGGGCAAAGGAGATTAGGGCCAGAGGCCAGCCTGTCTGGAGTGGGGTCTGTGCCGGAAGGGGCTGGCTGGGCCCTTGTGGCTGGGCTCTATCCACGTGGGTGGTCCCTGCCCTGTGCCCACTGGGGACCTCCCCTGCGGGGAGCCGGCCTGAACAAGGCCCAAATAGGCCCTGGGAAAGGCCTTGAAAGAGGCTATTCCCTGTCCCGCCACCCCACGGTTTAGAAGTAAAATATTTACCGGGCCTCCTTTGTTCTTCCTCGAGAAAAACATGGTGACCTCTTACCTAGTTTTCTGTTTTCTTGGAATTTATTCAAGCATGTCTTTTCTGACCCTAGGGTTAATTAATAGGTAGCTTTTTATCTTTTTTATAAACAGACCTGTTTTTGCCTATCTTAAGGAATATTAGGTATAGGCGCCTAGTTTATCTTGGAATGTTAATAACAATATCCCTAGCTTCTGCAATCACTCATGATAAAGAAAATTGTATTAATGTGGCTAAAACCAGGTGGCATTCTTTATGTATGATGTTTTCTGCTTGTAAAGATATAAAAGTAGCTGTTTCACTCAATAAACTGCTGAGTTGTCTAAAGAGCATTCAGCCCTCTCGACCCCATTCTTTTACTTTCAGTTCTTCTTTCTCAGGCCTCCGTGCAGTTGCAGTTGGAACTTGTTCATATTGCCGGCTGGTTCCGGCACTCCCCCATTGTGATAGCAGAGGTATGGGAAGCAGCAGACACTGCCCAGGCCCACGGCTTAGCCCACACTCATCAGTATAAACTCGATCTGGCTGCCCCAGTTGCCCCGTTGGCAGCTGTGGTCCTCCTCGGTGGCCTCGCTGGGCATAGCACCATTCTATGCAGACAGGAGAAAAGCCACCATCAGCAAGGCATTGGCATGAGGTGCCTGACCCTTCAGGCCTCACCCAGTGGGGACACCGTGGACCCTCCAGGCCCTCACCCCCACCCTGGGCTTCCCCTCTGCTGGCAGGAGCTGCAGGTAGGCCTGGCAGAGGAGCACAGAGGGAAGAGTGGCTGCCAGAGGGTGCCAAGAGGGGCCTCCCTCACCAGCCCCCCAGCACCAGCCCACCCGAGGAGCTGCTGCCAGCATCTGAGAGGTGGGACACTGAGAGGGAGCTTGAGTTGAGAGCCCCCCAGCCCCTCCAAAGCCTCCCCTCTCCCCTCTGGGTGAGGATCTGGGAGCAGCTGAGCCTCATACCAAGAAGCCAAGCTGGGCTGGGCACAAAGGGGCCTGTGTCCAGACAGCCCGCCAACCTGCCACCACCATATCACCAGGCTGAGCACGCTGCCCATGGCAGATGGCTGTGGGGGAGGGGGCAGTGGACCCGTCCCCCACCTGAAGGCTTTTTCTAGGGGGCACCTGGTGGTCAGGGCTATAGGGTACAAGAAGGGGAAGCAACTGAGCTGGGCCAGACCTGAGGAAGGCATTCTGGGACTCAGGATGGGAGGGCCAGGGGAGCCACCTCTGACTGCCCACGACTGGGGCGGGGATCCCTGGGGAGGCTGACCTGGGCTGGGTGGGGGTGGGGGGAGACCAGAGTTGTAGGCACCATGCCTGACTTGGAGGACAGACTCTGGGCAGTTCTAGTTCCAGTTCCCTCAGGGGAACTGGAGGGGATGACTCCAGAAAAGGGTCTCTGAGCTGAGAGAGCATGGGCTGCAGAAGAGGGGGCTGGTCAGGAAGGGCTGATGAGGGGGTTCGCCCCAAAGGAAGGATGCGGGCTTGCCTGGGGAGCTGTGGGGCTGGACTGGGTGGCCTGAGGCCCCACTGAGAACCCCAGGCCCTTTATACGTGTGAGCAGACGCATCCCCACGAATCAGCCACCCTGAGCCAGAGCCTGAGGGGTCAGAGGAGTCTCACTAAGAGGCAAGGGAGGACCCTGAGAGTCCCTGAGTGACAGAGGCAGTCTCCCAGAGGTGGGCTGTTCTCCTGAGAGAGATGGCCAGGGGTCCCTGAAGACACCCAGGATCAGAGATAGAGCCGCACAACCTCTGGGGACAGCACGGTAGTGACACTGACCCTCAATTTAAAAGAGATTCAAGGTTCGCAGGCAAATAAACAAATGGGCTTTGACCTGCTGCTGGACTCTGACACTGGCCGACAGGCGCAGAGTGGGGGGATGGTCTCACCGGACCTGCGCCTTCCAGGAGGGCCCATTTGGAAAGGCAGGCCCCAGAGGCCCTAGCACCTGATGGTGGCCCTCCTAGCCACGCACTTTTTGCTCTGAGTGGGCGCATCTGGGGGGCCACTTCGGGCTTGCACAGCACGTGGGCACTACTGCACAGACACCCTTGTCCTGCACTAAGGTGTCCCCTCCCACCCAGCACTGCCCAGAGGAGAACCTGAGCCTCACATGGCCCTGGGAGGTTTGGGGCCCAGTACCAGGAACCCTTCACAGGGCACCCAGAGCCGAGCAGCAGAGCTTGTGTGCATTCATTCACGGAGGTTGACAAGCACCTACTATGTGCCAGGCCCGACCTCAGGCTCATGAAATTCAGAAGAGGACAAAACACAGTCGACCCACTCGGAGCTAGAAGTCCAAGGGAGGAAGCCGTTAGTGAGACAGACAACTTCACATGCAACTTCAACGTGGCCACAAAGGGGAATTCCTCCAGTCACGCAAGTGTGAAAAGATGACTCGGGTTGGGGTAGGAGAAGGCTGAGGTCGCAGAAGGCTGCCCTGATGAAGAGGCTTGAAGGCCACCTTGGCCCTGGGAGAGGGCAGCTCCTAGTCCTGGTGTGACAGGTCCCTACAGAATCCTGGCTAAGCCTGTCACCACCTCCTAGGGCCTTTTTTGGGGACAGGCCTAGCAATAGCATCGGGTCCAGGGGGCATTTTTTCAGAGGGCATGAGGTCTGCCTGACATAGTTTATCCATTCCCAAACAAAACCCAGCCAAATAGGCCTCCTATATGCTGATCCTAGAGCAACAGTTTTATTCTGTCCGAGGCTCGTTGACTTAGGGGCACAATGGAGGATGGTTAGCAGCTTCAGAATACATGGGTGGGGTCACGAAGCAGCAGTTATAGCCGTAAGACAACTGAGGGTCCAGGGTGGCCTCACGGGTGGAGCAAGGGCAAGGCCTCTTGCAGAGACCGAGGCTCTAGGGTTTGATGTTCAAGGCCTGACTGAGTGCAGCGGGACCAGACTTGGGCCTCTGAGGCCCTGCTCCTCCCTGGTGTGGAGGGCCCGGGAGGGCAGCCGGCAGCGAGCCACAAGCCAACTGGGCCCTCAGGAGTCAGGGGGCACTGACAAGCAGCACCACTGAGCCCTGCTGGCTGTGCCCCCTAGAGGCCGCAGCCTGGGGGACTGGGGCCCGGGACTGGAGTGGGGATGGGACTGTAGTGGGGATGGGACTGTGGCGGGAAGTAACAGACAACATGAGGTGTCCGCTGTGCAGAAGGAGGTGCCGTGATGCCCTGCAAGTGATGGGAGGAGCTCCCAGCAGAAGCAGCACCAGCCGCTGCTCCCTGGCCCTGTATCCCAGCCCTTGAGAGCCCCATTCAGGAGCTGTGGAGGGAATGCTGCCGTGGGGGCCTGGTCCACAGCCAGGCCTCTGACTTTTCATTCCAGTGCAAGCTATGTGCAGGCAGTCTGGTGAGGGCGTGGCGCTCAGCAAAGGACAGAGGAAGCCCTCCTTCCTCCGAGGACACTGGAGGGCAGGGTCCCTCTGTGGGGGCTCCTGGGGGCTCTAGTTCCTTTCCAGCCCTCCTCTGGGGACGCCCCTCCACTTCCTTCCTGGACAGCAATGCCCAACGCTGGTGAGACTTTTCTAATGCTGCACAAGTTTTTTTCTCCTTGCATAATTTTCCTCATTCTAAGCCCTCCATTCTTTTTTACCTGCTGGGTGGAAAGCCTGTCACTGATAATAACAGTCCTTGCAGAAGTTGTTGGCTCTGAGGTGCCCACAAAAGAATCTCTTTGTGCACATGGGTTTGACCCAGACTGGTGGCCCATCTGCCTAACCCAGCTCAGCCCCGCCAACTGGCCAGCCTCCAGGCTCCTGCTGCCCATCACCCATCTCCCACTGTCTGCTGCCCCTCGCTGCCCTCCCAACCTCCCTCCCTTGCTCACACCTGGGTGGTGAGTTAAAACAGTGGCCTGGTGCCCTTCTGGGTTGGTCCCTCCTCCTCAGGCTCCCTGGATAGCCGCTACCCTCACCTCTGACTCATCATGGGCCTCATGGGTGACCTCCAGGGTGGGGATTGCCTCGCCCTGTGTCCAATCTTCCCCAAGCCCAGCAGGATGCAGGCTTCGGGGCGTGCCTTCCACGGCTGTGTGGGTGGGCTATGATCATCCTCCACAACATTGCCTAGTCAATTCCTAGGCAGGTTGATAAGTCTAGGGGTCCCCAAGGAGAGAGGGGTCTGGAATTCTCAAGGAGGAAGAAACGACAAACTTTTTTCCCTCTACATTCTTTAGGATTATATAACAATAATGTATCCTGCTTAAGGACAGTCTCTGGAAAAAAACCTTCTGGCTAATCCTGTTACCTTAAGGTGTAAATTATGGGAGTAGGTCTAGTGAGGTCTTTACAACCTCCAGACATTCTTTTGATTCACTGTAGTAACTAATTTGAGAGTATATAATTCCATTGCTAACACTAGCAAAGGGGTACTCTTTCTGCCCCTTTCTGATGTCTATGTCAGAAGCTTTCTCTATCCCTTTTATACTTTAATAAACTCTATTGCACAAAAGCTCTGAGCGATCAAGCCTCATCTCTGGCCCCGGATTGAATTCTTCTCCTCCGGAGGCCAAGAATCCCGGCATCTTTGCATGGTTCAACAACAACCTTTCAACATCTGCCATGCAAAGACACACACATAAGACCCTCAGCGACCCTGTCCTTAGAAGCAGTCATTGAGGCAGCAGTGTCCATGCCTGCACAAGGATCTGTGACCTGTCTTGGGTTCACAACCTCCCACCCCATCCCTGCCCAGGAGGGCGAGCCACACTGAGCAGCTGCTTATGTAAGTCCTCTCCCTAGCCCTCTGCCCTCTGTTTATTCACTGTTCTGGGTTTGCTCCTGGAATCCAGGCAGTTCAGCTCCGAGGGCAGAAACCAGAGCTCCCCCCACACCTTGGACTTGGCAGGGCGGGGATCTCGCACTGGGGTTTAGCATCCTAGCATTATAGAACCTGCACCCCAAGGAGTCCAAATCTCTCCCACTCTCAGCATTGAGAGACCTTAGCTATAAAACCAGGAGACAGATAGACAACCTCAATAAATCTCCTTAGATTCTGTAGCTCTGCCTTGCCTGGAATTTGCTGTTTCTGACTCCTGTATTTTCCATTAGTTCCCACTGACTTTCTAAACAACTTAAAAAAATAGTTATTGATTTCTTTCCAATTATGAGCTTATCATTTAAAAAAAAAATTGGAAACTACAGCAAAGTGTAAAGAGGACACAATGTTGCAGAGCCCGCTCCCAGAGGCCACCCTCCCACCCCGCACTGCAGAGGCGCCCCTCGCTTCTTCGTGTCCAGACTCAGAGGCAGCTCAGGTTTCTACTCTGGACGGTGGCTGTGCTCAGGCTGCCAAGTCCCGCCCTCCAAGAGCAGTGTCCCCTGGATATTTCTGTGAATCGAGCGCTCTCTCTTCTGCTCTCGGACACTGAGGACTCCTGGAGCAGGCCAGGCGGGGCAGGCCCTGCTAGAAGCCGGCAGGCTTCTTGTCCAGGACTCTGCAGCCCCAGGGTTCGCTCAAGGGATGAAGTCCTATCCAAGACTAACTTTGCAGAGGAGAACGGGCAAGACCCTACATCCCAGATTGACCATGAGCCAAATCCAGATCCCTGGCAGCCATCTCTGAGCTCCAGTGGGGGAATTCAGGCAGAACAGCCATGACAGTAAACCGTGGCTGCCTCAGGAGACCCCATGACCTCACATCCCTTGATTCTTGATTCCCCAACTTGTCTTCCTGAGGTAGCACCTGACCTGTGATGACAGAGCCTTCCATCCTTCAACTGGCTTCCTGGTCTAGATACGTGAAAGAGTCAAGGGCCGGGCTAGAGGAGCATGGGAAAATATACCCCAGACTCGAGCAGTATGCAGGGGCTATTAGTGTCTCCTGCATCAAGGAAAACCTCACGGCACCTCTCAGGAGATCAGGTCCTCATATGGGAGGTGAGAGATGCCCGGTGCCGTTTCATCCCAGAGCCCTGACTGGCAGAGGGCTCTGCCAGTACTGACCCGCATTATTGTGGATGGCAGACAGAAGTTGCAGCCCAGTCATGCCGGGCTCCACTCCAGACCCTGGGAGTAGTGACAGGACCACTGGGTGGGCACCGTCTCTGCCCTGTAGCCCAGCAGTCCTTCCCCACACTGTGGCAGCCATGAGCAGCCTCTGCCCCAGTTGGCTGGCAGCAGGCTGGCATTTTGGAAGTGGCTTTGGTTGCTGACCCTGGCAGTCCTGAGGGTGGAGGGCAGCCCTGCACAATGCTACTCCCAAACTCAATTCAGGTCTCCCCAGAGTACATGCCTTCTCTTGCCTTCTGGAGGTCAAGTCAGGATGCGCTGCAGAGAAAGAAGGTGACTGTCCCAGGCTCCTCTCCCTCACTGCCATCAGCCACATTGTGCCTGCCATCCCCACCCATCCCCGGCTTCCAGGGATGAGGGCACACTGGAGGTGCCCCCTACCCCGGGCCCTCGTCCTGGACACTGGCGAACATTTCGCAGAGCCTGTCGCCTCCCAGCTGAGACACTCGCCCACCCCCTTCCCCCATCCTTACCACGCAGCCCCTGTACCAAGTCCCCCTGCCCCTCACCCACTCTCCCCATACTAGTAACTGCCATGGCGCAGACAATGGGGCTGAGTTGGTTAGTACAATTCCTGGGCACCTCCGGCCGTCTCACAGGGAGCTAGGACAATGCAGCTTTGATACACAGGGCAGATTCTCAGCAGGCCCTTGGGTGGGGGGGGGGGCCTCACACCCCCATTCTCCTCTCCCGCACCCCCACCACACAGCTAACCCTTCCTGCTCCTTTGCACACTTGCAACTTTCTGCATCACTTTTGCTGGTGTTTGCCTCTATGGCTGGCTGTGCCTGCCCCTCCCTGGCACAGACCACTCAGCCCCTCTCCCCACCCCCAGACCTGCCTCCCAGTCTGCCTGGCATCAGAGAGAGGGCTCGACCTCCTGGAAAGTGACTGACCTGTCCTGGGGAGGAGGGGTCCACAGGTCTCTGAGCCGCCACCATCCCAGGGTGAACACTTGGAGTGGAGTGCGTGCGTCGCCTCCACTCATTCACACCTCTGCCAGCTCCGGGCGACACTGATGCATCCCCTGCCTCTTCCACTGCCTGCTGGGCGGCGTCAATTACTCTCACCTCATCTCCCCCTGAAGCTCTGCCTGCCCCTCCCCTGGCAATCCTGCTCTGGCCTTACCTACCTCACCCAGCACGGATGCACCACAGCTGGAGTGAGGCATGGGGCTTGTGTTTCTCTGTGTTCACACACACACACACACTCAGAAATGCAGGGTGAGGCAGAGTGGGCACAGAAGAAAGAGAGAGGGCGGCTCATTGCCATTCTAGAGTGAGGCGTGGGGCTTGTTGTGTTTCTCCATGTTCCCACACACACAGACTCACAACAGGATGGTGAGGCAGAGCGGGCGCAGCAGAGAGAGAGAGGGCGGCTCATTCCCATTCTAGAGGGAGGCGTGGGGCTTGTTGTGTTTCTCCCTTGTTCCCACACACACACACACACACTCACAACCAAAGGGTGAGGCAGAGCGGGCGCAGCAGAGAGAGAGGGGGCGGCTCATTCCCACTGTAAAGTGCGGTCTGGGGCCCAGATGATTCTGGGAGCACAGGCCTGGCACTGGGTGGGCTCCTGATAACAAGGTTGGGTACCACTGGGCAGTAGAGATGGTGAAGGGTCAGGGAGAAGGGGATGCAGCCACAGGACCACCAGCGCCTCTCAGACTTCACAGAGAGCTGTAGGCTGAAGGGTGATGGGCCCTGGAGCAATCCCCCCAGAACTTGGGGATCCCCAGCCAGCCAAGATGGTTAAAGAATGTGACTGACTGTGCAAAAGAGTTGTGGCCTGGTGAACTGCGCTGTCACTTGTCTGAAGACAGATGGCATTAGCCAAGAGGGCAGCTGCAGAGACGGACCTCTGAGGATGAGCACTGCGTCAGCTGAACCTGAGGGCCCTCTGAGAGAGTGTGCTGAGTGGTCTGCGTAGACTGTCACTCAGACCCTCAATCCCTCTTCTCCGAGGCAACACTCACTGGTCAGTCTCCAGGGGGTGCTGAGACTCCACAAACCAGTGACCAGGAAGGTGGGCACAAGTGTTCTGGTGCTGGGAAGACACAGCTTCCAGTTTTGGGAAACTGATGGGTGAGCAAAGTGTCTGGTCAAGCATGAATTCTGATGTAAAGGACAGCTTCCCTGTGTGCTGACCCCAATGGGAACATGGCAGGATGATACTATTTTAATCTTTTTTGTTATTATTATTTTAAAAATCTTTACTGGGCCGCGTTGGGTCTAAGTTGCAGCGCACAGGCTCAGTAGCTGTGATGCCACAGCTCAGCTGCCCCGCGGCCTGTGGGGTCTCAGTTCTCTGACCAGCGGCATTGAACCCGTGTCCCCTGCACTGCAAGGCAGACTCCTAGCCACTGGACGACCAGGGAAGTCCCAACATCATTATGGCAAGTCTTCAGAGTCAGACAGGCCTGGGTTCCAACCCCAGCCCTGGTGGATCTCCCTCCATGTATCTCCTTAGGCAAGTTACTTTACTTGTCTGGCCTTAGTTTCCTTATCTCTAAAATGGGGATCATATCTACCCATCTTTGAAGCTAGTAAGCATTATAAATAATAGTAATAGATAATATATATTAAGTGCTTACTGTGAGCCAGATGCTGTCCTAAACACTTCATATTAATATATATTAACTCATTTAATCCTCCCAACAGCCCCTCGAGGTGGGTATGCTACTATGCCCATTTTGGGAAAGAAGATGGGGAGTGATCTTGGCTCAAGCAAGTCTCCCAAGAGAATGGCCTCAGACCCTAGCTACTGAGCTGATTCCAGGCCAGCCTCATGCAGCCGGGTTCCCAGACACGCTCTGCGGACTTCCACTGACTTCCTGCGAGTCCAGACTTAGGGCCAAGCTCCTGGCTGGGCCACTGGCTCCAGGAAGGCCCAGTCACCCATGATGCCCTAATGTTCACTTCCACTCAGGGTGGGCTCTGGACTTTGGCTGCCCTGGCCTGGGCCGGGTGCCCAGAACAGGCAGCCCTAGCTGGACAGCTTTCTCTGGCTCTGGCCATGGGGACAGCAGGCGGCAGCAGCCCTGCTGGGTCCTGGCCATAATGGGGCCTCATTAGTGGGATCCAGCTGCTCTAGCCCCACTCAGGGAGGCCGGCTCCCCCCAAGAACATCCAGATGATGCTGGGGTTCCCACCGCCCCACTTCTTCCAGATCTGCTGGCACTTCATCTCACCGACTATCATCTTTGTAAGTTCCTTGCTGGTCCCACCCCTGCTGCCCCCGTGGCAAGCATCCTTCTCTTGGGAACCAGCCAAGGAAGAGCACAAGCCCAACCATTAGGCCAGAGCTCCCCCTGGGGGCTCCGCACCTACAGCCTTGGTCACCAGAAGTCTGAGCGAAGCTGTATAGAGCCAGACAGGTGTGGAGACTCAGAACCACCCAAGCCCTGACCTTGGGTTAGGAAGGGGGCCCAGGGCCCTCTATTTGATGGAAGACAGTGCCCAGCTTCAGAAGGGGAAAATAGGCTGGCAGCAGCTAAGAGCCGGCCCTCCCTCCGTGGCATTTCCACCTGGCATCCCCCCAGAGGAGCCCCACGGGAATCATGACTGACCTTGGCATTGGTCTCTGACAGCCTCACTGAGCTCGTGTCTCTAGTCCCTTATAGCTGAGGTGCTTGGAGTGCTCAGGATATGTGGTGTGAATGCATGTTCCAGAAGCAGGCTGTGCAAGTCAGGTGTCAGCTCAGGATCTGGAACAGGCTGGCTTGGGAGGGGGAGTTCTGGATTTCCACCAGTATTCAACACTTGGAAGACAGACCCCCCAGCAGGGAGTGGAAGTGGTGGAGGGAAAGCCCACCATGACCAGGAACAATATACTAAGTCTCGCAATACAACTCTCCATGGTTTCATTATCATCCCCACTTTACAGATGAGGAAACCGAGGCCCTGAGATGTTAAGTAATTGACTCAAGGTTATATGGCTTCTAAGAGTCAGAGCCTTCATGCGAAGCAGGTGGTCTGATCTGGAGCGTGTGTGCTGGGCCCATCTGCACTAGACACAAGTTTAGGAGGAGGAGTGGTCTGTGAACCACAAACCCTCTGATTGTGTCCCTTTATGATCAGGGTGAGAAGTTGGGGGCGGGGGTGGGGGGGCGGGGGGAGGGATTTGCTAGCATAGTGGTCGCTCCACAGAGAAGAGGCAGGGTGGTCTCTGAGTGACAGAGGGCTCGGCCCGATGGTCAGGGCAGTGTCTGGAGTCGTGCCCCGCATCATGCCAGTTCCTCTGTGCCACAGAGAGATCGGCACTGGATTTCCACATTGGCTCATGTTTCTGGGGAAAAAAAGGCCCCTGAGGGCTGAGACCTCCATCACATGGGGTGTGGGATCTTCCCGAGCCTGGCACAGGCACCAGCTCTGGCCACTGGCCCAGCTTTGAAACAGGAGGAGCGGAAGTGTCCTGTAAGCGGCGGGAGGTGGGGGAGGGCAGTCGCCACCGCCAAGCACTGTGCCCTCGGAGGTTGTGGCTTTGGCCAAGGACCTGCCCTGGGGGAGCTCATCCTCCAGGGCTCCCAGGAAGCTGCCGCCCTGTGGGAAGACCCAGGGCACCACCCAGTCAGGGCAGGAGGCAGGAGGCAGCCTGGGTCCACTGTCTCCAGGAAACTGAGGCAAAGCCCACAGCATCCTGTCTGTGCTCAGAAAAGCAGGCTGGAATCACCTTTGGGTGAGGATGCCAGGCTCTGTGGGCCGCGTGCTTCTGGGCTATTAGTTTTCTTTTGGAGGTTTTACTTCATAGTGGTGAAAAGATATTATTATTATTATTATTATTTTAACAAACTCCATACTTCTATCAGCTCAAATAAAGAATTTGTCCACATGTTAGATCAGGCTCTAGTTGCATTCAGGAAACTTGTTATAAGCTCCTCTAAGTGCAGCGTCCCCCGGATGCGGGTCTTGACTTCTAGAATTTAGTCACTAAAAAGGCTGGAGGGGCCTGAGCTCCAGGACTTGGCTGAAGGCTTGGGAGGTGTATGCTGAGGCCTCCTGGCAAGCAGCACGTATTGTCCCAGGCCCTCCAAGTGGCTCATGAACCAATGGCCCATCTTCCTGCTTCCAGTAGTATTTTTGTTGCTGCAGCCCTAAGCTTTATCTCTGGTGTCCCTCGGCTCTTTCCAAGGTGGTTTCTGAGAGCACCCCCGGCCTGACACGGTTTCTAGGCTTTGGAAGCTCCCACGGCTGACCATTGCCATCTCTGAAGCTGTAGGCTGGCAGGACTTTTCCCTTTCCTTTCCCCCATTGCTCCCACCTCCCTGCATAAGTGAGTTCAGATCAGCACATGAGATTGTGCCAGGTGCTGTGCTGGGCACTGGAGACCTAGAGCTGATGCAATCCCAGGAGCTCCCAGGTCTGAAGGGAACATTCAAAAACTGCTTCAGTTCAGTTCAGTCACTCAGTCATGTCCGACTCTTTGTGAACCCATGAACTGCAGCACACCAGGCCTCCCTGTCCATCACTAACTCCTGGAGTTTACCCAAACTCATGTCCATCCAGTCGGTGATGCCATCCAACCATCTCATCCTCTGTCGTCCCCTTCTTCTCCTGCCCTCAATCTTTCCCAGGATCAGGGTCTTTTCAAATGAGTCAGCTCTTTGCATCAGGTGGCGAAAGTATTGGAGTTTCAGCTTCAGTATCAGTCCTTCCAATGAACACCCAGGACTGATCTCCTTTAGGATGGACTGGTTGGATTTCCTTACAGCCCAAGGGACTCTCAAGAGTCTTCTCCAACAGCACAGTTCAAAAGCACCAATTTTTCAGCGCTCAGCTTTCTTTACAGTCCAACTCTCACATCCATACATGACCACTGGAAAAACCATAGCCTTGACCAGATGGACCTTTGTTGGCAAAGTAATGTCTCTGCTTTTTAATATGCTATCTAGGTTGGTCATACCTTTCCTTCCAACGAGTAAGCGTCTTTTAATTTCATGGCTGCAATCACCATCTGCAGTGATTTTGGAGCCCAAAAAAAAAAAGTCTGACACTGCTTCCACTGTTTCCCCATCTATTTGCCATGAAGTGATGGGACCAGATGCCATGATCTTAGTTTTCTGATGTTGAGCTTTAAGCCAACTTTTTCCCTGTCCTCTTTCAATTTCACCAAGAGGCTTTTTAGTTCCTCTTCACTTTCTGCCATAAGGGTGGTGTCATCTACATATCTGAGGTTATTGATGTTTCTCCTGGCAATCTTAATTCCAGCTTGTGCTTCTTCCAGCCCAGCGTTTCTCATGATGTACTCTGCATATTAGTTAAATAAGCTGGGTGACAATATACAGCCTTGACGTACTCCTTTTCCTATTTGGAACCAGTCTGTTGGACCATGTCCAGTTCTAACTGTTGCTTCCTGACCTGCACACAGGTTTCTCAAGAGGTGGGTCAGGTGGTCTGGTATTCCCGTCTCTTTCAGAATTTTCCACAGTTTATTGTGATCCATATAGTCAAAGGCTTTGGCAAAGTCAATAAAGCAGAAATAGATGTTTCTCTGGAATTCTCTTGTTTTTTCGATGATCCAGTGGATGTTGGCAATTGGATCTCTGGTTCCTCTGCCTTTTCTAAATCCAGCTTGAACATCCGGAATTTCACAGTTCACGTATTGCTGAAGCCTGGCTTGGAGAATTTTGAGCGTTACTTTACTAGCATGTGAGATGAGTGCAATTGTGCGGTAGTTTGAGCATTCTTTGGGATTGCCTTTCTTTGGGATTGGAATGAAAACTGACCTTTTCCAGTCCTGTGGCCACTGCTGAGTTTTCCAAATGTGCTAGCATATTGAGTTCAGCACTTTCACAGCATCATCTTTCAGGATTTGAAATAGCTCAACTGGAATTCCATCATCTCCACTAGCTTTATTCATAGTGATGCTTTCTAAGGCCCACCTGACTTCACATTCCAGGATGTCTGGCTCTAGGTGAGTGATCACACCATCTGGGTCGTGAAGATCTTTTTTGTACAGTCCATCTGTGTATTCTTGCCAAGTCTTCTTAATATCTTCTGCTTCTGTTAGGTCCATACCATTTCTGTCCTTTATCGAACCCATCTTTGCATGAAATGTTCCCTTGGTATCTCTAATTTTCTTGAAGAGATCTCTAGTCTTTCCCATTCTGTTGTTTTCCTCTATTTCTTTGCATTGATCACTGAGGAAGTCTTTCTTATCTCTCCTGGCTATTCTTTGGAACTCTGCATTCAAATGGGAATATCTTTCCTTTTCTCCTTTGCTTTTCACTTCTCTTCTTTTCACAGCTGTTTGTAAGGCCTCCTCAGACAACCATTTTGCCTTTTTGCATTTCTTTTCCATGGGGGTGGTCTTGATCCCTGTCTCCTGTACAGTGTCATGAACCTCCATCCATAGTTCATCAGGCACTCTGTCTATCAGATCTAGTCCCTTAAGTCTATTTCTCACTTCCACTGTATAGTCATAAGGGATTTGATTTAGGTCATACCTGAGTGGTCTAGTGGTTTTGTCTACTTTCTTCAATTTAAGTCTGAATTTGGCAATAAGGAGTTCATGATCTAAGCCACAGTCAGATCCTGGCCTTATTTTTGCTGACTGTATAGAGCTTCTCCATCTCTGGCTGCAAAGAAAATAACCAATCTGATTTCAATGTTGACCATCTGGTGATGCCCATGTGTAGAGTTTTCTCTTGTGTTCTCGGAAGAGGGTGTTTGCTCTGACCAGTGCGTTCTCTTGGCAAAACTCTTATTAGCCTTTGCCCTGCTTCATTCAGTACTCCAAGGCCAAATTTGCCTGTTACTCCAGGTGTTTCTTGACTTTCTACTTTTGCATTACAGTCCCCTATAATGAAAAGGACATCTTTTTCGGGTGTTCTAAAAGGTCTTGTAGGTCTTCATAGAACCATTTAACTTCAGCTTCTTCAGCGTGACTGGTTGGGGCATAGGCTTGGATTACCGTGATATTGAATGGTTTGCTTGGAAACATGTCAGGATGCATTTAACAGGAGGATTCCTGTGTGCTGTTTTGGATCTGTCAGGAAACCTTTGGCCCTTATTAATTCCTGAATATTCAGGAATTAAGAGGAGAGGCACGCCTTTCCCTGGGCTGAGGAATCCAGACATTTCCTTTGTTAGTTTCTCATTATGGTGGTAAGTACCCTTTTCTCTTTTTAATAGGGATCGCCTTGTGTTTTGTAAGTTTGGAATTTTAATCTTTATCTTTGCTGAGAATAACTTGTAAGACAGTATATATGTGCACACCATGTTGATTAAAACACCTTTACTCCATCAGAGCTTTGGTCCCCGTTTCTTTCCTTGTTTCTTTCTTTCCTTCTCTCTCTCTTTCAGGCTAATTCCTTGGAGCACAGAGCCCCGCTGAGCTCACTTTCTTGCCCGGGCTTCTAAAACCCTCTCGAGAAGGTGCACTGTGCCTCCACCCACACGAGAGGGCGCCTGGTGCCTACGTGCAGCGCCGCGAGCTCTAAGAACAGAGCTTTATCGGCTCTCCGTGTAAACCAGGGGCTATCAGCCTCTTTCTCTCTCTTACTTTCTTATCGTCGACTCTGGACCACCAGGTTCTGGTCCATTAAAGGACCGACAGAAGCGAACAGAGATCATTCTGTCATTTTTGAGACTGCACCCAAGTACTGCATTTTGGACTCTTTTGCTGACCACGATGGCTACTCCATTTCTTCTAAGGGATTCCTGCCCACAGTAGTAGATATAATGGTCATCTGAGTTAAATTCACCCATTCCAGTCCATTTGATGTCGCTGATTCCTAGAATGTCGACATTCACTCTTGCCATATCCTGTTTGACCACTTCCAATTTGCCTTGATTCATGGACCTAACATTCCAGATTCCTATGCGATATTGCTCTTTACAGCATCGGACCTTGCTTCTATCACCAGTCACATCCACAAGTGGGTATTGTTTTTGCTTTGGCTCCATCCCTTCATTCTTTCCAGAGTTATTTCTCCACTGATCTCCAGTAGCATAATGGGCACCTACTGACCTGGGGAGTTCCTCTTTCAGTATCCTATCATTTGGCCTTTTCATACTGTTCATGGGGTTCTCAAGGCAAGAATACTGAAGTGGTTTGCCATTCCCTTCTCCAGTGGACCACATTCTGTCAGACCTGTCCACCATGGCCTGTCTGTCTTGGGTGGCCCCACACAGCATGGCTTAGTTTCATTGAGTTATTCAAGACTGTGGTCCATGCGATCAGATTGGCTAGTTTTCTGTGATTATGGTTTCAGTGTGCCTGCCCTTTGATGCCCTCTCACAACACCTACCGTCTTACTTGGGTTTCTCTTACCTTGGACGAAGAGTATCTCCTCACGGCTGCCCCTCCTGACCTTGAACGTGGAGTAGCTCCTCTTGGCTGCTCCTGCGCCATCGCAGCCTGGCGCTCTCGGTCGCCGCCCCTGACCGTGGGTGAGGGGTAGCTCCTCAAGGCCATGTTTCTGCACGGCCCGTCGCAGCCGGCGCACTTCTGCGCGGCTTGTTGCTGCCAGCGTGCTTCTGCAATGTCACCCCTACCCTCCCTGAAATGCCTCTTTCTAGTCTGGGAAACTGGAGAGGGAGGGGAGCAGCGCTGATAGGAGGCCTAGGGCCTGGGTGGGGCTGGGCAGGACTCACGCCCACTCCCAACCCCTACTCTTTGCAGTTTATTCTCTTCTTCCTGGTGATCGAGTACCAGCCGATCACCTACCAACAACAAAAATATCCAAGGTGGGCTGAGGCCATTGGCTTCCTCATGGCTCTGTCCTCTGCGGTGGGCATTCCACTCTATGCCCTGTTCCACTTCTGGAGGACAGATGGGGACACCCTCCTCCAGATGAGTGGTGGGGGCAGGGGCACCCAGGTGAATCAGAAGGGGGTGGATGGATGGACGGCACTCCAGGGCTCCCTTCTGATGCACTCTGCCCGCCCATCCCTCCCCCATGCCTATCTCTCCTGCAGCATTTGAAGAACTCAACAAAGCTGAGTGGAGACTGGGGTCCCGCCATCCTGGAGCACCGAACAGAGCACTACACCCACACTATTCCAGACTCCCCTGAAGATGGGCTTGAGTTCCAGCTGCTGTCCCTGGACAATGCCCAGATTACTGGGCAGTGACGACTCCAGCCGTCTCCCAGGTGCCAGCACAGCTGCCGGGGGAGTGCCCCACCCCCACCCTGTGCTCCCAACACAGAGACTGGGGAGACAGCGGGTAGGTGTCACCGCCTGCCCCCACCATGCCCTGGCCAGGGGTGGCACCTGTCACCTTGGCCACCACTGCTAGCATGGTCATTTGTGTTCGTGTCCCTAGTGTTTACAGGTCCGTTAGATGCCAAGATGGCAGCTGGGGGTGCAGGTGATGTGGGGGTTGCTGGGGGGCCCCAGGTCAGGCCCCCAGATGCCTGCTGGGCCCCACGTGGCCTCTGACGCCCCCACACTCTGCCCTGAGCTGAGGTTCTGGGTGGGCCCCCACCTGTCCCTGTCTCTGAGCCTTCAGCCCCCTGACCAGGGTTCCCGCCCTCGGGGTGGACCCAGCCTCCGCCCAGGCTAATTCAGATCTCCCCACCTGGAGGCAGGGTGAGGGGCTGGGGGGGCTGTGCAGTGTTACGGGTCAGGCTGTGCGACCCGGCCCTTTTGTCTGATTATTTTTGTAAAAATTGTATTATCTGTAGTTGCTATCCCCTCACCCTCGGCTTCAGGCCCAATCTGTCTTCCAGGCCCGCCTGCACATCCCTCGGCAGCTCTGAGGTCTCTGCTCCTCCTTCCAGCACTGGCTGTCAGGGCCAGCCCAGCAGAGGCCCATAACCCAACAGCCCGCCCAAAGAACTCGCTTCTGGGGTGGGGGTGGGGGGGGGCGGGTAGGGAAGGGGTGATGCTCAGCAGGAGGTTTGAGCCCAGAGCCCAAGGGAAGCGGACCCTACATGACACCCCCCTTGCCCTACCACTGCCAGGCTAAAGCCCAGTCTTCCTGAACTGGGCTACCCTTGTTCAGGTGCCACATTGCCCTAGTCCGTGTGCCCCAACCACTCTCTGGAGCCAAAATTCCTTTCCCCAAGCCCTGCAGTGTCTGTGTGTCTGTCCTCTGCACCCCTCCATGCAGTGACAGCCCCGGAAGAGCTGCCTCTAATCCTCTGTAGCAATAACGGTGCGCCTCCCACCCCCAACCATCTGCGAACCACTAGGTTTTTAAAGTCCATAGATTTTAATGAAATTTCTATTCCTGCCTCTGAGCTGCTGCTGTGCTTTGTCTGGGTCCTCCAGCGGGACATGAGTCAGGACTGGGACAAGACCTCCTCCTGCCAGGCCTTTGGGGGGATGCCTGGGAGGAGAAAGGCCAGAGGCTGTGACAGTCAGGACCGGACACTGAGGACCTGCTGAGAAGGTAGGGTGAGGGCCAGACAGACAGACAGACAGCAGTGGACTCCTGGGGAGGGCTCATCCTAGACTAGATCAGAAGTGGGCTGGACCCTGGCAGCTGAAAGAGAGCAGGAGCAGACAGGACGAGTTCCAGCCGAAGCTGAAGCCTCCTTACTGAGGAGCCCTTTAGGTTGGGGCCTGGGGCGCTGCACTGGACATCAGAGTAGAAGCTGGCCTTTTCCTGGGGCGGGACTGAATCTTCTGTCCCCAGCGGCAGGTGGCGGCCAGGCCACGAGGTTTGGGGCAGCGCTCCAGAGGGGAGCGGGCAGGCAGCACTGGAGAAGCCTGGCCCAAACTCCAGCAGCCCCTTGGAGGCAAGGCAGGAGTCCAGTGCCCTGGCTGGAGGACCCCAAGGGCTGTGGCCTGAATGGGAGGGAGTAGCTGTGAGGGGGCCGTGGCCTGCCCCTCAGCCAGCCCCATCCAGCTGTCTGTCTGTTCTGGGTTACCTGTGGCTGGGGGAGACACAGGAAGGCCTCAGAGGTGCCTGCAGCTCCTGTTGCCTGGCTGCCTTCTGTTCCTTTAGCTCTGGAGGAGAGGTTCTGCCTGAGACACAGTGCCCAGTCTTCCAGGGTATGTTACAAGAGCAAGGTGGGATGGGTGTGGGTTGGGGGGGAGTGGGGGGAGTGGAGCGCTGGGTGCTCTGGGACCTGCTAGGGTCCTCACCTGCCAGGGGGGGCTCTAGGCTTGCCTCAGAGGGCCGGGGGGCACCTGAATACTCATCTTCCAGGCAGCGCTGCAGGGAGAGCTGGCTCAGTGCCTGGCTTTACAGCAGGGTGCCCAGGCCAGGATCCCCATGGTGGGGCGCAGGAACCAGCCCGTGCAGTCTCTTCCTCCCAATCATCTGGGGGCACTCCTGAGAGGAACACCAGCCTCTCACTGAAAAGCTGAGCTTGGCAAGAGGGTAGCAGGCCTGAACCCAGACTTGGGGAGGAGAAGGAGGCAAAAGACCTAGGCAGACCCAGCAGTTGATCTAAAAGTGCTGACCTCGGACTTAGGGACTCAACTGGAATATGGGTTCACGTACTTAAGGATCACACACATAAGAAGTGTGCACACAGGAAAAATGGACCCAGGGTTCACACAACCTCTGCAGGTGTGTGGATCTCACGCCCTGGGTGAGAGACGGGGTTGTTTACACTCAGCAGAAGGGCTGGGGGCAGGGCGGCCAAGGACTGCAGCTCACCTGCAGGATGGGAATCTCCCTCTCCAGAGCATGGCACTCTTCCTCCAGGAGGGCCCTGGGACATGGACAGTGCAGCACTTGAAGCAGCACTCCAGGCCCAGGTCTCAGCAGAGCCCTCCACGTGGTCTCAACCTCTGGCCTCCCCAGGAGACTCCTCTAGACCCTCCTATCTCAGTCCACCTCTCCCTCTGCTGCCCTCATGCTGTTCCAGCACAGCCTTGCAGCCCTGCCAGCCTCTTCCTGGGCAGGGTGTGTCCTCTCTCCTTGCCCACCTCCCAGTGCCCACCCTCAGAAGCAGCAGTCTCTCTTCTACATGATAGAACTAGACTTGTGGGTCCTCCTGCCTCCATTCTCTCCCGCATGACAGCCCTGTCCCTGCTTTAAAAACTCTTCTGTGTGTCATCTCTTCCCCACCTCCCAGGATAAAAGTCCTCAGGCCAAGGCCTGTGTAGGCATCTGTACTTGACTGATTCCTGGCAGCAACCTCAACAGCATCTTGCCCTTTCCACCTCTCAGCCCCACTCTCCTGGGTCTCCCAGCCAGGTGTGTTCCCTCCCTTCTCCTCCCAGGAGTCCCAGTACATCAGGGTCCATCCGCAGTCCCACCCTCCCAGCCCCCACCCCCACTGCACACACTTGGGGGCCTCACCGCAGGTGTCCAGCAGCCTGGTCAATGTGGGACACGTTCAGCTGGTCCTTGATGATGCTGAGGTCCTGGTGACAGCTGCTGGCAGATGAAGTCAACCTCACTCTCTCATGCTGCTTCACCCCAGGCCTTCAGAACACAAACACCATTTCTCCTAGAAAATTTTGTGCTTTCTCACAAAGGCAACACAAGATGGTAGTAAAAGGAGGAGATCAGGAGCCTGGGGTTGCACATGGGTTCTGCCACCCTTCACTGTGTGTGAGTCTGGGAAAGCCAATCATCCTTTCTGAGCTTTAGTATCATCTGCAAAATGGGGCCATCACCCCCTTCATAAGGATGTGTGAGAAATAAGATGCTACCATTCACGGATGAACACGCTGCTGCTCACTTATCTCATTCAGTCCCTAGCCCTCTCTAACCCAGTCCTCACAGCCTGGCTATCCCAGCCTGAGGGACAACCGGCCACTGGGTGAAGTCTTTCCTTCCACTCCTATCTGTGTGTCCTTCTCCCTCTCCCTGCAAAGCACTTCTCTTTGTATCTGTCTGGAAGTCTGTTCCTTGTACTCTAAAATCCAGCTCGAACCAAGCTCCCAGGATTGGCACGTGTTTCCTGGGCCTCTGCAGCCCTTATGGGCTGACCTCTACCACAGGTGGCTGTAGAAGTGTCAGTTCCAGACCAGGAACTCCTCCATTCCCACAGGTGGGACCTACCAGCTGGTTTGGGTTCTTTGCCCAGCAAGGACAGATCCCTCCTCTCCTCCTACTACACCTGGGTTCACCAGCTCTCATCTGGAACATCTCCTGTTCTGGCAAATCAGGCCTGGGCTCCTCCAAGGCAAAGTGCAGGACCCTGGGGCTATACTGGACCCAAGTGTGGATCTGGTCCCTGCAGAAGATGCATAAAGGCAATTCAGGGGCTCTTTCCAGGGAACGACAGGAAAGATGACCCTGGACCCTTGTCAGTTTCCAGGCTAGCCCATCTGAGTTCTGGAGACAGGGCCCAGACCCAGGTCTAGGCTCCAACCTGCCCTCACAGATGGCCTCCCGGCAGAGACCTTGGAGCAGCTGCCGCAGTTCCTGGCGCACAAGATCTCTTACGAGGGGCGGTTGTACCAGAAGGGAGGAGAGGTCAGAGGTGGGGCGCGATCCAGAGGCTTGGATAGATCGAGCCTCTTGGAGCAATGATCGTAACATCACTACCTGCAAGGAGAGCTGGGGCACCTCGGCGACTGCGGAGGGAAGTGAACGGAGGCAGGGGAGCTGCGGGAATGACAGGCAGGGCAGTTAAATTGGAGAGGGTTGGGCGGACAATGAGATCCGACAAGAGCTCGAGAGTTACTGGGCAGGGCTAGGGACCCGTAGAAGGTGAGAAAATCATCCGAGTCGTGAGACAGGTCTGCCGTGGGGCCCACCTTCCTACGCCCCACCTCTGCCCATAGCTTCAGGCTCAGATCCACTGTCGTCTCCCCTAGAATCCTCTTCACTTCGGGCTGCTCCGGGAGCGGAACGTGCTCTTCCACTAGTTCCCACAGCGACTGGGAGTCCCTAAGCATGGCCCGCCCGCGCCGCTGCCCCCCCCTAGACGCGCGGCCGCACACTTGGACCTGCGGGACCACAGCTCGGACCGCTGGGTTACTGGTGAACTGCTAATCGCCCATAGCCAGGCACACCCACTCACGCCTCGCACGCTTCCGGGTCTCACAGGCCACGCCCCCAGCCTGTCACTCGGACCAGCCTCTCCCAAGCCTCATTCCGTTCGGCCGCCTGTCCCCACGACTAGAGTTGCTCGGTTCAGAGCCGCTGGCCTCTGGAGCTCCCTTCTGCCCTACTACTGATCGACTCTCGGAGGCCACGGTTTCAGGTCGCGGCCCCGGGAGCCAGGAGGCCCGAGCCCCGCCTCGTCCCCGCGGCCGTCACCCGGGAAACGGGGCCCGCTACCCCAAGCCCCGCCCCCAGAGGGCCCCGGCCCCGCCCATTCCGGGGCGGTGCCAGCTAGCAAAGCCCAACCCACAGCCGCGGTAGATGGTTTCGCAGTCTCAACCATGCACATCACTCTGACTCCAAGCACCTTTCATCCCTGGGCACCTTTAGACTCCAGGGCAGGTGAAAGAACCGAGAAATATGAGCCCGGTGGGTTTATTACTTCCGTGCCTTTTCTGGGGCAGGAACGGACTAGGCTGTTCAAGGAAGACAAGTAAAGGGTGGAGTGTGGCAGAAACAGGAGGAGGGGAGGAAGGCGGTAGGTCTAGGGGGACCAAGGGGCCAGATAAGCAGCGTCTCACGGAGCCCCTCTTGCTTGAAGCCAGGCTTGCAGTGTGAAGCGCAGGGAAGCCTGCAGTGAGCGCCTTGGGGTCTGGGAGGGCTCTCTGACCCTCGGCCCCCCCGCTCCGCCCGTCCCGACCCACCTCCGTCCCGCCCGCCACGTCCCCTTGCCCCAGCACCCCGCTCGCTCATTTTCCTCTCTGCTCCTCTGCACTTTTCCTACCTGGTTCTGTTTTCTCCAGGAGAACTGCAAAATGGGTTCGTTTCCTGGGTTTTCCTCTCCCGAGGAGCCACTTAGAAACCCGGCCCCTCCGGTCCCACTGGAGCTGCTGAGTCAGAATCTGAGCAAAACCGTATCCTCGGGTGGTTCACATGCGTGTTGAAGTTTGACAAGCGCTCTTCCAGATGAAGTGGATTTCAGTTTACACATTTTATTTTGCTTTGAAGGGCTGGCCACGCCTGTTAGACCTTTAATCCGTGGGAAAGCGAGTTTGTACTGAGCTTGTAAATAAGGAAGCAGCTTGTGGCTGTTTGTGGGTTGTCACAGCTCTTAAAGTGAAGATGAGGAATCTCTTTTAATTTTCCTACCTTAGTTTTGACTTGTCCTGCTTTAATATATAAATAGCATTTCTCTGAAGTTATTTTACTTAAGTGCCAGTGCACACAAACACACACATTTTAGCTATCAAAACATATATGTAACTCTACTGGTCAGAAATCAGGAGAAAATTAAAGTGCCATAAGTGATGGAATAAGATGAAGGAACCCCCCCTCCCCCGCTTTAATTATTGTAGTATCTTATCTATTTAGTCCATGTTCTTCTTTTTACTACTTTTTCATGCTAACTCAGTAAAGTATGAAGAATGTACTCTGAACTGTACATGTTAGTCCAGTGATGGAAGTTTTTATTTTCTGAGTTTCTCATCTTCCTGCTGCCTTGGGTCAGGGGCTCCACTAAAGGCTGATATCCAGGGGTGCTGATACAAGCATCAGGGGAAGGGGTTCAGTTGTCACATCCTTCTGTGGCTTAAAGATTCTCTGCTGACAGAGAAACAAACCAATAAGACAAATACAACTGGGTGCGCCATCTGGATTCTCCACTGCTGCATCTGTGTCTGAAGGGAGAGGGTGGCTGGGTTTCCTTGTGACCTTGTCTCTGCCCGCAGATCGCGGCCCTTGGAACAAGCCATCAGAGATGCCCAAGAGTGTGATGATGACGAAATTCAGCTCTACAACGAGCAGATCAACACCCTGTGGAAGGAGAATGAAGAGGCAGAGAGGAGCCTGGAGAGGTCATCCTATGACTGCCGGCAGCTGGTGGTCACCCAGCAGACCCTGAGGAACGAGTTGGACTGGTATCATCGAATCATCGAGAATGCAGGCAATAGGTGGGGTCAGGGTGGGCAGAGCCCGTGGACACAGGACCACTTACTTGTTTCATGTTTTTCCATGTGCCAGTTCCAGGCTGTAGGGAATGTGGCAGGAAAGTGAAAGTGTTAGTTGCTCAGTCTTGTCCGACTCTTTGTTACCCCCTGGACTATAGCCCGCCAAATTCCTCTGTCCATGGGATTCTCCAGGCAAGGATATTGCAGTGGGTAGCCATTCTGTTCTCCAGGGGATCTTCCCGACCCATTGCAGGCAGATTGTTTACCATCTGAGTCACCAGAAGAAGACCCCCAAATCCAGGACCTCATGGGTCTGGAATGGTAGTGGGGGAGGCAGAGGATGAATGGGTTTGCAA
This sequence comes from Cervus elaphus, assembly GCF_910594005.1. Lineage (NCBI taxonomy): Eukaryota > Metazoa > Chordata > Mammalia > Artiodactyla > Cervidae > Cervus > Cervus elaphus. The sequence continues at coordinate 14,887,869 of NC_057824.1, forward strand.
CAGAGATGTGGGCTCTGGCATGAGTGGTGGTGGGGGGAGGGGAGAGGTGATGAAGATGACCATGGGAGTGTTTGGATATCAAGGTGCCTTTCAGCTCCACAGGTCTCTGGGGACAGGAACATCTTAGCTGAAAGGATGACCAGGTATGGTTATTGAGATGCTGCAGGCAAGATGCCTGCACAGTACCTGGAATTGGACCAGAGCTCAGAGCAGTTGATATTATTACTGCTGCTTCCATGGTGACTCTGAGCACCTAGCCAGTCAGTACTGTGGCTGCCAGCAGGCTGTCTGGTCTCCTCTGCACGATGCACTGGGACGTGAACTCTGCTGGCAAGTGTCTCTGTCTCAGCGTTATTCACATCTACACCTGCATCAGCTACTCTCCGTTTCCTCCATGTTCATCTATGCGACCGTGTCTGCACCTACATGTATACTTATGTCCACATCTGTGTCTACAGCGTCTGTATGTGTACATCTACACTACACCTACATTCTCTACATCATCTGGAGCTACACCCACATCACCTAACCTGCATCTGTATCATCTACACCTACACCTGCCTCTACATCACCTACACCTACATCATCTGTATCTACATCTGACATCTACTCTGCCATCTATGTCTGTCTGGATCATCTACATGTACATCTACCCCACATCTGCATTTACTGCACCTGCACCATCTTCTTCAACACCTCTGTTATTTACGCTGATGCCTGCATCACCTACATTTACACCTGCACTTACCTCGATATCATCTACATCTTCATCTCTACCTCCACCCACATCTACATCATCTGTATCCACGTCTGTATCACTTACGTCTGTATCTGCATACACCTATATCTACATTATCTATGGTTACACTTACATCTTTATCACCTAAGCCTGCACCTCATCTACACATAAAGTACCTAAATCTCCATCATCTTTATGTACATGCATAAAGTGTCTATACCTCCATGGTTTTCATGTACATGTATAAGCTGTCTACATCTCCATTGTTTTTATGTACAAGTATAAAGAAAGCTGAGCGCCAAAGAATTGATGCTTTTGAACTGTGGTGTTGGAGAAGACTCTTGAGAGTCCCTTGGACTGCAAGGAGATCCAACCAGTCCATCCTAAAGGAGATCAGTCCTGGGTGTTCATTGGAAGGACTGATGTTGAAGTTGAAACTCCAATACTTTGGCCACCTGATGTGAAGAGCTGACTCATTTGAAAAGACCCTGATGCTGGGAAAGATTGAGGGCAGGAGGAGAAGGGGATGACAGAGGATGAGATGGTTGGATGAGATAACTGACTCAATAGACATGGGTTTGGGTGGACTCTGGGAGTTGGTGATGGACAGGGAGGCCTGGTGTGCTGAGGTTCATGGGGTTGCAAAGAGTCAGAGACAACTGAGCCACTGAACTGACCTGATAAACTGTCTACATCTCCATTGTTTTTATGTACATGCATAAACTGTCTACACCCCCATTGTCTTTATGTACATGTATAAACCATCGGTACCTGCATCGTCTTTATATACACACACATCTACAGTGGTGTCTCTGTTATTCCTATCTGTACCCATGCCTACGTATATGGCTGTATCCACCTGTGTCGGAGAAGGCAATGGCAAGCCACTCCAGTATTCTTGCCTGGAAAATCCCATGGACGGAGGAGCCTGGTAGGCTGCAGTCCATGGGATCACTAAGAGTTGGTCACAACTTAACGACTTCACTTTCACTTTTCACATTCATGCATTGAAGAAGGAAATGGCAACCCACTTCAGTGTTCTTGCCTGGAGAATCCCAGGGACAGATCTCAGTAAGTTGTACCCAGTGTGAAGGGAACTGTGGGGGCCTCCCCTCCGCTCTGCAAGCCCAGAGGGGCCAAGTGACTTGTCCTAAAGTCACACAGTGGCCGGCAGGGCTGGGTCCTCAGTGTGGGCCATGAATGCTTAGGACCCAGGGATCCTACCTTGTTGCCAACCAGCCAACCAGTAAACCCCACCCCAGTGCCAGGCTTGTATTTTTCAACAAATACTTTTTCTTCCTCTTTCATTGGCCTTGACTCATTGCACCCGCCTCCTTTTTTCTTTTTTCAAAGATCTCACCAGAGCTGTGCAGGATATAACTGCAGCAAAACCAAGACTCAAAGGCCTCCCCAAGAACCTTCTGAGGAAAAAGGAGATGGTAGCAGAAGACAGAGCAGATGAAATTCTGGAAGAGACACCGCTGAGAGGTCCAGAGGACACAAAGCCGGGGTGGGTGGTGCTCAAAGAAGAGGGCAAGTCTAAGCTTGAACCGGGGGATGAAGAAGCAAGTCCCCTGACCCAGGAAGGGGCTCCAGAGGATGTCCCAGATGAAGGCAAGATAAGCAAAGCCTTTGAGAAACTAGGCAAGATGATCAAGGAGGTGAAAGGCCCCAAAGAACCCGAGCCCCCTGCCGACCTGTACACCAAAAGGCGGTACATGACAGTCTCTGGAGACTGCGGTGTGGAGCCCTCTCCCCAGCAGCCTGACCCCCCTCTGGAGGACAGACAGGGGCCCCCCAGGGGAAAGAAGATGGTCTGAAGGATGAAGGGGGCCCCAAGGGGAAAGAAGACGGTCTGAAGGAGGAAGGGGGGCCCCCAGAGGAAAGAAGGTGGTCTGAAGGATGAAGGGGGATGGATGCCCCCCTACCCCACACCCTGCAGACAAAGGGGATGAGAAAAATGCCAAAGAACTGAAGGGCCTCCAGGGGAAACAGGATGGCCAGAAGGAGGAGGAGGGGGCCAGACGGCCCTGTCCCATGGTGGCACCTGGTCCAGAGGGGCTGTCTACACCCCAGTCTCAGGGGCCTCAGGTCACTCTGGGTGGGCCCAAGGGGTATGGGGCTTGGAGCGGCAGCCGGCCGGTGAGAAGCCCTCCCAGGAAGCTGGCCTACGAGAAGGTGGAGGTGATGGAATCCATAGAGAAGTTTTCCACGGGAGCATCCAGACGAACGAAGAGACTGTTGTCATTGTGGAGACCACGATTGAAAAGGCAAGACAAACAAGAAGAAACTGGGAGAGAAGGATCCTCCAGTGCCTGAGCTAACCGGGAGGAGGTGCCTCTGGGCCCCTGGAGACACGTGCTTCGATGTTTTAGAACAGAGGCTACAAGGGTGAGGATACAAGGTTCTTGTTTGGATTAGACCATGGTTGGCCTGTCTGGCTTACCAATGAAGCCTTAATTAAAACGTTTTCTTTGCTTGCACATCCTTTGTCTGATTAACAGGGGCCTTGGGCTTGCATGTGGGCCAGCCTCACTCAGGACAGGGGTGCCCTGCTAACAGCCACTGAGCTGAGCTCATTTAAGAAAGTAGACGAGCCCTTTGTCCTGGGGCATCGCAGGGCTCATTAGAGGATCAGAGTCTTGATTTCACACCTGAAACGTGTCAGGTGATGAATCGGCTTGTTTTCACCACGTTTCAGGCACAAGCACACGATTGCGCGACAGGTGCTTTGTTAGAAGTCAGATGATTAAAGCTGTCTGTCTCAGTTTGGGTTCCCCAAGAAGCTGACCCTGCAGCAAGGATCTGATGTCAATTCTGGGGATGTGGTCCCAGGAAGTGCTAGGAGGGCAGGAGACAGAGGTAGGGGCAGCAGGGCATCAGAGAGGAGAGGTGCTACCAGGTGGGTTGGCATCATGGTCGACTGGTGCTCAGCCCCCATCCCTGGGGTCTCTTGGAAATGGGGTAGAATTCAGTCTTCAGTTACCCTGCCCGAGGGTGCAGGGGCTGGGTGGGTCAACACCCAGCCAGAAGGGAGGGCCCAGGACAGCCCTCAACTGAGAATCGCAGGTGCAAGCAGGCATTTGGACACCAGGCGTGGAGATGCATGGAAGCAGTAGGGGTCATGGAAGCAGTAGGGGTCACGGGCAGGAAGTAGGGTGCCAGGGCTGCCTGCATAGCACACGTGCCTTGTGTCCTTCTGGCTGAGTCACTTAAAAGTTTCTCACTCAGAGATTGCACTCCTGGGTCAGGCTTCAAAAGCAAAATCAATCATGTCAATGTATGACAAAACCCACTGCAATGTTGTGAAGTAATTAGCCTCCAACTAAATAAAAATAATTAAAAAATAAATAAATAAATTTTTTAAAAAAAGCAAAATCAAATGTCACCACGCAGTTCCTTGTTCAGCAGTTAATTAATGAACTCACCTAACATTTACTGAGGGGCTTCCCTGATGGCTCAAGCAGTAAAGAATCTGCCTGCAATTCAGGAGACATAGGAGAGGCTGGTTCAATCCTGGGGTTGGGGAGATCACATGCAGATGGAAATGGCAACCCACTCCAGTATTCTTGCCTGGGAAGTTCCATGGACAGAGGAGCCTGGTGGACTACGTCCATGGGATTGCAAAGAGTCAGACATGACTGAGCGACTGAGCACAGACGCACATTTACTGAACATACTGTTTTCCGGGCAGAGTGCAGTGCTGCTAAGGGAGAGTTTACAAGTTTATTAATGATCTAAATTACCATAATATAATGTCCCATAATACACATATGTGTATTCTCCCGTGCATACATGTGCACTCAGGTATCTGCAGTGTCACATCCTAGGAAACAGAAATTACTTGAAACCAGAATCTTTACAAACATTTTTATGTTGCCTATAGGCATCTCTTTTTCTCTACTTACAGTCCTAAAGTTGTGGGGTTTTTTTTGTTTTCTGTTTGTTTGTTTGTTTTGCTTAGCCAAATAAGAAATTACTCCTTCTCCATGTAGATGCTCCAAAATAAATTATGGGCAGTGAATAAATGTGCTGAAATGGATTATTGCATCTCCGTAAACAAAGGTATCTGGCAAGACAACCACACATCATTAGAGAAGATTAATAGTGTCATAAATTACATCCTAGTATTTCTTTGTAAGAAATCATACAAAGAATACTAAATGGAGTCACCTTTCCTTTCTGTGTAGAACTTTAAAAAAATCTCTCTCTGAATTCATGTGAAGTTTGGATTTCAAGAAAGACATATGCTTTTGTTGTTCTTTCTAGAAGATGAGTGAAGGACCTGCTCCATGGCACAGTTTTGAAATATGTATCATTTAAAAGCTTAAGAGAGAATAATGGAAACCTTTACCTGGAGCCCAGACTGTGCTGGGAATTTGGGCCAGTGTATATATTAGATTCAACAGAACCACTCCTGCAAACCTTGTCTTTTCCCCAGTAGGTCTTTTAATTTTTTGGATCATGTGTTCAGCTAATTATTTTAAAAGGTGGGGGGTAGCTTTTTGGAAAGAAATGTCATTTTTATATTTTATTCAATCAGTGATCAAAAGTGAACTGGGGGGGGCCTGTTCTGATCATTCAAGGCTTTGGCGGGGAGACAGCAGGGGACACTGAATGTGTTCAGCTGTCACAGTCATGACTTTCTGAGCAAGCGAGGAATTGCACTGGCAGGAAGATGACTAAATAAGAGAAAATCGTGCAGAGGCGGCACCACAGGGGCATGTGCTAGACAGAAAGGGTGTCTTTTCTGGGGTGGACAGTCCAGTGAAGACCCCGTGGATGAGGTGAGGTGTGACCCAATGACAAGATGGGCCCATTGTGTACAGATCAGAGGGAAGAGCATTGTAGGTAGCAGGAACGGCTGGCGCAAAGGTCCTGGGGCAGAAATGGACTAGGCTGTTCAAGGAAGACAAGTAAAGGGGGGAGTGTGGGAGAAACAGGAGGAGGGGAGGAAGGCAGTGGGTTGAGGGGGACCAAGGGGCCAGATGAGCAGCATCTCCCAGAGCCCCCCTTGCTTGAAGCCAGGCTTGCAGTGTGATGTGCAGGGCAGCCTGTGGTGAGCTCCTTGGGGTCTGGGCGGGCTCTCTGACCCTTGCACCTCCCCGCTCCCCCTGCCCCAGTGCCCCACTCGCTCATTTTCCTGGCTGTTCCTCTGCACTTTTCCTACCTGGTTCTGTTTCACCCAGGAGACCTGCAGAACGGGTTCGTTTCCTGGGTTTTCCTCTCCTGAGGTCTCTGAAAACAAGCACTTAAGTTTGCATAAAAAAGATAAACACAGGGGCCCAAAGCAGGTTCCCCAGCAACACGGATGACAGGAGAACGCTGGAGCTTTGCCAAACACTGAGATCCCCACAGGGCCAGTGCCCGGATGACTGGTCCAAACCGCTGTTTGGGGAGCAAGAGGAGGAGCAAGAGGAGGCTGGGCTCCTCTTGGACTCAGCCTCAAGCCCAGGACCGAGACTCTCCAGAGCCACCTCCTCCGTAAAGAAATTGCCTCCCAGTTCCCAGGAGCCCCCATTCTCCAAGCACTGGGGTCACGGTGACCAGTGACCACTGTTGTTTCAGCCGCAGTTAGGAGCTGGCCCCCAGGTTGGTCCTCCCGCCCCCGCTGGTCTGGTTCAGGCCCCCATGCACAAGCAGCAGAGCGGGCACTTGTGACTCTGCGGGGGTTCCTGCAGCCCCAGGAGTGAGCTTGGTCTACACACTGGGCAGGCTGGCAGTACTGGGGCTCTGGGAGCAGCTCTCATCTAGAATGGAGATGCCCAGGTGCATGGACACCCCAGCTCTCTTGCCCCTCCATTGGGACCACCCTAGGCTTGTTGTACACGGTCCCCACTGGGTGTCAGCGGCAGATGTGGGTGGAGAGACCCACTCATCCCTGTGGCCCGAATGGGACCCCTCCTCTCCTGTCCCACTTTCTACTTCCCTACATAAAGATGCTTCCTTCCAAATAAATAACTTTACCTCGACTCCTGTGTCAGAGTCAGCTTCTGGGAGGAACAATCTGAGATGGCTGGTTGGCATTTCCCCAGCAAACACCCCTCCCTCTCTACTGCTGGGTGGGGGCAGCCCTGATCTTGTCCTGAGGAGCTGCTCCTTCACACGAGTTACAGCCCTGATCCGACCCATGATTCACCCCGCCTTCCTCTCCCTGTGGGTGGGCAAGTGTCCCAAACCAGACCCACTGTTGGAATAGGAGATCCGAGTCCAGCGGAGCCAAGATGAACATGCAGGAGCTGCCCTGTGACTGGGGAGTCCTGATGTGGTCCCCACTGTGCCTCCCAGTCCTGGGGCTCGCTACAGCCTCTGTGCCTTTCCAGGCTGGTTCAGGCAGGCTCCTCAGGCTTCCCTTCAGTTCTGAGTGCTACACCGCCTGTTTTGGATATGCAGCATCCATGTCTTTATGAGTCAGAGTTGGTTTCTGTTCTTGCAACGCCAGAGATCCCCAAGAAAACCTCCAGCAAAGGAGGTTTGGTATCAAGGTGGGGATTGATGGAGGTTTCAGTTAGGTGGGATTGCCCCCAGAGCAGACCCTAAATAAGATCTCAGGTGCTGGTGGTTTGTAGAGTGGTGATCACAGGGACTAGGCCTGCCGTTAGAAAGCCCAGGCTCTTAGCTCCAAGCCAGCCTGTCTATGCTCCGGTGGGCGCCAGGGCTGTGAAGCTGCGGTCTCGTCCCTGATACGCCATCATCCCCCTGGTGGGGGAGAGGGAAGGCGGGAAGAGAGACTGTGGCCCTTGTTTGCTACTTCATCCTGGTCATGGCACTTCCTTCCCTGAGCAACAGCTGAGGCCAGTTCCCACTCTTTCCAACATCTGCAGAAGCAGCCTCACTACAGTCTCCTCAGAGACCTGGGTCTTCCAGGGCGTCCTGCCAGGGGTGCTCATGCTCCATTTCTGGGCGGGGAGGGGGTGTTGTCCATCCCCCACATCCAGCAAGCCTGCTAGTTTGATGCAGGTGCTTGGTCCATGTGGTACATTAGTGGTCTCTTCTGCTTTTCTATTTAAGAAGGTAATGCTTCTTTAAGCTCTTTTATAGTGCTTTTGGAGAAGAAAAAGGCTACCCACCCCAGTATTCTTGCCTGAGAAGTCCCATGGACTGAGGAGCCTGGTGGGCTACAGTCCATGGGATCGCAGAGTCAGACATGACTTAGCAACTAAACAACAACAAATAGTGCTTTATACTGAGGTCTGTCTGTTAAAGTCACCAGTGGTGTTTCAGGCTGCACTGACTTTGGGCTATTGCTTTGTGCTCCACTCGCAGGGAAGAGGCCAGGTAGAGCATCGTCAGCCGTCCCTGCAGGAGGTGAGGAAGCTGGGGTGTCTATGGACCAGCGCCCCCCTTCTCCAGGTGAGCGTGGCTCTGGGGCACTGATCCCCTGGCCTTCCTGCCTGTCGCACGTGAAGTCCTGTGCACCTCTGCAGCCAGAGGACACCCCAACAGAGAGAGCATGCCTGGTGTGTATGCTGACCTACGGGGCTGTCCAAGGAAACAGATACAGGGGAAAGGTTGGAAAACTTTTTTTCTGCCAGATCATAGGCTGTTCAGGCTCTTTTATATTAATAACTACTCAACTCTGCCATGTTAGCATCAAAACAGCCACAGACAACACAAAAGCAAATAGGTATGATGGCTTCCAAGAAAACTGTATTTAAAAAACAAGAATATTTGCATTTATATACCAGGCAGGGGGCTAGATTGTGTCCTGGGCTGTAGTTTGCTGACCCCTGCTGTAGGGCACACGCACCAACAAGGTCTCATACAAAATCCAGCTTGCATCAGAAGACACTTCTTACCTGACATCGCTCCTGGTTTCTTCCCTTCCTTTTTCATGTTGGAAAATTCCATTTAGTTCTCTCCTTAACTTGAAGCTTTATTATAAGAAAGAACCTCCGAGCAACCATTATGATCAAGTTTATCATAAAGTACTATATCCTGGACTTGTAGTTGGACCATTGGTGGTGAATGAAGTCACCACCACTCAAGACTTGTGTGGCACTTGGCACATTGATGACGAAGAGCATCATTTAAGTACCACAATTACTGCAAATGCTTAACTCTGATCCCTCGTGCTTGGATGAAAGCAAATGAATGCCACAGAGAAGCCCTGCTGACCTATGTTTTACTCAAAGAAATGGGGTTTTGAGTGGAGACGTATATTCTATCAGGAGACACATCCTTAGTCAATAACTCACCTTCACCTGCATGCCAGTGTGCTTGTGACAGGGAGTTCCCTGGCAGTTTATCTGTCACCTGTGGCCAGTTCCAGGACACAGGGGCAAAAGAGAAAAAGATAAGTTGTAGTCTCTGTCTTCCATCCAGCTTGGAGTAGTCCATGGCTGTCCTCTTGCGTGAACCGGGACATCTTTCAGGGCACTATGACATGAGACCGCCATGCTGGGATGGTGAAGGTAGGGTGGCCTGAAGCCATCCAGGTGGGCACTGGTGACAGTTCACTTTAGAACCAAGGAGTTCCCAGCCTCATTTGGCTGTTTGGGCATCTGAAACCCTGTGGGCTGAGATTTCTAATCACCCCCATCCCATCCCAAACCGCCCAGGACTGAATATTAGAGTCTTCATCTCTGGGGCTGAGCACATTTCTCCATCGTCAGTTTATTCTATCCCCAGACTGACAGTGCATGTCTTCTAAGTTCTAAAAGAAAAATGAAGCTGGCAGGCTGGCTTGGAAAATTTGCCCCAGGTCAGATTTTGATTCCTGGCTTATAAGCTCAAAACCAAATTCAACAGAGAGGTGTTTGAACCCAAAGAAAGGGCCTCTTGGCAATTAAATGCATGACAGACTACTGGACCAACTCAAGCAGGAGTTGATTAATTTGTAAAGCAGAGAGGGAGCCTCTCTCCTAGACATCCAGGTGCTGGTCACCCTCTCTCCCGTGCCAGTGTCCTTGGGAAGCTGAGTAAGGTACTGGGAGGCTGTGCGTGGGCTTGGACTCACCATTGGCAGGTGGAGGGGTTTCCAGGAGAGCACCTGGGGCGGGCCTCCCTGTGCCCGGTCCTCAACTGACGTCAGCTCTTCAGAGGCTAGAATCCCCCATTACACCGGCCTCTGTGTTCCCCTACACTGAGCACTCAGATGCTGTCCCCAACTTCCATCATGACTGCATTTCCTAAGCTCCCAAGTGCTGGATGCCTGTCCCCCCCCATCCCACCTCCGCCCACAACTCGGTCCTTCTTTGACAGAAGACCACATGGCAGCCACAATCAAATCACCTTCGCTGGCCCAAGACCCATCCTGTGCTCATGGTTACTGCAAACTCCCAGTGTCTTTCAATCCCCTTGTCCTCTCCCACAGCCAGTGTCTCTAATCTTGGCACTCTGAGTTCTAGAAATTTCTATCAAATTAAACTCTTGGCATCCAAAAACTTACTCTGGCTATGAGTTCACCAATCCCCCTAATGCACTTTTCTCTCTAAATAGGAAATGCTTGGCTGCGTTTCCTAAAGGTTTTGTAATGTGTGGTTCTCAGGCGATGCCAACCCATGAAGGCATGCTCTCATGAAAACCACTCTTCGTAATTTATAAGTGATGGCAACAATGATGCATGGTAGTGACTCTGTAAGAATTATCAGTTTTTTTAAAAAATATTTTATGAGCTCAAAAAAAAAAAAGAAAGAAAAAACATATTTTATGATGTGACTATTTTTAAAGTCTTTACTGAATTTGTTACAATATCACTTCTGTTGTATGTTTTGGTTTTTTGGCCCTGAGTCATGTGGGGTCTTAGCTTCCCAACCAGGAGATCAAACCTTCAACCCCTGCACTGGAAAATGAAGTCTTAACCACTGAACCACCAGGGTAATCCCAAAAATTATCAGTTTTTAAACTTTATCTTTGGGAAAGCATTCTTTGGACGTAAGTGTTGAAAAGCGGTGTTCAGTCTGTCACAAGATCAGGTTGGACCTTATGCCTTTCAGTATGTGTTTTCAGCCACAGGGTTTTTTTTACAATTTTACTAGTTGGGTTTTGTAAGTAGTGGATCACAGTACAAAACTGAAAATTGTTTTCACAACAAATATGATAAATGTAAGATATTTGTATTTTTATGAATAACTCTCCAGATTTGCTAGAATAGTGTGTGGTCACATGGGTGGAGCCAGTTTGAGACACTTTTCATGAACAGCTTGCCATGTAAATCAGTATGTAAGAATATGTTTTAAGGGATTATCAAGTCCTCTCTGTAGTAGAGACCCCGGTGCTCACAGAGGATTCTGCTAGTGGTCCTGTTATCTCTCAGCTGCTTCCTGTGTAGCAGCGTCATTGACCAGGACTGGCCAGCACACAGTAGGTCAAATGACTTGCGTGTCTCCTTCGTACTGAACATAGAAGAGGGTGTGAGTCTTCATGGGTTCTTTCTCTCGCCTGCCGACCATCACAGCCTCATGCTGTGATGACAGACCTGAGGGTGAAGGTTGGAGCAGCCTGAATCTCTGAGTCACTGCATGGCAACCTATGGTCTTGGGGAGTTACCCAGTTCCTCCATGAAATTTGTGTAAATGATAAACACACCTTTGTTGTGTGAAACCTCCGAGATCTGGGGGCTGTTTTACTACGGTAGAACTTGTCTAGTTGGTGAATATATTCTAGAAGAGTGTTCTGAAAGATCTTTGACCATGACTCCAATAAGAAATGTATTACATGTTCTGAGCCAATACACTCAGACACGTACACACACACACTTCTGGAAAAAAAAATCAGGAAACAATTGTTATCATTAATATGCATGATTTCTTGTTATGCTATCCTATTCTACTCCAAAATGCTGGTTTTAACTTCCTAAATTTATATGACAACTGCCAATGGGGTATAACCTGAGTCTGAAAAATGCTGCTGTACATCATAATTTGTGTATGGTTTATTTGCTAATTCTAAATCTCTCGTGCATATTTATGAAAGCAAGCTTTTTAGCTCTTTCTCTGGCAACTTTTAATTTTCTCTCCCAGAATGGATTGGAAGTGTTTTTATGTAATACATATCACATCCCACATAATATCTGCAAGGTAATGTTTTATTGTTGAATCTCCTAATTTACATCATGTATTTTTAAATTTACTTATAAAATGTTGTCACAGGGAATAACAATGTTAACGTGATGATTATTCACTTATTTTCTTTTTTTAAAATAAATGTCTATAAATAAATATCTCTTGCATTAGAATCAGGATATCACAAAAGCCTCACTAGCTGAACATATTTTAGTGTTAACACTGGTACAAAAAATGAAATAGAGACCAAATATTTTTAAATAGCACTATATATATTTTATGTACTGTATACATATAATATCAAAACTTGCTATTTCTATTAAGAAGCTGACAAGTTACTCTCTAATTTCATAAATTAGACTACAACTGTGAAAATATGGACAATTATTTTGTATCTGTGCTGCTATATAAGATACTTAAAGTTTATACAGAAAGGTGCAAAACTACAGAGATGAAGTAATGAGAATTCATGAACATTTCACCTGAATTTCCACTGGCCTTTTTCTTCAGCCAGAATCATTTTGATATCCTCTGAATATGCTTTTAGAAATGAATGTGGTATCTATTTCTTCAGTAAATACACATACACACATTTTATGTATATGTGTGTATATACAGTTATACAAGTGTATATAAAGATATATATGCATATATACACACGTGATTAGTCTACATATGTATATATATTTCTGTGCGCACTTAAACACACATGCACACTTAATGTCCTTTGGTTTACTTTCAGACCGTTAATGAGAAATGAAATTTTGATGATTTCCATTTATTTTTGCTTTAAGTCTAAACTGGTTTAAAAAGACCTTTGCAACATGTAATAAATTTCTTTTAAAAATCATAAATATATGACATCATAAAGCATTCTATAGAGAAGACCATATGGTGTTAGAGAAGGTAGAAATCCATGCCAACATGGGAGAAAAGAACGTGGGTTTTCCAGGCTTTTCTGCCTTCAAGGAAGGGCCCTCTGGCTCTGTGTTGCCAACTTAGAGGTGAGGAACTCCAGGCTGCTCCCACGGGAAGGGAGAAATGTAGCCAGAAGGGGTGGATCAGTTCTTGGGAATCAAATCAAACCAGCACATCAGTTTGGGGGGGTCAGGTGGGCACTGGTGAGCTATTCCTTGGGTAGGAGAACAATGTGACAGCCTTTCGGAACACCTTTCTACTTGGTGATGAGATGCTGTCTCTGGGGGTGACCAGGGGAAGGGGGCATGTCACCTTTGGGTTGCAGGTTAAAGCCCCTCCTGGACTGCTTGGCTGCCACACCTCTAGCTGACTGTAGCGCTTTCTGTGTGAAGGGCTTCTGCCTCCTTTGGGTCTCAAGTTACGGGGAGATGAGCTGACTTTTCCCCCTTCGGTGGGAAGGGCTCCATACAAATGGGGGTTCCTGTGAAGTGGCTGCCCACCTCTCCAAACCTGACCCCTCACCCTCACACACCTCTTCCAGAAGAGAAGCCATTTCCCCAACTCATCAACTGCAGAAGCTGTTTTCCTCCAACCGTGTATGGAAAGCTCTTGAAATGCTCACCTTCTCTCCCCTCCATCAGATTAAGCAGCCCCAGAGCAGCGTCGGAAAGGAACATCCCTGTGCTAAGAACTACTAAGCTACTCTTTCCTAGATGTGTCTCCATCCTGCCTTCCCTTTTTTTTTTTTTTCTTTGAGTAACAATAGGAGGAGCCCCAGAAAACTGGGGCTGGAGAAAGGCTAGGCACACAGAGAGTGACTGGGACATCTCCCAGAGTTTATCATAACTCAGAGCAGTGGCTGATGAAAAGGCATCCAGGCCTCTGAGATCTTATGCCTATTACACTGGCGAGCCAGACAAGCTACAACGCTGACCACGGTGGTAAGATTTCCTGCGTTCATGCTTTTGGACTCTCTCCTCCCTATCTGGTAACTAGGGGACCTTTCGATTAGTGCCACCTTCATTTACATCCCTGGAAAAGCTTCCTAAAAGTCAACACATCTTTTCCCAAAGGATTTACAGCATCTGGGCTTTAAGAGACTCAGAGCTCACCTCTGTCATAAACCTGGCTCCTCCTCTTATATAACGGGTCCTCCCTTGAGATCATGAATAAAACATCCTTGGAGTCCCCAGGCCTGACTTATTTAAATGCATTCTCTTAAGAAAATGCATAGCGCTTCTATGGAATTCATAGCTCTTCTATGAAAGAAATGGAGGGGTTGGCATGATATCACCTATCTGGACAGAAATGAAGAGCTTGGAGTCACAAACAGGACAGAGGTGTGGGTGGGAGCACTGTATTTGGGGCACAGAAAAGAAAATTTGCCTCCATAGGAATGAAAAGAATCACTGACAGTGAGCGAAGCTTCAGATCTAGATGTGGGCATTGCTGGTGTCGGGGGAGGGTCACTGCTACGCTCCTGGAGGAGGCGGTGGGGATGGGGGAGGGGGCCGAGTGCTAGTCCTTGCCACGGATGCTCTTCAGGCTTCTCTGCATAGCCTCGTCCAGCTCTTCCTCCAGCTCCTCCTTCTTGGACATGGCCAGCTTGGACTGGTGACCCCGCACCACCTGGTCAATGTAGGGGGCACTCTGTGTGCTGTACAGCATCAGCGTCCACTCCTTCAGCACTCCCTTCTGGGGCGCGCTCACCACGAAGCCCAGCTCCAGGGCCCAGGTGCCCTGGGTATCCTCCCCCCAAGTGTGGGTGGTCATGAAAGGCCACTTGTCAAAGCCCACCTTGGCGTCATAGTCTCAGGTGCGGTGGCTCAGCAGGATGGACTTGGTGCCCATGGGGGACGTCATGTTGATGTGCAGGTCCCCTCTCCTGGTCACGTTGACCGTGATGACCGCTTGGACATGCTCCAGGTAGGGGACAAAGTTTTCCTTCCCCTCACATGTGTCAGTTGTGAATGTCAGCACCAACTTGCCAGTGGTCAGAATTTTCCTGAGGGCAGAGTGGCGAGGAGACACGGTGAAGGGTGGGGACTGTATCCCAGGGTTTTGTTTTTGTTTTTGTTTTTTTAATTTTTGGCTGCATCCAGGGGCATGTGGGACCTTAGTTCCCCCACCAAGGATAGAACCCATGCCCCCTACTTTGGAAGTCAGAGTCTTGATCACAGGACTGCTGGGGGATTCCTATCCCAGGGGTTTTGAAGGCCACTCTGGGGGGTGGGGAGAGCATGGACTCTGGGGTTTATTATTATACCAGCTGTGTGACCCTGAACAAGTCACCTACAGTCTCTGATCTGTTTGGAAGGGGGATGCAGCCGATACAGTTGACCCCCTTCCCACTTCTCCTAGGTCTCTGCTGGGTCCTCTTGCAGCTGAGGCCCCTGTGGACCCTGATGGCAGAATGTCAGGGATTTGATCTGGAAGGAAAAACCCTAACCAGTGATTGACAGGAGGAGGTGAGTCAATACAGCCTGCGTTCCTCACTCCTGGTGGGGACAACTCAGTGTCCCCAGTGGGGTTGAGCCTAGTTGCCCAGGGCAGCGAGGTGCCAGTCAGCACATCCTCTGTGTCTTCTCTATTGGGTTGCTCTCTCTCCCTGTCTACATTGCCTCCTCCTCACCTGTGTCTCCTGATTTCATCTTTCAGAAGAAAAAAAAACTGTCAGCACCCAAGTCCCACTAAGGCAACTGAGAGTGGAACGGGAGCTCAGACGTCTTTCTTTTACAGCACTCAGTACTTTGATAAAGAGAAATTATTGCTGAAATGATTGTTATGACTATCGTAACAATATGACTGCAGCTCAGAAGTGACTGGTCATGGCCACACCTAACCGGTATGCGGTTGAGCACACCCTCCACTCTCTACAGAGCTTCTGCTATTCAGGTCAAGTGTTAACGTTGATTTCCAAATTTACTTAAAATCCAGAGTTTGCCACAGCCTTCAGGGGCTTCCCTGGTGGTTCAGATGATAAAGAATCTGCCTGCAATGCGGGAGACCTGGGTTCGATCCCTGGGTGGGGAAGACCCTTTGCAGCAGAGATTGGCAACCCACTCCAGTAGTCTTGCCTGGAGAATGCCCATGGGCAAAGGAACCTGGCGCGCTACAGTCCATGGGGTTGCAAAGAGTCCGACATGACTGAGCAACTAACACTTTGCTCAAGGAGCTGAGTGGGCAGGGGAGGGTGGGGGCTGAGCCAGACAGGTGCTCTGGGAACACGCCGGCGGCGGGGTGGGCCAGGCTGCCTCTGCTCACTGACTTGGATGGTCCAGCGCAGATGCCTCACAGCCAGTTCTATTCTTCCCTTTTATTTTAATCAAGCACCCTTCACGGACTCTCCTGATCAAGTCTCTTTAGAGAATTGCTTTTCGAGCTGCCTGCTTCTCTGGGAAGATGAGCACTGAGGAGACTCATAAATCTGACAGTCACCACTCAGCAGCTCCCATCCCATTTCTGTGCAGCCCAGAGTAGACTTGGCCACTGCCAGGGGGCCATGGAGCCCTGCAGCCTGCCTGTGAGAAGCTGGATTCCTGGCAGTAAGGGCAGCTTCTGCCAGAAGCCCAGCCAGCCTGGGCACTGCCCTTGGAGCCTCCCTGCCCAGCCCCTGAGTTCTTCCAGCATGGCATCTGCCCCAGACCTTGCTCATCAGCAGCTGAGATCAAGTTCAGGTGGGCGGTGGGCAAGGGGGCAGAGGGCACTCAGACCAGAGCCCTTCCAACAAGGCCCGACCTCCCCCACCCCAAATTTCCTTGACTGGTCTGACCGCCCTATCACCTATCGCCACTGTTTAGACGCCTTCCTTGTGCCCAGGTGAAACTGGCTGAATAGTCATTTATTCATTCATTCATTCATTCATTCATTCCACAAATATTGATCCCGTGACTGCTAAGTTCTAGTCCCTGAGGACACACCAGCAAATGGGACAGGCTAGTTTCCTGTCCTCCAGGAGCCCAACTGAGTTAGTTCTGAAAGTGCTCTCAAGGGAGGGGCTATATACGTATAGTCATGACTGCCTCGGGGCTTCCCTGCTGGCTCAGATGGGAAAGAACCTGCCTGCAATGCAGGAAGCGTGGGTTTGATCCCTTGGTGAAGGGAATGGCAACCCACTCTAGTGTTCTTGCCTGGAGAATTCCATGGACAGAGGAGCCTGGCAGGCTACAGTCCATGGGATCTCAAAGAGTCAGACTCGACTGAGTGACTAACACTTTCACTTTTCCTGACTGACTTGCCTTGTTGTATGGCAGAAACCTACATGACGTTGTACAGGATATATTCTCCAATTAAATAATTTTTTTAAAAAAGAGGTCTCATCTTTCCTTTCATTAAAATAATGCTTCTGAGACCACCCACAAAATTTAGTCTTCTGGATCTTATCCAAAATCTCAGAAATCAGAACCTCTGAGGAGTGGGGCCTTTAGAGATGTATTTTTACACACAAACCAACACATTTCTATATACTTTCTTTTTCTATTATTTGTTCACACTGTGTGGCTTGTGGGATCTCAGTTCCCTAGCCAGGGATCGAAACTGGGTTCCCTGCAGTGGAAGCACCAAGTTCTAACCATTGGATCACCAGAGAAGTCCCTTTTTTTTCCCCTAAGAAATTTCTATATATTTTAAAGTTTAAAATTGCTCTCATAGTATATGTGTACATGTGTATTTTCCTGAGAATAAAACTGTTGCAACAGAAGATCATTTGGGAAATGTAAATTCTTGATGAATTTGTATAAAACCCTGTAAGAAACATATAGGTCAGAACATCTATATATATAGTGAGATGAATTTAAACTGATCAACTGAAACATAATAAAAGATTTTCCCAGATTTAAAAAAAAACAATGCTGCTAACACTGGGTAAGCTCCCAGCTGGCTGTGAGCCACTGAAACAGTCACATTTCAGGGCCTCGGAATCCTTAACTAACATGAGGGCATCAGACGGCCTATTTCTAGTGTTGGCTTTGGCTCCAAATTCCAGCAAGTATCTGGATTAGGACAGAGTGCTCAGTGCATTTGGAACTGGGAGGGAAACGGTCATTCATCCCGGCATACGTTCTCCATTTCCCTCCCCACTCCCTCCAAAAGCACAGAGCATGAGGATCAACAGAAACCCAGTCTTCCTGTCCAGGGCCATTGTGGAGAACAAGGTCTGATGTCAACACAAACCACGACTAAGCGGAATCCCAGTGCTCCTTCTCCTCAATACTACAGTTGTACCACCTTTCTGCTGATTGGGAACGTAAGCCAAGACACAGCTAACTACATCCTGCCCTTGTCACACTGCCCACGGCCCCCACCTGCTGTGGCCCAGAGCCTGCAAAGGCACAGATGCTGTAGGGCTTCCCCTTAGCAAAGTCCCTCTTCGTAAATCTCTCCCTCTTGGCAATAAGGGATGGAAGTTCCAGGCTCCAGGGCTCTGGAGACTGGATACTCTGCAACTGCCTAATGCTACAGCTCTGCCTGGAAGCTGGTTATCCCCGAATCAAATCCAGTGAATCTCGGCTGACTGTATGGGCTATGTATCTGGGTTGCACAGGAAAATCATTTGTGGGACATTTAAGACCAAACTGCTCCGGCCACGTCTCAGACTAAGTAAATCAGAATTTCTGGGAGGGGGACCCAGGCTTGGGAACTTGTTAATACTTCTCAGGTCATTCCAGGAGACAGCTGAGGTTGGGAAGCAGGTTCTTTATGAATGAAGCTCTCACGAGTGGAAGAGAACAGAAAAGAACACCAGTGTGACTGTAATATGGGGAAAGCATGTGTGTGTTATGTGTTGGGTTGGAATGCAAAATGTATTTCTCACTGACAGTCCTGGTCAAAAAAGTTGGAAAAACCTTGCACTACAGTTCTCCTCAGAATCAAATGATTCAAAGAACATCACTCACTTGATAAAATCTTGTCATGGGCAGGTTTCATTGGTTCAAAGCTTTGAATGAGAGTCAGAAGATGCTAGTGATTCACATGCTCTTGAAATATAGACTTTCAGTTTTTAAGGAGAAAGTTTCAAGGAAAGTCAATGCTTATTTGAGAAATTTAAGAACATATTTATTGTGGACATATGGTCCCCTGGACATACAAACTAGGTGAACAGTGTGAAATTGCCTGACATTGATTGTGGCTGAAAGCTCAGTGCTTTGGTAGAACAGGATTCTGAATCATTTAACCCAAAAGTGTTGATAAATGAAGATCTGCTAACTTCAGAGTGATCAGAAGGCTAGCTGGCAGGTGGAGTAGCTCTCACCTTTGCACGGGGTTCTGCAACAATAATGTGCTATGCTTCCTGAAGGACCCCATTAGACATTTCTACATGGATTTACTCTTATGGGGCCCATGAGAGAGAAAGAATGTGTCAGAATGAGGATGTTCTCATTTCCAAACTAAATCGGAGCAAGGTCTATATGCCAGTGTCAGAATTTGTGACACTGGTTGACAACCATTTGCTTATGCCTGAAAAGTAACACTGAGTCCCTCCTAGTTTTACATTCGAGCAACTTCTGAATTGATCGAAGGCATGCATATGTGTTAAGTCGCTTCAGTCATGTCTGACTCTTTGTGACCTCAGGCTCCTCTGTCCATGGGATTCTCCAGGCAACAGTACTGGAGTGGGTTGCTATGCCCTTCTCCAGGGAATCTTCCCAACCCAGGGATAGAACCCACATCTCTTATGATTCCTGCATTGGCAGGCAGGTTCTTTATCACTAGCACCACCTGGGAAGGCCTGACAGAAGACAGCGTGTTAGTGTTAGTAATTCAGTTGTGTGCAGCTCTTTGTGACCCCACGGCCTGAAGCCTGCCAGGCTCCTCTGTCCATGGAATTCTTCAGGCAAGAATCCTGGAGTGGTCTGCTATTCCCTTCTCCAGGGGATCTTCCCGACCCAGGGATCGAACCTGGGTCTCCTGCATTGCAGGCAGACCCTTTCCTGTCTGAGCCACCAGGGAAGCCCCATTGTGTAAAACAGGGATCTCACAACCTGCTTCAAGCTTTAACCCTACCACGGCAGCTCAAGGGTTGTAGGTGACACCTATTAACAAAATAAATGTACAGAATATCTACAGTATGGAAGTCACTGTGTTCAGTGTTATAGGCAAGGAATAGGTCATGCTTTTAAATAGTTTATATAAGAGTTGGAAAAGTAAGACGGATCTACGGAAAAGCACTATACAGTGAAGTGATTCTGTAAGCATCTATTGAGTGTGTATCATGTCCAGGCTCTGCACTAGTTCTGAGCAGGCTGTGGAAAGGTCTCAGAGCCTATAGTCTGGGGGGGCAGACAGACAGACAGCTCAATATTTAAAAAGGGGGGAGCTGAGCTCCCTCCCTGTCATGCCAAGGGAGCCAACAATGGGGCCCCAGAGTTATCCCAAGGAGAGCATCTCACAGAACGTGGACCAGCATCAGAACCACGTGGGGACCCGTGACAAACATGGATTCCTGGTCTCAACCTCAGGTCTCCAGCATCGGACCTCCTGGAGGCTGTGGGCCTAAGGATGCACACTTAGGACCGCACCCAGGTGATGCTTCTGTACATGGGGTTTGAGAACACGGGTCTGAGATGGCAGTTCACAGCCTCAGCTGCACGTGTGGACAGCATGAACACAATGATGACGTCAGACAGGACCCAGAATTGTTGCTTCCACGGACCTGTCCATATCTCTGCCAAAGGCTTGAAGGATCCAGAGGCAGAAGAAGGCAAGTATTACGCAGGTGATAAACTTTAAAAAGCACAGGAGGTCCAGAGCCCCGAGTGTTAGGGAGGGAGAGCCAGGGACTGAGGCAGGAGAGAACCACATGTTAGGACATCAGAACTTTATCTGAGGAAAAGACACAAAGGCAGAGGTGCTTGAGCTGACCTTTAGAAACATCATCCAGAGAAGGAATTAGGACCTGTGGGATTGGAAGGCAGTAATATTTAACAGCAGTATGGAGGAATCTCTCAGACATAATGTTGAACCAAAATGCCCATACTGATACTTAGGTGATGGTCTGTTTCCTGATTTGGGTGCTGGTTACCTTGATGTGTAAGGCTTCCCTGGTGGCTCAGATGGTAAAGAATCTGCCTGCAATGCAGGAGATCTGGGCTCAATCCCTGGGTGGGCAAGATCCCCTGGAGAAGGAAATGGCTACCCACTCCAGTATTCTTGCCTGGAGAATCCCATGGACAGGGGAGCCTGGTGGGCTACAGTCCATGGGGTATCAAAGAGTCAGACGCGACTGAGTGACTAACACCAATGCTACATGGCATTGTAGCATTGTTTACTGCAACTTTATAAGGAGTCTCTGAGCTGTCCCTAATGTGTGTGCACCTGTCTCTGTGTCTATCATATTCTGATGGGGCTCACATGACAAAATCCACCCTTGGAAGGTCACCTTCGGAAACACTGTTCTAGCCTAGAACGTGGGTCGCTTTATTGTGGATGGTTCTCCTGGGCCAGAAGTTTGCCTCCTTATGACCCCCTCAGACCTGGCTTGGCCCTCTAGAACCCCACAGGAAGTCTGGGGTCATGGAGAGAACCCGACATATGGGAAGGTAGCTGTGTGTGTGTGTGTGCTAAGTCGCTTCAGTCATGTCCAACTTTTCGCAACACTGTGGACTGCAGCCCTCCACGCTCCTCTATCCAAGGGATTCTCCTGGCAAGAATATTGGAGTGGGTTGCCATTTCCTTCTCCAAGGATCTTCCTGACCCCAGGATCGAACCTGCATCTCTTACATCTCCTGCACTGGCAGGCGGGTTCTTTATCACTAGCATCACCTAACCCCCGCTAGGGATATCATGTGAAACTTCTCTATATTGGACTCCCTGGGAAATGTGAGCAATGATCCCTGGGGAATCAAGGTGTTTTGAAGCATTTGGCAGAAAAGCATTTTATGCAGAGAAGGCAATGGCACCCCACTCCAGTACTCTTGCCTGGAGAATCCCAGGGATGGGGGAGCCTGGTGGGCTGCTGTCTATGGGATCACACAGAGTCGGACACGACTGAAGTGACTTAGCAGCAGAAGCAGCAGCATTTTATGAGATTAAACAACAAGGTGATGACTGGTCAGGACAGAAGAATCAGTTCCCTTTGTCCCCTGGAGCCAGGGATGGTCCTTCTCCCTCTTTCATGGTCCTGATGGGCAGACGTTTTAGACAGGATAATTTGTTTACTGCATTCAGGTTGCTTTGGAAAAGCTTTCTGGTTGGCCCTCCAAGTGGGAAACAGCCCTGATTGCCGCCACATATGTCCCCAGGTGCCTCATCTGAACACAAAGAGAGGTGAGCCGCAGGAAGAGTTCACAAAGAGAGCCTCCTCCCTCTGGGCTCTCTCCCGGGGCTATTTCATGCTGATCAGAGGTTTTAACTCCTGGCTTTGTTGTTGTTCAGTCACTCAGTTGTGTCTGACTCTGCGACCCCATGGACTGCAGCACGCCAGGCTGCCCTGTCCTTCACCATCTCTGGGAGTTTGCTCAAACTCATGTCCATTGAGTCAGTGATGCCATCCAACCATCTCATCCTCTGTCGCCTCCTTCTCCTCCCTCCCTCAATCTTTCCCAGCATCAGGATCTTTTTCAATGAGTCAGCTCTTCGAATCAGGCAGCCAAAGTATTGGAGCTTCAGCTTCATCCTCCCAATGAACATTGGAGCACTCTTACCCACTGAAAAGCCTTGAACTTTACCACCCCAGGAAGGGTTTAATGCAGCCCAGCTCCCTTGCCTTGATTTGGAACTCTGAGGAATGATTTACACTTCAGAACTCCCCCTGGGGTCAGGCTGAGGCCAGAACCTCTGGCATCACATCCTTGCTCAGATCCTTTCCCACCTCTAACCTGCTTCCTCTCTTTCCCAGTGCTTTCGCTGGAAGCACATTCTTAATGAATCACACCAAACTCTAATCTCAGGTGCGTTTCCAACCCAGGTGGCTGGTGTTCTGAGAAATTTGAGGACTGGCCTCCAAGATGGGCTTGAACCACCTCCTACCAGGTATCATTTTTCCCCCTGTTTACGGCAAGAGAGTGCTCAGTTGATGACCTCTGCTCCAAAATGAAGTATGCCTAAACAGTGACTGCATTCTTTTCTGTAAGGAAAGCTGCGAGTGTGGTAAAGAATGAGGAATAATTGGTGGAGAGACCACAAATCTGTTGAAAGTTCCAGGAGCCTGTTCCAGCACTTTGATTGACCTAGATGTCACTTTGTTGGCATATAGGATTCCCAGGTAGCCTAGTGGTAAAGAACTCACCTGCCAATGCAGGAGACATAAGAGATGTGGGTTTGATCCCTGAGTTGGGAAGATCCCCTGGAGGAGGGCATGGCAGCCCACTCCTGTATTCTTACTTGAAGAATTCCAGGGACAGAGGAGCCTGGTGGGCTGAGTTTTTGGCATACACACCTGGGCAAGTGACTTTTTGCTTGCCAGAATCCAGGGAGACTTTGTTTTTTTTTTCTTTTTTTTTTCTTTTTTTTTTTTCTTTTTTTATTAGTTGGAGGCTAATTACTTCACAACATTTCAGTGGGTCCAGGGAGACTTTGAGTTGAGTTCTGCCCTCTTCAATTTAAGGGGAGACCAGAAACTCCTTGTTCCCTGTCCTCTGTGAGACTCTGTGGGAGGAGCAGCCTCCCTCTGTTTGTCTGCTCCCAACTAGAGTGAACGAGACCAACTCAGACTCTAGGACCCAGCAGGCCCTGAGCAGAACAGTTTCATTTTTAGGAAATGCACATAATATGTAAGTTTTTTTTTTTTTTTTTGTCTTGGTGCTTAATAGGAAGAGAGTGTTCATCTCTTCTTTCTTTAATTTTCCACCTGAGTTTTGTTAACAGAACCAAAGTTTGGCTTGGCCCAAAGACAGAAGTCATTTCCAATTTGGGGCTTTATCTGTAAAAGGAGGATAACGATGCCTTTTTCTGCTTGAAGGCATAGAGGTTGGACTAGATAATATTTTGAAGTCCTTTCCTATTCAGGGTATCAGCTCTTACCTCCTTTGCAAGTCAGAAAATGCACTGAATCTGTGGAGAGTCAAGCAGGGATGCCTAAAGATTGATGCCAGAATCTCTGGTTGCCCAGCAACAGCCAACAGGGATGGGAACTCAACTTCCCTTCCTGAGGAACCAGAATCCAACTTCTTACAAGTTGCTGTGAAGAAGGAATTCATAGGGCCTGGACTCCATCTGAGGCCTGTCCGTGCTGATCGTGCTCGGTCACCTCTCCAGTGGACTCTGAACTCTCTGCTTAGTGCCTGTGGGAACGACAACGGAAGGATAAGACCCCCTCCAGAAAGGGGAATCTTGAAGATCACATCCAGGTTACTCATTGCCTAAGAGGAAACATACCATAATCACCTCTGTCTCTGGACAGGTCATAAATTTTTTTCCATATCTATCAGGATGTAACCACAGGCTTATCGATTATTAACTGGTTGGAACATGACCACAAGCTTATTGATTATTAACTGTTTGGAATGTAACCGCGGGCTTATTGATTATTAACTGTTTGAACACATAACATGTGAATGAAGGGGTTATTATGATTGTATTTATCCTTCCTTTGTTTATGTAAGTCTCAAGGAAATTGGGGTGGTGGGTTTAGACACATACACATGGGGTATAAAAGATTTTCACAAATGCTGGTTGGGGTCCTTGGCTAAGAGGAGACTCTGCCTTGGGCCCGCCGGCGTAATAAACTGCACTCCACTATCTGCATTGTCCTTCTGAGTGAGTTTGTTTCCCGGAGAGCGTGGCTATAACATTCGGTGCATTGGCCGGGAAACTCCTCACTTTGAGGAGAGGTCTCATTTGAGGCCACCCCGAGGCTTTGTGGCTTGAATCTCCTAGAAGGGGGAAGGTGCCTCACCCCTCTGGAAGGATTCTGCTTCTCAACGCCCGGACCTTTCACATTAGCAGGTAGTGGACGGCAGCAGGGGAACTGAGCGCTCAGGTGAGGAGGAACCCACCCAGCAGGGTGGAAGAGGGGGCCTGATCACCCCCCTGGGAGGGACTAGAAGGAGCGGGGACCCACAGGAGCCTTGAATAGGCAGGCGGCGATTGCTTGGTACACAGGTCGACAAGCGTGCTAGGGTTTAGGAAGGAAATTTGTGAAGGTCATTTAGGAGGTGTGTCCACGCCGTCTCGGGGAAAATTATTACCAAGCGATTGCCAGGGGATTTTTAGGATAGGAAACTGGTCCTTGTATGCTCATATTCTGCCCTCCCCCAGGAGGTGTCCCGTCTGCTGTGAAATTCTTGACCCCCTCGGAATTGTTAGGCTAGAAGGAGGCGGATACAGAAGTGAGTATGAATTGGCTTTTCCGGAGATGGCCTGGGACATGGGATATTTAACCCATCTGTGTTTTCATCCGCACCTGATCAAGCCCACCAAGGCAGAATGGACTTTAAGGGAGAAACAGTCTTGGACCAGGTGATGTTCTGGTTCAGCTGTGCTGACCAGCGGGTGAAGACACACCGATCCCCCTTCTCCCTCTGGGGTCTGGCAGGTAAGGCTCTTCTCACCCCAAATAGGAAGGAGGCAGAATGGCAATTTACGTGTCACTGAGTGGAAATATCAGAAGTACATAGGGTACTGAGAACTTTGTAGACAGAATGAAAAGGAAAAGTAGAAGAAGGTCCGAGAAGGTAAGCAAGATGGGAGGGAGTGAATCTAAGGCAACTGTATTGAAGTGCATGGTTAAAAATTTAAAGAAGGGATTAGGAGGAGACTATGGGGTGAAGATGAAGCCTAACCACCTCCACATACTCTGTGAGGTCGAATGGCCCCCTATGGGAGCAGGATGGCCACCAGAGAACACCATGAACTCAAAAATAGTGGAAGCAGTCTATACAGTAGTCACAGGAGAGCCAGGACACCTGGATCAATATCCATCTATTGACTCATGCATGGCTAGTGTTAGCTTGAGACCCTCCTACTTGGACGAGGTTCTGTATCCAGAAGGGAAAGAGAAAAATATTAATGGCACAAAAATTGACTGATGATAAAGGAAATTCTATAGGATTTGGACGGGGATGGCCTGACCCCTCCCCCATGCTGGATAATGACGCGCCTGCCTCCCAGTGCTTCACCAGGACCGGAGGCCTCCTTAATGCCCGATCCAGGGCCAGGTGAAGTTTCTGCAACAGCCGCTGCTCCTCCGCCAGCTTTCCCGGAGTTCGTAGAGCCGCCGTTTGGGCAGGCTCCGATCCTGGTGACAGAAGCCTCTGGCCAAAACTTCCAGGATCCGGCTCCAACCGAACCGCCCAAGCTATACCCACCTCTCCCGGTGAGTACTGACAAGAGGGGGAGGGAAATGTTGGAATTAAGCAGAGACTGCGCTCTGCCAGAGAGCCGGAGGAAATAAAAGAGAACAGACAAGAGACTTACAGTGCAAGCTGCTGCTCTGGGAAAGTCTATCTCGGGCCTTCCAGAAAACCTCATCTGCCCCAGGGACAGGACAGGCCTTCAACTGGTCCCAAGGGAGGCCCCGGGCCCCGTTACAGCCAAACCAGTGTTCCCGAGCTTTTGGCCACTGGAAGAATGAATGTCCTAAGGCAAGGAAGGAAGAGGAAGCTCCTGCAGTTGTGGGGCTTAATGACTTGGAAATTAACTAGGGCTGCCAGGGCTCAGAGATATCAGGTCCCCAAGAGCCCATGGTAACCTTAAAAGTGGGGGAACCAAAACTTTGACTTCATGGTGGATACAGGAGTAGAACTGTCGGTAGTAACAAAACCTGTGGCACCACTGTCCAAAAAGACTACCGCTGTAACTGGGGTATCAGGAGAAGAGATGATTGAATTGTTTTGCCAGCCCAGAAAATGTCAAATGGGGGGGCACCAAGTGATTCATAAATTCCTCTACATTCCTGAGTGCCCAGTACCCCTGTTGGGAAGAGACTTGCTCTCCAAACTAGGAGCACAAGTGACTTTCTCCCCTGAGGAGAGGCCCACCTTCTGGATGGACTCTATGACTTATTTGCCCTCTCTCTCAATACCTCCCCAAGATGAGTGGAGGTTGCATGAGCCTCCGAAGGAAGAACCGGGTGGGCTGGAAGAGCATGAGAGAGAGCTAACTCAATTATTCCCTGAGGTCTGGGTGGAAGACAACACCCCCTCCCCCCAGGCTGGCTAAACATCACGCCCCAGTGATAATAGAACTCAAACCAGGCACCATCCCGGTTAGAGGGCGCCAGTACCCGCTACGGATAGAGGCCTGAGCCGGCATACTGCCCCACATCAATAGATTGAAACAAGCGGGCATTCTAGCAGAGTGCCAGTCGGCTTGGAATACGCCAATCCTGCCAGTCAAAAGGGAAGGAGGACAGGACCATAGGCCTGTACAATATCTCAGGCTAGTCAACCAGGCTACTGTGACTTTACACCTCACTGTTCCAAACCCCTATACCTTACTTAGCCTCCTCCTGCCAAGGACTAAAGTTTACACTTGCCTAGATCTCAAAGACGCCTTCTTCTGCATATGCCTCGCCCCAGCGTCACAGCCCATCTTTGCCTTTGAATGGGAAGATCCAGTCGGGAGCACCAAACAACAGCTCATCTGGACTCCCCCACAAGGGTTTAAAATCTTTCCAGCCATCTTTGGGGAAGCCTTGGCTTCTGACCTGGACTCATTCCATCCGGAAGAGTATGGATGTCGGCTCCTACAATACGGGGATGATCTGCTGCTGGCTGCCTGAGACCAAGGAAAAATGCTGGAAAGGGACAAATGCACTGCTCCAGCTGTTGATGGAAGCAGGTTACCCGGTGTCGAAGAAGAAGGCACAGATCTACAAAGGGGAGGTTAGGTATCTGGGTTTTGTTTTAAAGAAGGGCTCAAGGTTCCAGACCCTAATTGGGTCCTATATACTGATGGCACTAGCCTGATAAAACAAGGACAACGGCTGTCAGGTTAGCCAAAGCGGAAGGGGCCATCAAGACTGAAAAAGAGATGGTGGGAATTGCCAAGTGGCAAATTATTGGTACTGGAGGAGCTGACACACACTCTGGGAAGCCAAACACACCAAGCGACCCACCTAGGCCATGCTGCCTGCTCACAGGTTAATGCTGCCTCTCGGGGATTCAGACAAAAACCTCCAGGTATTCAGCTGAAAGGCACACTGCCCTTTGAACACCTGGGAGTGGACTTCACCGAAATGAAACCTCACCGACACTACTGTTACCTGCTGGTCATGGTATGTACATTCCCGAGATGGGTAAAAAAGCTTTTCCTACCTGTTCTGAAAGAACATCAGAAATAGCCCAGTGCCTGCTTAGGGAAATAGTTCCCAGATTTGGATCAGGCAATGGCCCGGCTTTTGTAGCTGATTTAGTACAACAAGTAAGCAAAACTTTAAACATCAAATGGAAACTGCACACTGCATATAGGCCCAGAGTTCTGAGATGGTGGAATTAACCAACCACACACTTAAAGAGACTCTCCAAGTGGATCAGAGAGATTGACTGCTTCTGGGTGGACTTGCTTCCGATGGCTCTGCTCAGACTCAGGATGACCCCACAGTCCCAAGGCTATTCTCCATATGAAATTGTGTATGGGAGGCCTCCTCCCATAATAAAACAGGTGTCAAAAAATTTGCCTCAGGTAAGGGGGGATAGGATTTCACAGCAGATGGAACTGGGTAAGGTAATAAATCGGGTAACTAAGTTTGTACAAGAAAGGGTGCCGTTCCCCCTTGGGGAACAGATTCATGAGTTTACACTTGGTGACCAAGTATGGGTCAAAGATTGGAAACATGATTTGCTAGGCCTTTGGTGAAAGGGCCCTTATGTTATTCTAACTACCCCTACGTCAGTTAAAGTTGCAGATATTGTCCCTTGATCCATCATATGAGGGTAAAGAGAGCATACCATGCAGACTCAGAAAACGCTGAATGGACTGCACATTGATCCTCAAGAGACTAAGACCATCCTCAAGAAGAAGGAAAAGAAGATCCCGGACGAGCCCCTTCAGGATGAAGCTGCACAATCAACTCCTGCTGCTTGGACTCATCAATGTGATTTTGAATTTAACTTCCATCTCAACTCAGGACAACGTTTTAACCTCATGGGCACATTCCTGAGTTGTTGTACAGATACTAAAACCCCCACTGAATGGAAGAAGTTAACTACTTGATGAGCATGAACATGTCACCCCCAAAGCGTCCAGTGCCTGAGGATTTGTGAGGTTCACCGCCTGTCACCTCACCCACCAGAGAACCGTGCACCAGCGGATCATACACTCTGTGACGCCCTCCCTCGTGTGGCCCTTACAACTGCTTTGCTGAAACCCTTCAGGGAGGTTGGGGCTTAGAGCACAAGCCACTTGTCCCTTTGTTTCGGTATTTTTATAATTATTGCTTCACTTTCCTTCACCACAACCTGGCGTCAGTAGACTGGCTTTATTGAACTCAGGCGTGTGGACCCAAGTTTAGTTCAGTAACATGGGGGCCTCCCAGGTTCCCATGTCCTTGTGCCCCAGGGACTGTCAGCACCTCCTCCAGAGCCCATGGCCAGTCCCCACACTATTTCTCCTCCACCCCTAATCTGGCAGTTACTGGCTATATCATGGTATTCATGACAACAGCCAGAAGAGTCAGCTGTATAAGGTAGACACTTCTGGACTTGACACTGGGCCCCTTTCCATGGGTAGGATGGAGTGACTCTTCTCATGGGCCCCATGGTGGAAGAGCTCACCTTCTGATGAAGCCAGGCCTTGATCCTTTCCAGGTGATTCCATGGTCCTTATTTTCCCCAGAACCCCACCCACAAGGCTGCTGTCTGTGCCGATGTACATGGGATCTTGGTGATCTCCTAAAATTAGCATGATTTTATACACAGATAATGGGCTTCCCTGGTGGCTCAGATGGTAAAGAATCCATCTGCAATGCGGGAGACCTGGGTTTGGGAAGATCCTGGGTTGGGAAGATCCCCTGGAGAAGAGAAGGGCTACCCACTCCAGTATTATGGCCTGGAGAATTCCATGGACAGAGGAGCCTGGCAGGCTATATAGCCCATGGAGTCATGAAGAATCAAGACGACTGAGCAATTTTCACTTTCAATGGGTTGAACGTTGGCACCAAAAGATGTGTCCCCCAAGAACATGTGCACAAGACCATATCTGGGAAAAGGGTCTTTGTAGATGCATTTAAAGATATTGAGGTGAGGTCATCATGAGTGTGGGTGGCCCTCAATCCAATTAGCAGGCTCCTTGTAAGAGTCAAAAGAAGTGAGTCAGACACAGAGGACGAGCTGCATGAAGACGAAGGCAGAGATGGAAGGGAGGAGCCGCAAGCCCAGGGACCCCTGGATCCCCAGAAACTGGAAAAAGCAGGAAGGACCCCATCCTGGAGCCCCTGGAGGACCACACCACCTTGATCTCAGGTGTCTGGTCTCCAGGACTGGGGGAGGATGAACTCCTGTTGTTTTAACCCACCCAGCTTGTGATCATTTGTTAGAAAAGCCACAGAGCAGCCACACAGTCCCTGCTCTGTAGGATCCTAGAAGTGTGGGTCTACTAAAGGCAGGTGAAGGGTGGATTACAGAACCCTTAGAGTCAGAACTGGGCCCTCAGAAATGCTAAAGCAGTGGCTGGACCCCAGAATGTTAAGTCTGAAGCCCATCCCTAGGGTACCAGCTGCACCCCCAGGTTCTTACACCTGTACATGTAGTGTAGTAGCTCAGTCCTAACTGAGAACATTTCATGTCACTATTCACACTGCCAATTAAGAACCCACCAATTACACAGACGAAACCCAGGTCAGATACTTGCTACACTGACGATCAATTCTGAAGATGGTCAGGGGTGGGGACTTACATGCAGCCAGCAGCCCTTCCACCGCCTCCACCCCCTTACCCCTCCTCCGCCAAGCCCCCCCCCCTCCAAGGACCATCTCAGTGGGAAGGTGGGGGAACACACAGAGGCATCTCTAAATAAACCTTGGCTGAGCCCCAGACTAGCTGCTCCTGAACCTCATCCACCCTTGCCAGGTAAGACACCTGAATATGAGCAAAGACCTCACAGGCTGGAGGAGAGGACTTGGAGCCACTCCAGCGACACCACGTTTGCCAAGTTGGCTCGTGCAGACCAGGCGGGGTGGTCCTGACCCAGGGGGCTCTTCTGGAAGCTTTCCGTTCCCTACCTGAGTTACCTCTCCAGTCCTGCTCCCCTGCCTTTTCTCTCGCTTCCTCACCCCTGCCCCCCACCTGGGGAAACATCCAACAGCAGAAACAGGTGACACCCCGCTTCCTTACCTGGTCCAGAAAACACCTGCTCACAAACAGCAACCACAAGGCTGTCTTGCCAGCCCAGCTCCACACACCCCGCAGGGTATGGCGTTGAGTCCATCTGCAGGCGCTCTTACAGCCGCTTACAGAGACCTCAGCCCAGACACACCTGGAAGGGCTGGCCAGCAGGGTCAGGTCAGCCAACCCTCCCCCATCAGGGCTCAGGGTTGCAGAAAACGGGCCTTGCTGTGCCCGCCAGGTGCAAGGAACAGGTGAGGGTCCTGAGGGTCAGGATGGACATGGGCTGGAGCTCTGGCTTGTTTTCTAATCAATTTATCTGACCCACGAGTGGGAGGTAATTTCAAAAAGACCCTCTCCTAATGAGAGGAACCCAGGAGTCAGGGAGAGGAGGGCTGGCACATGGCCCCAGTGCCCGGGTGTAGCAGAAGTCTCTGGAAGACTCGGTGGAGGGAGGCTGCACAGTGAGGCCCAGGTTTGTTAATTCAGGTCCTGCTCTGAGGGGCTCAGGGTCAGGTCTGACCAACAGGTGGACCGGGGGTGCTCTGCAACGAGGGCTCTGAAGGAGTCTTTTGGGATAATGGGGACTGGAGGATGATGTTTGGCTATGGGTGGGTGATCAGTGTCCCAGACTTGGGAGTCTAAGGCAGGTAGATCCAAGGGAAAGTCAGGGGTGAGGGATAGGGACTGTCCGGGTGCCATCTGCATGCAGAATATAGAGGCTGTATCGAGGCGGGGTATGGTAATAAAGACCCCCAACTTGGATAACAAATCTCTCCCTAGGAGTGCCATCGGGCACTGAGGCATTATGAGGAATGAGTGTATAAGTGTTGATATTCCAAATTGACAGAGTAATGGAGGGTTGATTTTTGGCCTTAGGGGAACTCCAGAGACCCCCTTGATTGTGATTTCTGAGTCTTGAGTTGGGCCAGAGTAGGAAGTTAAGAGAGAGAAAGTGGCTCCAGTGTCCACTATAAAAGAGGTCTTTTTTCCAGCCACTACCCCGTCTACCCTGTTCCAAGCTCATGTTCAGGACACGGGCCGAGGGGCTGGAACCTGGGCCCCTACATTGGAACAACTCTCATAGAGTTGGGCTGGGGTTCTGGGGAGAAGTGGGGATCTCCTCAGATGCGCCAGGGCGTCCCTGTGGACATTCCACTCTCCATGTCTGGGAGGTGGGGACCTCCCCAGGGGTGCCAGGGCATCCCCGGGGACAGTCCATCTTCCAGTGTCCCCATTGACCACAGGTTGGGCATGCTTTTGTGGGGGCTGCGGGTTTGGGCATGCCTTTGCCCAGTATCCTGACTGGTTGTATCAGAAGCAGGGTCCAGGGGGAGTCTTAAGCCCCGTTCTGGGATGACTTGGGCCAGGCTGATCTCTTTCCTTAATTGCTGCTGCCAAAAGGGCATATTTAGCTTTTCTCTCACGTTGTTTTTCTTCTTAGCCTCTCTATTATTGAACACCTTGAAGGCTACTTCTAGAAGGTCTCTTTGGGGGGTCTCAGGGCCCTTTTCTAGTTGTCGAAGCTTGTGTCTGATGTCAGGAGCAGATTGGCTGATGAACTGAACGTGAAGGTAGAGTAACCCAGCAGGGGTGGTGATATCTAGGTTGGTATACTTCTGGACTGCCTCTGTGAGGCGTGCCAAGAATAAGGCTGGATTTTCGTCTGCCCCTTGGGTGATTTCCCTGACTTTATCATAATTGACATGGATATGAGTATTTTTCTGCATTCCTTCCAGAATGCAGGTGATCATATGATTGAGTCTCCTGATACCTGGGTCACCGGGCTGGTAAGTCCAGTGGGGATCTAACTGAGGCGCCGCCTCATCAGCAACTGGGCTGTCCCGGTCTTGGTTATGTAAATGATCAGCCTGGGCTTTTGCCGCTTGCCAGATACGGTCTTTTTCATCTGTGGTGAGAGTGGCATTTAGGATATAATATACGTCACTCCATGTGAGGTTATAGGCCTGGAAGAGTCTCGGGAATTCTTTTGTGTATCTGGTAGGATTTTCAGAAAATGATCCTAACTTTTCTTCTATCTGGCTCATATCTGACAATGAAAATGGCACATGGACTCGGGTGGGGCCCTCTGGTCCTGCCATCTCTCTCAGGGGAAACATGTGCTGGGTACGTGACCTTGTGGCAGGTGGGGAAGGAAGGGGGGAGGGGGAGTCGGGGAGATGGGATAGCGGGACTGAGGGGGAGTCAGGAGAGGTTTCGGTGCCAGTAGGTGAGTTGGATGAAGGGGAAGGAGAAGGGTGGTGGGGTGGCGGGTAGGGAGGGGGCTCGTCCGCGGGGTCAAACTCCCGGGGGGGGTGTGGAAGGTTGCGGTCTGCGATTAATTGAGGAAGAAGAGCCCTTTTGCTTGGGAGGCAAGGTGCATAGAAGGACCTCGTGGGTGGAGCAGGCCTGGCATAGGGAGGGCCTGCTCCGAAGGGCCCAAAAGGCTTGGGCATAGGGGATCTCCGACCACTTGCCATTCCGTTTAAGGAAGTCAGTGAGATTTTGGAAAATGTTAAAGTCAAATGTGCCGACTTCAGGCCAGCGGTCTTGATTGTCTAACTGGTATTGAGGCCAAATCTGTGTACAGAGTTGCTTTAAGCAGTTAGCTTTGAGTTCAGTGAGTGAGAGTGGTTTGAGATTTTTGAGAACACAGGTCAGAGGGGAATCTTCTAGGACAGACTGGCCAGACCCCATCATTGAAAGGCAAGCAGAGGCTCCTATTGGGAACTCGAGTCGTCACCGGTAGTCACAATAGGAGTTATGAGAAGAGAGCTCTGTGTCGAGGTGGAGCGTCCCCCACCGTCGCCCACAGAGTGGCCCTGGGCCGGGGGTCCCCGGGACCCGGAGAGGACTGAATTCTAGGGCGCCTCTAGAACTCCGTCCGGATCGGATCTTACCTTAATCTAGGGGCCGGCTGGAGTGGAGTGTTGCATGTAGAGCGGTCGAATGGCAAGAGGTCCTTATTCTGGAGGTCGTCAGAGAGAGAGAAAAGGGGGTAAAGCCGAGGCCTGGGGGTACGCAAATCATCAATAAAGCCTTGGCACAAGGCTTGCACCGCTCACGAAGGCACTAGGCGTCCCGAGGGGAACTTAAGAGCCCTGGCAGAGAAGTGAGCTCAGAGGATGTTCCCACTCCCAGACTCCGGGCCGGAGGGGAAGGAAAACAATGAGAGGGAGGGAGAGGGAGAGAGAGTGAGATGAGCGCCTCGCACCAAGAATGTACGATATAGGTTACCTTTATTCAGGCAAGGAGAGGCGACAGTCGGCCTAACGACCAGGCTGGGCGCCGAGAGGGATCAGGGAGGCTTCATACTTACAGGGAGGTTTGTGGAAGGGATAAGGGAAACATTAATCAGGCGGGATATTTTGAGTATTCTTTTGTTGAGATGACATTTGTAGTTGGGCAGGGGGTGATAAGTCTTCTGGGCAGGTGTAGGGGGTGCAAAGTTCCCAGACAGGGGGCGATAAGTCTTCTGGGCAGATGTAGCGGGTGGAAGGTTTCTGGACAGGGATTGATAAGTCCCAGATAGATGCAACCGGCCTGGAACATCAGGGCGGAACTAAAGTTATGCTTTGTTTTCTCCGAAGTTAGATGATTCAGCAAGGGACCTTTGAGACTGTTGTTCTCTTTTCGAGGCCCAAAAGACTCCTTCAGGGTCTGTACACGATTCCTGGATGCCGAGCCCTGCAGGATACCTGAGCCCCCATATCCATGGAGGAGCCTGCCCACCAGAACCCTGTGCTCCTGGGAGGGGTGTGTGAATGAGCACCCTCTCTGTGAAGCAGGCACAGAGTAGCTTAGTGACTTCCCCGTGGGCAGCACTGGGATGAGATGAGAACTGGGACACACAGTGCGACCCTGAACCCACCCTGGGCCCATCCAGAGGGAAGAGGTTGGTAGGCGGGTGCTGGCCGCTGTGCTGTGTGTGGGAGGCCCCACAGGAACCTGTTGTTTCTTAAACCTGACACCACGGAGGCCTCCCCAGGACAGGGCAGACAGCCTGCCCCGGGTGATGGGAGCTCCTGGTGACCCTGCAGGGGCCGTGAAAGGGACGGGCCAAGCCAGAGGGGAGTGAGCACCCAGACAGAGCCAGGGGGTTCAGAGCCCAAGGGGGGCCTTTCTGGTCTGAGCAAGGAGTGGACGAGCAGGTGGTGAGTGTGACCCAGGAAAGCGGCCCTGGTGACGTGAGGCTGAATCCGCTTCAGAGGGACAAGCCTTCCGGATGATCCCAGACACAGGATGTGAGACAAGAGTTCTGGTAAAAGAAGGTGAGTGAGTTCCCCTAAGAGGAGGCTCTGTGAGCTGCCCTGGGAGGGGGTGAAGGGGCAGACGTGAACCTGCTATGAATGGGCAGTCACCCTGGGCGGGGGCGGGAGGCACAGACCCCACTCCATGGCCCCAGCCTGTCCTTCTGGGTGGGTTACTCAGCTGCTCAGAGCCTCAGCCTCTCAGCCTACTTGTGGGCTGATGGTAACACGGACTGACTAGTAATTTGCTCAGAACAGGGCAGAAAAGGGCCTCATGGAAATTCCACAGAACACCATCAAGATGGGACTCACAGACGCTGTTTCCTGCGGGTCTGTCTTCAGGATCCGGAGAGCAAAGGCGAGCAGACTCGTAGCAGAGCCTGGGATGGGCTCAGTTTTGGTGGTTGGTGGAGTAACTGCTCTCGTCTCCAGGTCCTGCCCTACAGGCTCTGGGTCAGGGAGCCCGTGAAGTGTGGGTCCAGCTGTGTCCACCTTTGAGGCCTGGAGGGCTTGGGCAGGAAGCACTGGTGTGGTCATCACCTGTGCAGAAGCTTGCAAAACAGGGTCTAGTAGGAGCTATTGCCCCGCAGGTGGGCTCAAGTCCACAGCACACATCAGCTTCTAGAGGCTCTGCTTGTTTTCTAGACACAAAGCAAAGTCCTAATACCCAGTACATCCATGGCCTATGAAAAGGCACATGTGATCTGGCTTCAGGCGCTGCTGTTGGGTCCCTCCCGACTGGAGCAGGTCACCAAGTCATGGCGGCAAGGTGGTGCAGGTGTCGGGGAACGAGAGCACACAGCCCAGGCCCACGAGAAGCCGTGCTGTCCAGGGAACCGGTGCTGCGGCCATGGGTGCGCCCTCCACCCACCCCGCAGGAACAGACCACTCATCAGTCGCACAGACCCTGCTCTGGCCTGAGCCTAGCTGAGGTTCTCTGCATCAATGGGGAACGATTCTTTTTTTCCATTTTGGTTCAAGTAGGCAAATAACGAATAAGGAAACAAAAGCTGAGACCAACACACCAAAGGCTTTATCCAGTGGCCAAACACTGGAAAAGCAAGAACTAAATACACAGTCAACTTCTCATACACCTGGAAAGCTATTTTATTAATATGCAATCAGCTTGGTAATTGACCAAGAGGGCTTCAGGGCAAGGCTTACCTGAGCTCAAGAAACCTAGATGAACGGGAGTTTCTCTAAGGCTCTGCATGCCCTAGAAACCAGAGATGGGCATGAAGAAATGCTGCCACCTTTTGGCCGTTTCCCATAACAACAACTTTAAATCCAGTTGGGCAGATGGACTCGACATTCACAAGGCCTGTGGGGCTGTGAGTGACACCTGCCATCAAGTAACGTCCCCAGGTAAATCATCAGGACATTTCTCCAAAGAAGACATACAGATGGCTAACAAACACACGAAAAGATGCTCAACATCACTGATTATTTCAGTTCAGTTCAGTCGCTCAGTCGTGTCCAACTCTGCAACCCCATGAATCGCAGCACGCCAGGCCTCCCTGTCCATCACCAGCTCCCAGAGTTTTCTCAAACTCATGTCCATTGAGTCGGTGATGCCATCCAGCCATCTCATCCTCTGTCATCCCCTTCTCCTCCTGCCCCCAATCCCTCCCAGCATCAGGGTCTTTTCCAATGAGTCAACTCTTTGCATGAGGTGGCCAAAGTATTGGAGTTTCAGCTTCAGCATCAGTCCTTCCAATGAACACCCAGGACTGATCTCCTTTAGGATGGACTGGTTGGGTCTCCTTGCAGTCCAAGGGCCTCTCAAGAGTCTTCTCCAACACCACAGTTCAAAAGCATCAATTTTTCGGCGCTCAGCTTTCTTCACAGTCCAACTTTCACATCCATACATGACCACTGGAAAAACCATAGCCTTGACCAGACGGACCTTTGTTGGCAAAGTAATGTCTCTGCTTTTTAATATGCTATCTAGGTTAGTCATAACTTTCCTTCCAAGGAGTAAGCGTCTTTTAATTTCATGGCTGCAGTCACCATCTGCAGTGATTTTGGAGCCCAAAAAAATAAAGTATGACACTGTTTCCACTGTCTCCCCATCTATTTCCCATGAGGTGATGAGACCAGATGCCATGATCTTAGTTTTCTGAATGTTAAGCTTTAAGCCAACTTTTTCACTCTCCTCTTTCACTTTCATCAAGAGGCTTTTTAGTTCCTCTTCACTTTCTGCCATAAGGGTGGTGTCATCTGCATATCTGAGGTTATTGATATTTCTCCCGGCAATCTTGATTCCAGCTTGTGCTTCTTCCAGCCCAGCGTTTCTCATAAGTTCCAAAGAATAGCCAGGAGGGATAAGAAAGCCTTCCTCAGCAATCAATGCAAATAGAGGAAAACAATAGAATGGGAAAGACTAGAGATCTCTTCAAGAAAATTAGAGATACCAAGGGAACATTTCATGCAAAAATGGGCTCAATAAAGGACAGAAATGGTATGGACCTAACAGAAGCAGAAGATATTAAGAAGAGGTGGCAAGAATACACAGAAGAACTGTACAAAAAAGATCTTCACGACCCAGATAATCACAATGGTGTGATCAGTCACCTAGAGCCAGACATCCTGGAATGTGAAGTCAAGTGGGCCTTAGAAAGCATCACTACAAACAAAGCTACTGGATGTGATGGAATTCCAGTTGAGCTATTTCAAATCCTGAAAGATGATGCTGTGAAAGTGCTGCACTCAATATACCAGCAAATTTGGAAAACTCAGCAGTGGCCACAGGACTGGAAAAGGTCCGTTTTCGTTCCAATCCCTAAGAAAGGCAATCCCAAAGAATGCTCAAACTACCGCACAATTGCACTCATCTCACACACTAGTAAGGTAATGCTCAAAATTCTCCAAGCCAGGGCTTCAGCAATACGTGAACCGAGAACTTCCAGATGTTCAAGCTGGTTTTAGGAAAGGCAGAGGAACCAGAGATCAAATTGCCAACATCCGCTGGATCATCGAAAAAGCAAGAGAGTTCCAGAAAAACATCTATTTCTGCTTTATTGACTACACCGAAGCCTTCAACTGTGTGGATCACAATAAACTGTGGAAAATTCTGAAGGAGATGGGAATACCAGACCACCTGACCTGCTTCTTGAGAAATCTGTACGCAGGTCAGGAAGCAACAGTTAGAACTGGACATGGAACAACAGACTGGTTCCAAATAGGGAAAGGAGTATGTCAAGGCTGTATATTGTCACCCTGTTTATTTAACTTATATGCAGAGTACATCACTCATTATTAGAGAAATGCAAATCAAAACCACAATGAGGTACCATTTCATGCCAGTCAGAATGGCTGCTATCCAAAAGTCTACAAGCAATAAATGCTGGAGAGGGTGTGGAGAAAAGGGAACCCTCTTACACTGTTGGTGGGAGTGCAAACTAGTATAGCCACTATGGAGAACAGTGTGGAGATTCCTTAAAAAGCTGTAAAGAGAACTGCCATATGACCCAGCAATCCCACTCCTGGGCATGCACACTGAGGAAACCAGATCTGAGAGAGACACGTGCTCCCCAATGTTCATCGCAGCACTGTTTATAATAGCCAGGACATGGAAGCAACCTAGATGCCCATCAGCAGATGAATGGATAAGAAAGCTGTGTACATATACACAATGGAATGTTACTCAGCCATTAAAAAGAATACATTCGAATCAGTGCTAATGAGGTGAATGAAACTGGAGCCCATTATACAGAGTGAAGTAAGCCAGAAAGAAAAACACCAATACAGTATACTAACGCATATATATGGAATTTAGAAAGATGGTAACGATAACCCTATATACAATACAGAAAAAGAGACACAGATGTATAGAACAGAATTTTGGACTCTGTGGGAGAAGGTGAGGGTGGGATGATCTGAGAGAATAGCATTGAAATAAGTATACTATCAAGGGTGAAACAGATCGCCAGTCCAGGTTGGATGCATGAGACAAGTGCTCAGGGCTGGTGCCCTGGGAAGACCCAGAGGGATGGGATGGGGAGGGAGGCGGGAGGGGGGATCGGGATGGGGAACACATGTAAATCCATGGCTGATTCATGTCAATGTATGGCAAAAACCACTACCATATTGTAAAGTAATTAGCCTCCAACTAATACAAATAAATGAGAAAAAAAAAAGAATTCAAAATAGTGCACACTTTCAAGAAGCCAATTTCAAGTGGTAAATTATACCCTGTAAAAGATCAACAAGCACAGGGAAACCCACTCCACTCACTATTAAATCAGAAGTGCGTGGACTAATCACCTCACACCAGACAGAATGGCCATCATCAAAAACAATACAAACAACACGTGCTGCCCAGGATGTGGAGAAGAGGGAAGCCTCCTGCACCAAGGCCCAGGATGCAAACTGGTAACAACCGTTATGAAGGATAGTGTGGAGGTTACTTAATGAAAACGAGAAGGAGACTAGAAGACTCCCTAACACCACACACGAAAATAAACTCCACAAAGTATAAAGATCTTACCGGAAACTCGAATACCATGAAATTCTTGAGAAAAATATAGAAAAGACACACTTTTCCAATAATTACATCAAGTTCTTTTACAATCCACCTCTTAGAATAATGAAAAATAAACATGAAATAAGAAAACAGGAACTAGCTATCCCTTAAAAAGTTTGCACAGGAAAGGAAACCCTAAAGGAAAGACAAAGACAACCCTAAGTAGAGGGGAAATATTTGCAAACATATATAATCCCAAGAATTCATCTCCAAAACAAACAGCTCCTGCAGCTCAATATAAAAACACCAACAGTCCCAGAAGACATGGGCCGGAGATTAGGAGGGTATTTCTGAGGAAGTCTTAGTGTCTGCCATTACGCACAAGAAAAACGCTCACCATCACTAATTACCAGAGAAATGCAAATCAAAAGTCTAAAGAGGTATCACCTCACACCAGCTCAATACCAATTCAAAACTGCAAAAAGAAATGCTGGCTTACCATTAACAACTGAATGTTCATTGACCTTTAACACATTCTGATTTTAATATCAAGCTACACTTACATATTGGGTTAGCCAAAGGGTTCCTTTGGTCTTTAGGTAAAGATAAGACACATTTTTCATTTTCACCAAGAACTTTATTGAACAACATATTCATTTTGTTCTACTACCTTCTGCCAATTTTCAGGCAACTTAACAACTCATAATTCCATCATCCCAAAACTTTTTATATTTTTGAGCAAAGAACTGTTCCAGGTGCCTTTGGCACTCTGCCAGGGTATTGATATTTTCTCTGCTAAGAGAATTTTGTAAAGACCGAAATACATGGACATCTGAAGGTGGAATGTCTGGTGAACACAGCAGATGAATCAGAACTTCCCAGCCAAGCTGTTAACAGTTTTTGCCTGGCCATCAAGGAAACACTTGGTCTTGCAGTATCTTGATGGAAGATTATTTGTTTTCTGTTGACTAATTCCAGACACCTCTTGTTGAGTGCTGCCTTCAGTTGGTATAACTGAAGAGCACTGGGAGCATTATTGGAATTAATCGTTTGGTTTCTGGAAGGAGCTCATAATAGAGGACTCCCACTCCCACCATATACACGACATCACCTTCTTTGGATGAAGACCAACCTGGGTGTGGCTGGTGGTGGTTCATTTTGCTTGCCCCATAATCTCTTCCGTTCCACATTATTGTACTGTATCCACTTTTCATCGCTTGTCACAACTTGCTTTAAAAACAGAATGTTCTCCTTATGCTTATGTAGAGAATCACATGTGAAAATAAGATCAAGAAGGTTTTCTTAACTTATTTGGAACCCAAACATTTAAGTGATTAACATAACCAAGCTGGTACAAATGATGTTTAACAACTGATTTGGATATTTTGAGTATGCCCACTGTCTCCCTCGTAGTGTAACATGGATTGTCCTCAAAAAAATCTCAGCTTGATCACTCTCAATCTCAACTGGTCTACCTGACTGTAGGGCATCATCCAGCAAGAAATCTCCAGCACGAAACGTCACAAACCACTTCTGACACATTCAATCAGTCACAGCACCTTCTCCATAAACTGCACAAATCTTTTTTGCATTTCTGTTGCCCTTTTATTTTTCTTAAAATAATAAAGCATAATATGCTGAAAATGTTGCTTTTTTCCTTCCATTTTCATTACTAAAATGGCTATACAAAAATCTACCAATTTTGGTAAGCTATTTTTAAATGCATGCTGGTATGACAGCTGTCACATTACAGTCTAATAAAATTGCTTCTTTTGAATGAAGTTAAACACAACTAAGCGCTACTAGAGTCACTGTATGGAAAAAAACGAACTTTCTGGTCAACCCAACATTTTATCTGATGTAGGAGTTCCATGTCTAACAAAAAGACAGTATTTTACATACTATTACAATTTGTTGCTGTTCTGTCGTGTCCGACTCTGCAACCTCATGGATGGCAGCATGCCAGGACTCCCTGCTGCCAATCAAATTTTGACTTGCTTCAGAAATATTTCATGATGAGTATACTTCCATTAAAAACCAGAATAGTAAATTTTTAATAAATTCTGGTTTGGGTAAATTTAAAAATAATGCCATGCACCCCTCACAGGACAGAGTTCAATGGTGTGGGGGACCCCTGCTGTCCTCCAGGACACAGTGCCCAACACATCCCACTCACAGTTCAGCAGTGTCCAGTTCATCCCCTCAGACAGTCCTAGTGAATTTCTGAAATTCAGTGCTGTGATTATTCAACGTCATAATTTAGAAATTCCAACTGAAGGAGAGCCCACCAGTCCTGTGCCTTGATCGGAAAATGGAGAACAAAAAGCAAAGTAAAGGTCAACCTAAGTCAACTGACTCTCTGTTTCAAGAGTGCTGTGTCTGAATGCTTGCGTGCCCCCAGATCCACACACAGTAGGCGGGGCCGCCCTTGGCGGGCAATAGGTCATGAGGGTGGGGTCCCCAGGAGTGGGGCTCGTGCCCTTATGAAGGAGACAGACCCCAGCCCCTCTCCCCCGCGTGAGACACAAGGAGAAGTCTGCCACCAAAAAAGAGTCCTCACCCTGCCAGGTTGGTACCCCAACCCTGACTGTCAGCCTCCAGAGCAATGAGACATAGATTTCTACTGTTCATGGGATGGGCCACTGTCTGTGGTAGTTTGTGACAGCAGCCCAAAGGGACCACGGCAATATCAGCAGTAATGCACGGGACAACCTGGAATCTGTATAATCTAAAAAAGTTACAATAGCACCACAAAAATTAAAACCCTGAAGTATAAAGCTTACAAAATATATATATGCATGCGTGCAGAAAACAGTGACACTCAGGTGAGCACAGATTATAAAATACAGAGCTCTTCCTTGTTCACGAGCAATGCACTCAACGTTGTTAAAAGGCTCATTCTTTCTGTAGATTCAACAGAATCTCAGTCAAATTCCTCCCAAACATATTTGACAAACTGTTTCAAAACCTAAAGGAGAGGACAGAAGACTAAACAACAAAGTTACAGAAACCCATCGTTCAAACCCAAAAACTTATGATAAAGAGATAGAAATGAAGAGTGTGATGCTGGAGAGCAGAGAGAGACATAGAACAGAACAGAAAGCACAAAAATAGACCCATGTGAATCTAGTCAAGTGACCAGCCAAACGGACAGCTTCAGAGAGAAAGGAAGTGTGTAATAGAGGAAGGAAGTGTGTCCACAAATGGCCAGGAAACAACTGGAAGCCACGTAGAAAAATGAATGTAGATACAAATACTCTCACACAAAAATTCACTCAGAATGGTCTGTAAACATTAATTTTTCAAATGCAAAATCATAACCATTATAGAAGAAACTCTATATAATCTTGGGTTTGGTATGAGTTTTTTAAATAAAACACCAAACACTAGTCCATGAAAGAAAAGAAAACATGATGCTGTCTATTAAAGTTTAAAATGTCTACCTCATGAAAGACGCTGTTAAGAGAATAAAAAGACAAATCACAGGGGTTTCCCTGGTGGTCTGATGGGGTGAATCCACCTCCCAACGCAGCGCACACAGATCCCATCACTGCACCAGGAAGACCCCACATGCTGCACGGCAGTTCTTCAGGGTTCCAATTTCTCCACATCCTTGCCAACAGTAGTTTCCTCTTTCTTTTCTTTTTATAGTAGCCATTCTAATAGATGCGAAGTGGTATCTTGCTGTGGGTTATTTCTGTTTTTGTTTGTGTGGGTTGAGCCGTGAGGCTTGTGGGATCTTAGTTCCCCAACCAGGGATTGAACCTGGGTCTTTGGCAGTGAAAGCACAAACTCCGAACCACAAGATCACCAGGGAATTCCCTCTCACTGTGGTTTTCTCACTTCCCTGATGGCTAGTGATGCTGAACATCTTTTCACGTGCTCACTGGCACCGGGTTTAGCAATGACTTCTTGGGTATGACAACAAAAACACAGGCAGTAAGATAAAACATAAATTAACTGCACTTCACAAATACTTAAAGCTTCTGTGCTTCAAAGGATACTCTCAAGAAAGTGAAAAAAAAAACCTACAGAATAGAAAAACATATTTGCTAATCACAAGTCTGATAAGCATCTTGTATCCAGAATATACAGAGAGCTCTTACAACTCAGCTACAAAGGGATAAACAACCCAAATTTAAAATGGGCAAAGGACTTATCTCCAAACAAGATACACAGATGGCACGAACAGCTGCTCAGCATCATTAGCTGTCAAGGATACACGAATAAAAACCAGTGTGGCACCGCTTCACATCCATTAGAATGGCTGTTATCAAAACAACTTAATTCACAAAAGGAAAAAAAGAAATGAAAAAAAAAGGACACTAACGAGTTGGAAAAAAATATGCAGAACGTGGAGCCATAGTACACTGCCAATGGGCATGTAACATTGCAGCCACTGTGGAAAACAGTTTGGCAATTCTTCAAAAAGATGAACACAGAGTTAACACATAATCTATCAAGTATAAACCTAGGAACACACACAAAGAGTTGAAAACAGGTATTCAAACAAAAACTTATACAGTATCTTTCATAGCAGCACAGTTCCCAAGAGTGAAAATGCGGAAATAACCCAAACATCTGTCTAAGGACGAGCGTGCAGTCTGTCCATAGACTGTCCACTAGAATGTGGACATACCTCAGAACCACTACACTAAGAGGAAAAGAAAA
Source organism: Cervus elaphus (assembly GCF_910594005.1). NCBI lineage: Eukaryota > Metazoa > Chordata > Mammalia > Artiodactyla > Cervidae > Cervus > Cervus elaphus. The sequence goes on from NC_057824.1 coordinate 14,932,118, forward strand.
GAACACTAAACGCCATGTACTATACCACGCCATTTGTATGAAATATCCACAGTAGGTAAATCATAAGACAGAAAGTGGGCTGTGGGGGCCGGAGGTCACAGGGAGGGTGGAGAGGGGGTGGGTGCTTAGAGGCTTTCCCTTCAGCGTGAAAACTAGACAGAGGTGACAGGACAGACGCACTGAATGTCACAGGAGCCTACACTTTAAAATGGTTCATTCCATCCTATATAAACTTCACCGCATCGACAGCCAGAGACACAGCGCCCTGAGCCCCCCAGGCAGCCCCCGCCCCGGCAGAGCCTCAGGGCCGGCCACGGCCCGGCTGCCACGGGGCCCGGCCCGCCACCCTCTGGATACTCGTGCCCCGGCCACACTGTCACTCAGCTCCTCCCTCCGGCAGCTCCCTCGTCAAGTCCCAGGCCACCTTCCCGGCCTCCTTCACCGGCGCATGGGGATCCGCGACCCCTCATCAGGGCTCATGGGGTCTCGGTGTGCAGTTGCCAAGGGTCGTTTCCCAGAACAGGTGGAAATTAGTGTTTCCTGAGCCTCACTGTGTATAGGCACCTGGCTCAGGTTGTCCTGAGGGGCAGGCATGGCCCATCTGCATTCTGCCTCTAAAAGTGGCTTCTCACTCAGGCAAGAGCAGGACCAAGTGTGTGAATCAAACGAACACGGTGCCCAGCCGTCTAGCCTGCGGGGCTCAGGCCCACATGTGCTGCCGGAGCCACACAGATGCGACTATAAATACACTGGCCTGGGGCTCCCCAGGGCCGGCTCTAGGAAGTGGATTCACACTGGTATTTTTACCCTTGGTTAGAGCAGAGGGTGCCTGCGCCTCACTTCCGTCCACAAACCTCCACTCTCTGGAAACTAAAGATACACTTGGGGTCCTGCCTGGTCCCGCCTGTGGCTCTCCACAAACCTCAGGGCTACAGCATGCAGTGGGGCGGGGTGGGGGGCCTGTCTGAGCCAGAGGGACCTGTGCCTTCAGGACCTGGGGAGGCTTTGCTTCTCTCTGCTCAGAACACAGGGAGGTGCCTCTCCGGCCCAGCAACCAGGAGACAGGCCTCCATCTATCCCACCTGCAATATGTCAGCACTTCCAACCTCAGGGCAGGCCCGGCCGCCCTTGCTAAACAGATGACCCCAGTGCCAGACCCAAGTCCCGCAGTCAGACGGGACAGGGTCTGTGTGTGAGGCCCAGGGAGAGTGCTAGGGAGGCCCCGGAGGGACCCTGGCACCCCGGGACCAGCAAGGATTCAGAGACGTCTGGCAGAGGCAGGGACATTGCCCAGAAAGGGGAAGTCCTACTCCAGTACCTGCTAACATGACCTTTTATAGAAACAGGGTCTCAGCCCATAATTCAGCCAAAATAGAGCAAGTCTTTCAGGTCAGCCCTGATCCACTGTGATGACACTGGTATAAAGAGGGGCCCTGGACAGAAGTCAGGGCCCTTGTGAGGCTGGAGCTGTGCAGCCTCAAGCCAGGAATCACCCAAGCCAGGCACAGCCTGAGTCAGGTCCTCACTGGAATCCCCGCGGCCCCGCCAACACTGTGATTTCACACTTCCAGCCCCCAGAACTGCGAGACCATGAATTTCTGCTGTTCTAAGCCACCCAGCTTGTGGTACACTGCTGCAGCAGTACCGGGGGACAGACAGGCGCCCTCTGCCCTGCCCCCCTTTCTCCAGACCACGGAGAAGGTGACAGGCAGGTGACAGAAGGTCACAGACCAAGGCCACGGCAGGCGGTCACTCTGGCCCTGACCCTTGGGGCTCTGGCCATAGCTCGCAGCTTCCTGGGGCCCCTGGGAGGATGAGGAGGAGGAGCAGGGGGGCCTCCCTGAGCTGGTCACTGAGCACCCCCAGAAACCCCGAGCAGCAGACCGCAGCTCCCCTCCATGTCCTCTGGGCCCGCCCCCCAGCCATCAGCAATTTGAAACAGCCATTCGTCCCGTTTAATCTCGGTAGGGGAGGGAGCCCAGGGAGGCACAGAAAGCGGACCCTCAGCCTCATCGCTGCGTCTCACCTGTGTCCACGCGGCCCAGACTGGCCTCTCAAGGGGCTGAGGGCAGAACAGGCTGTGGGCCCAACACCTCGCTTCTCCGAGGGGCCTGGGGTTAAGCCCGGAAGCAGGGAGGGGAGTGGTGGATGGGGGCCAGGATGGCAGGACGCTGAGGGCAGAGGCCCAGGCCCACAGGTGTGGGGTGGGGGGAGAGCCCACCTGCCTCCACCCAGACCCGACACCTGACCACCGCATGGGTGGTCCTGCGCAGGAGGTCCAGTGCCGGTCACAGGTCAGCTCCAGGGCCGCTGGTCCACGAGCTGCAGAATGGACAGGCTGCAGCACCACGGGCCTGTCCACACAGCACCTCCCGGCTGGGAATCCAGGCTCGACCAGTCACAGAAAATGCCACGGGGGGTGGGGGGGCGGTGTTGGGGGGGTGCGCAGAGCTCCACGCTTCCCGGGAAGGCAGGGGTCAGCTCCCCGCAGAGCAGTCCAGGGCGCAGTAGTCGCCGCTGAGGCCCTCACACTGGGGGGGCGCCAGCCAGGGGTGGCCCGCAGAGGCCCGGTCCTCCTGAGGCAGGTAGGCGGGCGACGGCGCCGCCTGCTCCACGCGTCCCGCTGGCAGCACACCTGCTGGGAGCCCGGGCCCAGGGCCGCCCTCCTCCTCCAGGCCCGCCGACGGCCAGGCGTCCGCTGGGTCACAGTGCAGCAAAGCAACGGCCTCCCGGACACGGGCCTCCTGGAGGGCTCCTCGTGGGGGGCCAACATGGTCCCGGCTGGCCTCTGGGCCGGCTCCGCAGGCCCCTATCCAGGTCTAGAATAGAGCAGCAGGAGGGCAGGCCTCAGGAGGCGTGTTCAGGACTCAGCATGGGAGCAGCCGCCCCTTCTGCACGAAGCTCTCCAGACAGCCACACCCAGAGGCCCAGAGCGCCCTGTCCACCCGCCACGGGCCAGCCCAGCCTCGGCACAGGCCCCCTCCCTCCCCACACCCCCCACACAGGGCCCGGGGCTCACAGAGACCTAAGCCAGAGTGTAGATACGGGCCCCTCACCCCAACCCCACTACCCACACACACACACACAAACACATGCACACACACGCACACACATGCACACACGCACACATGCACACACACGGTGCTGTTGGGCCTAGCACCTCTGGGCCAAAGTCAGCAGACCTGGACCCCTCTGTGGGACCACAGGAGGCCCCCCACCTCCAAAAGGAAGCTGTTTCTGCATATAAATCAACGAAGTTAGAACACTCCCTTTCACCATGCACACACAAAAAAATTCAAAATGACTTAAAGATCTAAACATAAGACATGTCACTATAAAACTCCTAGAAGTGAACATAGGCAAAACATTCCCTAACATAAATCATACTAAAGTTTTCACAGGTCAGTCTCCCAAGGCAACAGAAATAAAAATAAGCAAATGCAACCTAATCAAGCTAACAAGCTTTTCCACAACAAAGGAAACCATAAAGAAAATGAAAAGACAACATACAGACTAGGAGAAAATATTTGCAAACAATGTGACCAACAAGGGATTAATTTTTAAAATATACAAACAGCTCATACAACTCACTAACAACATCAAAAAAGAAAAAATCAAAAAATGGGCGAAAGACTGAAAAAGACATTTCTCCAAAGAAGAAACACAAATGGCCAAGAGGTACATGAAACAATGTTCGCCATCAGTAATTATTAGAGAAATGCAAATAGAAACTACAATGAGGTACCATCTCACACAGGTCAGAATGACCATCATTAAAAGCTACAAATAGGGCTTCCCTGGCAGTACAGTGGATAAGAATCCACCTGCCAATGCAGAGGACGTGGGTTCGATCCCTGGTCCAGGAAGATCGCACGTGCCATGGAGCAACTAAGCCTGTGCGTCACAACTACTGCGCCCGCATGCTGTGAGTACAGAAGCCCACGGGCCTAGAGCTCATGCTCCCCAACAAGAGACGTCACTGCAGGGAGAAGCCTGCACAAAGCCACAGAGGGTAGTCCTCGCTCACCACAACCAGAGAAAGCACACACACAGCAACGAGGACCCCGCACAAACAAAAATACAAAAATAAATAAAACAAGCAATAAATGCTGCAGAGGGTGTAGAGGAAAGGGAACCCTCCTACACTGTTAGTGGGAATAAACTGGTCATCCACTGCAGAAAACTGTATGGATGCTCCTTAAAAGAAAAAAACAGAGCTACCATATGATCCAGCAATCCCACACCTGGGCACATATCCAGACAAAATTCTAATTCAAAAAGATACATGCATCACCGTGTGTAAAATTAGACAGCTGGTAGAACTTTGCTACATGAGGCAGGGAGCTCAAATCTGATGCTCTGTGACAACCTAGAGGGGTAGGAGATGTGAGGGAGTTTCAAGAGGTAAGGGACATGCATACATACATATATGTGTATATATATATATATATATATATATATATATATATATATATATATAACTGAAACCAACACAATATTGTAAAACAACTACCCTCCAATTAAAAATATATAATTTTTTTAAAAAAGATACATGTACCTCAATGTTCACTGTTCATTATGCACAATAGCCAAGACATAGAAACAATCTAAATGTCCATCAATATGTGAATGGATAAAGAAGATGTTTGTGTGTGTGTGTGTGTGTACACACGCACACAATGGAATAAAACTCAGTCATAAAAAGAATGAAATAATGCCATTTGCAGCAACACAGTTGCAATCAGAGATTATCATACTAAGTGAAATAAGTCAGACAAAGACAAATACCATGTGAGATCACTTATACGACACAAGTGAACGTGTCTACAAAACAGAAACAGGCTCCTGGACATAGAAGACACTTGTGATTGCCAAGGGGGTGGGGGAGGGATATTCTGGGAGCTTGGGGCTAGCAGACACAAACTATTACATACACGACGGATAAACAGCAAGGTCCTCTTGTAGAACCAATACCCTATGACCAACCATCATGGAAATGAATTTTTTAAGAAGCTGTTTCATACATGGGGACAGGGATCTCCATCAAGTGCAGCACACACACCTTCCATCGGAGAGCCAGTCCGTGGCTCCAGACCACGTCCTGGGGGGTCTAACTAACCCCCGGCGGCTCCTGTGGTTCCACAGGCAAGGGGCTGGGTGCCTATAGCCCAGAAGGGGAGCTCAGGGTAACCTTTGCCCCACAGCCCTGATCAAGGGCTCAGCTTTAAGCTCCAAATTGTCTCTCTCGATGACAACCTTAAAAACCATACTTTCTGTTAAGAGAGAAAAGGGCCAGGCGGAACCCAGCCGTGCAGGGCCAGCAGGGAGAACCCGGGCAGAGCCGGTCAGCAGACCCCAGGCATCCTCTGACAAAGCAAGGGGCCCGAGACAGTGGCACCAGCGACCACCGTAGCGCTCCCCTGCTGCTTCTTCCGCCTGTGGGGCAGGGGCACCCGGCCAGCAGCAGGAACCGCGGGCCACCAGGCTGTCCTCAGCATGGCCTGTGAGAGCCCACAAGGGCAGCATGTCGGGGGTGGGAGATCAACTCATCACGCCACCCAGCGGGCCTTGAGGGGCCAGGCCCTCCACAGTGGCCACCAGGGTAGCCCAGGGACCAGGGACGGCCCCAGGGCAGCAGAAGACACAGCCCCCCGAGCTGGCACCTCAAAGGGCTGCTGCAAACCAGAAGAGGCAATGTCACAAGAATCTTCACGCTTTTCCGTCAGCAATGAAATCAGAGACACAAGAGGAAAAAGCACTCAGCAAGACGACAAAGCTAATTTTCTTCTTGCCCATTTGAGTCAGTGTGTATATATCTATATATATACTCTACAGGCCACTGTATACACTAAAAAAGCTCAAAGCACTGACAGAGGCCCCCAAGCCTCACCCAAGCCCACATCCTGGGTAGGCCGGACATCTGGGCACCCCAGCCCCACCCCCAGCCCTGGCCCGCAGGATCACAAACCTGGAAGTCCCCGTTGTGCACGCTGTACAGAGGCTGGAAGAATGGGCCTGGGGACGGCACATCCTGGTACAAGGCTGTCTTCATCCTGCAGCCAAGAGACAGCAGTCAGAGGCTGCAGAGACCTGGCCAGGGGCTCCTCACGGCCCCGCTCCAGCAGTCACTGCAGGGACCTTGGCTCCTTCTGGCAGCGGGCCTGTGTGCGCTCTCCCCTCACTGGGTCCAGGTCTGACACCTGGCACCTATGGCCCCCGCGCAGGTGACCCCACAGAACTGAGTTATACCAAGCCATGCAGTGGAGGTGCCCAGCTTTGTCCTCAGTCTGAGAGGGAGGCAGCACCTCCAGGAAACCCACCTGATTTCTTCCTGAGCATCTACCCACCCAGAACCCAATGGTCCTCCCCTGAGGACGGCACACTGGGCTCCAACCCGGCAGGTCCAGGTCAACCTCAGCAGCCTCCCCAGGGGCCTGGCCAGATTCCCCACACCAGGGCTGGCCTCAGGGGCCACAGGTCACGTTGCATGCACCCGCACGTCCGGTCAGTTTCTGTTCCTGAGACCCTGGCACTTCCCTCCCCTTTGCTCCATCTCTGCTTCTCCTGCCAGCTCCCACACCTGCCTCCGTCTGGACACTGCTGCTGGTTGCCCCGCAGGCCTCCTCCTCACTTGTACCATGAGCTTCCTCTCTGAAAACATCAGCCAGGTCACATCACGTGTGGCCAGGCTTCAAGGGCTTTCCTTTGACCCAAGGAAAAGCCTGACCCCTCCCTCGCCCAGGGTCACACACACACACGATCACACGCACGCAAGCACATGCTCTCACACACACCCCTGGCTACCCACCTGGGTGACAGTTTGAACAGTAAGTAGGTCAGGCTGCTCAGCAGGAGGAAGATGGACACAGCGACCAGGGTGCTGTCGGCCTGCCCCAGAGCAGGGACCAGGCGACCTGCGGCGAGAAGGACCAGGGCTGTGTCCCTCTGACTCGCCTGGCAAGGCATCCAGACGAGCACCTGGGCCACAGGGAAAGTACGTGACAGGCCTGGAGGTTTGTTTCATGCCTGCAAGAGCACCCTGGTGAGGCACCCACCCCCGGGCCTCGCCTTTTCCATCCACAGGTTCAACAGGGTCTGCGATCCTTCAGGACCTCTGTCCACGGGGTCAGCCAGGCCACCCTAAGCAGACGAGGCCACACCTGGCTCCATGGGCAGCAGCAGGGCCTGGGGCCACAGTCACTCCCGGGAGACCCCCAAGCTGACCCTGTTGACCACCTCAGGGAGAGGGGTTAGGAGGGGGAAAGGTGGGACACTTGGAGGCAGGCAGGGGCCCCCACCCAGACCCCAGGGGGCAGCGGCCACGGCAGCGCCCACCTCGTCTCAAGGGGGCGGCAAAGCAGGCAGGCTGGCTCCAGTCACTCCACACGCCGTTGTATCCCTCTTCCTCCGCCACCTCACCCTCTAGGGTGGCCATCTGGACGCGCAGCCGGGCCTCATAGGCAGAACCGGGGTCCAACTCGGCGGCTTCAAGTTTGAGCCAGGTCACCCCAACGATGTGATCCTTGTGCCGAGCCCACTGGGGACGAGGACAGTCGGGAGATGCTGGTGGTGAGACTGGGTCGTCAGCCCTCGAGGACACGCACACGGGCACACTGCACCTGTCCGCACGCATACGTCCATTCACTTGTGTGCACACTCATCCACACAGGCAGGCCCTGTGAACACGCGCACACACGCACTCTGCACTCACATAGACTTGGCTCTGATCACTGCCTTCCTTGTAATTCCAAGGTGAGAGCACCCTGGGTGGGAAGAGCAGCGTCTCCTGCTGCTTCCAGGAGAGATGGGCCCCAGGGTGGGCGACCCAGCTTTACCTCCCAGGCTTCCTCCTGCCTCTTGAAGGCAAGCTCATAGCTGAGGAGCGTGGCCAGCGGCTCCAAGGCAGGACTGATGCTCCAGGTCAGGACACAGTGCTCAGAGCTGACGTTGCTCTGCAAGTCCGAGGGGGGGTCCAGCTTCACTGAAACAGGACAAAGCCACGTGAGGGTGTGTGGGTCAGCACGTCCGAGACTGGGGATCAGAAAGATTCCCGGGAAAGATGAGGGTGTGACCGAGGCCCTCTCAGAGCAAGGTCTCACTGGGAGACTGGTCCAGAGAAGGCCCAGGTGGGACGAGACAGCTATGACTTCCTCCAACCCGAGGCAGTGAAGGCGTGTCTCAAATCTAAGCAGCTGCTGCACATTCTTCCTGGTGCGCCTGAAGTGCCTTTCAAGGGGCCCACGCTGCAGCTCCTGCCCCGACTCAAAGCCCTGCGCCTCCATCCTCCTCCGGACCCGAGCCCCCAAGCAACGAGTGGGCCCGCCCCCCGCCCCCTGGGCCCCACCTGCTGCAAGTCCTGGATCTGTCCACAGGGACCGGGAGCACTGACTGGGTGGCGGGGGTTATGGGCGGTGGGCTCTGTGGTCAGGGGGATCCCCGTCAACGTGCCCAACCCAGGTCTCACCGTGTCTCCGGGGCAGATACTGTGGATCCACCAGGCTGACCTGCTCCTTCCCAGAGACGTGGTGGTGGAAGGTGATGGTGAAGTTGTCAGCAGGCACGAGGACCTCCTCGGGCGGCAGCTCCACGGTGCAAATGCCGGCCCAGAAGACACACTTGTGCTCGCTGCCCAGCGCGAGGTTGCTGGAAAGGACGTGTGTGGGCACCAAGGGACCATGGCCCCCCTCCGGCCCCCTGCCCTCCCCGCCCTCCAGCCTCACCTGGTGAAGAGCAGCCAGGAGCCGGCTCCCTGGCCTGGCGCTGGGCCAGGCCAGCGGCACTCAATCCTGAGGATGTTGTTATTGTAGCAGGTGAAAGCCCCAGGCCCTGGCCCTGGGAACAGCGACCGTGGCAAGTCCACCGTGGCTGCCTCGGGGCAGGGCCAGGGGAGGGGGAGGGCCTGGCGCTGACCCCCTCTGACAGGGCAGGCCTGAGAGAAGGAGCCCCAAGGTGACCACGGCGGGGCTGGGCGCCCCGAGGGGACGGGCTCTGACCGTGCGCCCCGGGTGAGGCCGAAGCTCCAACTGGTCTGCGGAAGACCAGCACCAGCAGCCCAGACCCTGCCACGCTCTGCACCCACACCCCCCACAGCCTGAGCCAGCCCTCACCTCCTCTGTCCCCCAGGACAGGGACCCCCAGGCCGAGCCAGGCGCAGAGCAGGAAGCAAATGCCCGCCTCTCGCATCAGAACTTCGCTCTGCAAGGTCCAACCTGGAAAAGGCTGGGCTGAAGGGCCATGTAGAGAGCACCCCCCCGAGGTGGCACTGTGGGGGGGGGGCGCTTCAAGCAAGTCACCACCTGCCCCCTCATCCCATCCTGTGAAGGAGGCTGAGCACCGCAGGGGAGCGGCACCAGCAGGAGCTCAAGCTCAGGCCTCCCAGGTCGCTGGACTCTGAATCAGCCACGTGTCCAGGTCTGTCCAGCAGGCAACGCTCCGAGCCTGGGCCCCAGGTCCCTCCCACAGGGGAGGCAGGGTTGGGGGAGCATGGTTGTGGACAACAACGGAAGGGCAGATCTACTGGATCCCCTGGTGTCACACCTGGGCCGACTGTGTAAGCTGTACCATCCACGTGAGCTCCCACCAGACCCATGAGAGGCGGGGCGTGGTCCCTGGTCCCAGGGCTCTGCCCCAGGACAGCAGAGGAAAGGGAGCAGGTGTCCACACGCCCACTAGCACCTCCCACACTGTCTGCCACAGGTCCGTCCCGAGGAGCCCTACAGAGGACAGCACCCTGGGGCGGGGCTCCCAGTGCAGGGGGCTGTGTGCGAGGAAGCACCTTGGGGTGAGCAGGCTGCTGACGCCCTGTCACCCCATTTTTGCAGCCCCAGATAGTACACTGATAGCTCCTTCGCAGGAAGCAGGGCCAGCCTGGTTATGCAAGCCTGATGGGTGATAAGGACTCAGAAAAGCAGCAGACAAGCACAGACCGCAGCACGGAAGCACTCAGAGCCCGCACCCACTCTCCCAGAAGCAGACACCCTCCCCCACCCCCCACAGCCTCTTCATGGACCCACAGGACAGATCCCTGTCGGGTCAACAGGCAGGAAGACCTCACCCGCCCCTGGACTAAAGCATCATCTGCCACAAACCGCCAGGGCAGTCACGGATGGAGGGAACCAGCTCTCAGGGAGCCTGAGACAGGGTCAGAGGGAGCACCAGGATGCAGGGGAGAGGGGAGGGCACTTAGGATGTGGAGGGAAGGGGGCACTTAGGATGTGGGGGGAAGGGGGCACTTAGGATGTGGGGGGAAGGGGACACTTAGGATGTGAGGGAAGGGGGCACTTAGGATGTGGGGGGAGGGAGCACTTAGGATGTGGGGGGAAGGGAGCACTTAGGATGTGGGGGGAAGGGGGCACTTAGGATGTGGGGGGAAGGGGGCACTTAGGATGTGAGGGGAAGGGGGCACTTAGGATGTGGGGGGAGGGAGCACTTAGGATGTGGGGGCGGGGGGACTTAGGATGTGGGGGCAGGGGGCACTTAGGATGTGGGGGCAGGGGGTACTTAGGATGTGGGGGCAGGCACTTAGGATGTGGGGGCAGGGGGCACTTAGGATGTGAGGGGAGGGAGCACTTAGGATATGGGGGGAAGGGGGCACTTAGGATGTGGGGGGAAGGGGGCACTTAGGATGTGAGGGGAAGGGGGTACTTAGGATGTGGGGAGAAGGGGGCACTTAGGATGTGGGGGGAAGGGGGCACTTAGGATGTGAGGGGAAGGGGGACTTAGGATGTGGGGGGAAGGGGGCACTTAGGATGTGAGGGGAAGGGGGACTTAGGATGTGGGGGGAGGGTGCACTTAGGATGTGGGGGCAGGGGGTACTTAGGATGTGAGGGGAAGGGGGACTTAGGATGTGGGGGGCGGGGGCACTTAGGATGTGGGGGGCGGGGGCACTTAGGATGTGGGGAGAAGGGGGCACTTAGGATGTGAGGGGAAGGGGGTCCTTAGGATGTGGGGAGAAGGGGGCACTTAGGATGTGGGGGGAAGGGGGACTTAGGATGTGGGGGGAAGGGGGCACTTAGGATGTGGGAGGAGGGAGCACTTAGGATGTGGGGGGCGGGAGGCACTTAGGATGTGAGGGGAAGGGGGACTTAGGATGTGGGGGGAAGGGGGCACTTAGGATGTGGGGGGCGGGGGGCACTTAGGATGTGGGGGGCGGGGGCACTTAGGATGTGGGGGGAAGGGGGCACTTAGGATGTTGGGGGCGGGGGACACTTAGGACGCAGGGGCACACTGCCACTGCAGGCAAGAGCTGGCCCAGGCCCCAGCGTGGTCAGCCATAGCCACAGCATGGAGGGACGATTGCATCTGTGAGACCTCGGCCAGCAGGGCCACAGGCTGCCTCAGGAGCATGGAGTGGGCGGCTCCTAGCTCAGCCGGCCCCCGGGTCAGGCGTGAGGAGGACAGACCCACACAGGACACTCGTGCCAAGTGGCAGGCCTGGAGCCACCCCGGGGAGAGGTGGGCAGGGCAAGCAGCCCACAGCCATCTGCGGGGAGGCCCCACACTCCCTCTGCTCAGCGCTACTGTCCACACCCAGCGAGCCGGGCGAGGCGGCGCCGTCACTGTGCTCCGTACAGGGGAGCAGGCCGAGGGCCAGAGACCCCAGGCTGGCTGGATCGGGGGCACCATCTCCTGGACTGGGCACACATCCCCCTAGTTTCCACACAAGCCTGCAAGCCTCCCCCGCCCTTGAGGCAGGGCCGCCCCATCCTTGACAGCAGACACTGGGCCAGGTTGGGTAGGAAGCCCAGCAGCTACTCCCTGATCCTGGAAGAGGCACCAGGATGGCCCCAGGGAGGCCCAATCACACCCAGAGGAGACAGGTCGTGGGGCGGCTGCAACACAGTCCTGAGAGGGCCGGGCCGACATCCCCACCTGGCTCGTCCCTTCCCACTGGGCCTTGGACACGGCCTTCAGCACACAGCGCTCAGGCCCCTTTTCCCAACCCTGTTTCCTCCCTGGCCTCAGCATCAAGGTCTGGCCAAATGACCACCAGCCCACAGCCCACCAGCCCGGCCTGCCATGAAGTCGTAGGCTGCCATGCAGCTGGACCCCTGCCGGGACCTCCCAGGGTCAGCTCCCCCAGGCCCCACCAGGTGAGACGCCCGCAGGGCGGGGTTTATGCATTGCACCACACCCTCCAGATTGGCTTCACCCACTTCCTGTCCCCTTTCACACAGTATTTTTTCATGGGGACAGAGGGGTACCCCATTACTCTCCCTGCCCATCCCAGAAGGTAGCAGATGCAGGGGGTAGGATGGAGGCTGCGGTTGAAATGACAGTGGTCCACCACTGCCCTCGCTGCTGGGATGGGAGGAAGGAATCCAGAGACTGGCTCCCGGGGCAGCTTGGACTCGGAGGAGGCGGGCCTGAGACCCGGCAACCACGGCAACCCAGCACCCCAGGGCAAAGGGCCGAGGACCCTGCTGGGCAAGGGCAGGGAGTGGGGCTGTCAGGGCAGGGAGGCCGGCCGGCGAGAAGGCGCACTCGTCACCTGTCCTGGGACGGCCGAGCCGGACAGGCACCTGCCTCAGGGCAGTGGACATTCCGGGACACGGAAAGGCCAGGCCAGAGCCAGGGCGAGGCGAGGGCGGGATGCAGGGGGCCTGGGGTGGACGGGGCCCAGAGAGCAGGAGCCAGGACAAAGGGCAGGGGGTGCTGAGGCTGGGAATGGGAGGGACAGAGGGCCTCGGGACGAGCCGCTCACTCTCCCCCAACCGTCGCTGCCTTCCGTCCATGACGTGGCTGGAAGGATGCAGACACCGGCCTGGGGTTCGACGGGCTGGGGTGCTCTGCTCCGCCCGCACCCACCCGGCCCGCCAGCAGCCCGCGCTGGACATCCGCAGTTCTGGCATCAGGCTCCCGCAGGGCGTCTGATTCATGCTGTGCTCTCCCACCTGCTCCCAACTGAAGAGACATCCCGACCCTCCCCAGACCTACCCTTGCCTGGAGAAAATGATGTTAACGCCTTGGGCCCCTGGGAGGGGGCTCTGGAACATTCGAGCAGGAGCCCTCTTCCTCCCTGTCTGCTTGGCTGCGTAGTCCTCCTGGAAGCCTGCCCTCTCCTGCTGCCCTGCCCACAGGTCCCAGGGGGAGTCCACAGACTCCTCTTCAGACCTAAAGCCTCTCAAAGGCATGCGCGAGAGCAGGGGCTTTACCAGCCCCAGGACTGAAGCCCGTCTCCACTCACAGTCATCCGAGCTGAGGCCACCTGACCCTAGAATGCCCACACGCTGCCCCCAAGAGGGCAGGAACGACCCTGGCCCTCACCCTACCGCTAACTCCACCTGACGAGCTCAGCGCCCTCCCCTCTGCCCAGTGGCACCCACGACGCTTACAGGCCAGGCCAGGACACCGCCACTCCTATGGCACATATCTGTCGCCAGGACATGCCCAAGACAGGACAGAGTTGATGAACCAGGGTGGCCTCCCAAACGCCCTGCCGCCCTTCTGAACGTGGCCCTCACGCTCCTCCTGAGCTCGGGGCTGGCGGGCCACCTGCCCCGTCCCCCAGAGTCCACGCTGACTTGAGCAGTAGAGAACCCCAGGCGACACTCACCTCTCCAGATGCCGCTGCCGGCGCCCATGGCAGGCGTGATGCTCCCGAGACCTGCAGGTGGCTTGTCACCCGGCCGCCCCTGCACTTGCAGCAAAGTCCCTCTGCCTGATTCAGGAGATAACTGCACCGACCAGTGACGTGAGCCTCGCGCGGGAGGCTGACACAGGCCGCCCACATCTGAAACCACGAGCACAGAGCGCGGCGGCTGGCCTAAGGGGGGCGAGAGGGGACCAGCACCCACCATAAACCCCACCTTCCACCCCCAGGGACAGCAGGCTGCCACACGTGGGCCTGGGGACCGTCCATCGATTGGTGGGTGAGCAGGGCTGCTCACTGAACTGGCTCAGAGCAGCGCCTGCCTCCCAGGCTGCCCAGGGTGCATCTCGGCAATCCCTGAGCACCGGGGTGGGTGGAGAGGGAGTCAAACCTAACAGTACTGCAGGCTCGCTTAAGGAAGGAAATAAGAGATGGGAGCCCCCGCCCCCGCCCTGTGGGAAGTCGGGCACAAGTTCCCCCAGACCATGTCTACGTTCCAGCAAACGCTCGTTTAACGGCCTGCTCGGTGCTCAGCTCTTTTCAAATTCTTTTCAGAGAAGCACATAAGAACCTACCTCACGCCTTTACTGGTGGTACACACCATGGTTTAATAATCCTGTTGGTGGACAATTTCACTGTTGCCTACATCCGCTATTTCAATTTAATGGACATAGATGTATATATAATGGACGTACAACACTGCATTACTTTCTGGTGTAAATATGCCATTTTAAATGAGTAATTCCAGGCCTGGATCTCTAATCACCAGGATGAGTGCTATACAAAAAAAACAGGCTGGGGCAACCTGTCGGGCTTAAGATCTCAAAACAGATGCTGCCAAGCGGCCCCCCAGAAATACAGACTTCTGCTCCCATCAGACATGTAAGGATGCCTGCAGCCCTCACCAATTGCATTTGATAGCAGTCTTTTAAATCTTTGCCAATCTGATAGGCAAAGACGTTTCAATGTTGTCTTAACTTGCACTTCCTTGGTTATCAGTAAAGATAAGCATCTTTTCAAAAACTTATTGACTGTACGTTCTTAGGGGTGCCAAATAAGGTTGCACTTTAGCGCGCCCCTGTGCCTGAGTTCACATATAAGTGTGTTTTTATGTGTCTGTTCTGTGCATTAACCCAGCTGAGGGGAGATCTGGAGACACCAGAGCTGCAGCTTTCTGGAGTTGGAGAAACCAGTACCCACAGCAAGACGGCATCAGAGGCTCAAATCCATGACACACCTTAGGCATGACCAGGGACAAGATCATACTTCTAACAATTAAATGTTAATCAGCTTGGCCCCTTACACACTTTTATACTCACTGGGGCCATCCCTTCCCTAGTATCCTCATCAAGAGAGCTTCCTTCTCTCCCAGGCTAGAACTCACTCCCTTGAGACCAACAGACCACACACCACCCGCACACGACCCACAGGAGAGCATCCAGGCTACAGAGATGGGACAGCATGTCACAGACACTGAGGTGCGTGAAGAAGGCCACCTCCTCTGCCCGGCAAATGTTCTGATGCCACAGCCTGGCACCCCACCACCTCCCGTAACACACAGTTCAGTTCAGTTGTTCAGTCGTGCCCAACCCTTTGTGACCCCATGGACTGCAGCACACCAGGCCTCCCTGTCCATCACCAACTCCTGAAGCTTGCTCAAACTCATGTCCATTGAGTCGGTGATACCATCCAACCATCTCATCCTCTGTCGTCCCCTTCTCCTCCTGCCTTCAATCCTTCCCAGCTTTTCGAATGAGTCAGTTCTTCACATCAGGTGGCCAAAGTATTGGAGTTTCAGCTTCAGCATCAGTCCTCCCAATGAATATTCAGGACTGATGTCCTTTAGGATGGACTGAATGGGTCTCCTTGCAGTCCAAGGGACTCTCAAGAGTCTTCTCCAACACCACAGTTCAAAAGCATCAATTCTTTGGTGCTCAGCTTTCTTT
Source organism: Cervus elaphus (assembly GCF_910594005.1). Lineage (NCBI taxonomy): Eukaryota > Metazoa > Chordata > Mammalia > Artiodactyla > Cervidae > Cervus > Cervus elaphus. Next base: position 14,947,655 of record NC_057824.1, read on the forward strand.
ACAGTCTAACTCTCACATCCATACATGACCACTGGAAAAACCATAGCTTTAACTGGACAGAGCTTTGTAGGCAACGTAATGTCTCTGCTTTTTAATACGCTGTCTAGGTTGGTCATAACACACAGAGATAAACAGAAAAGCAAAATCCACAGATGGAGGGAAAACCTCAGACACAAAGACAATACAACCAGGGCCACTAAGTATCTCCCGAAACCTAGCCCCTCGAAAGACAGGCACAGAACAGCAAGCGCCGCCGGTCAGACAGGCCCTAAGGATGGGACACATTGAGCTACATACATCCTCATACATGATGAGGAAGACCAGCCACAGGGCAAGCCCGCCCCCTGTTAAAAAACTTGTGAGCTAAAACCAGTTAAAACAGAAAATGTGCAGGTGGACCAGTGGTTAGGGCTCTGCGCTTTCACTGCCCTGCGCCCAGGTTCACTCTAGTCGGGGAACCGAAATCTCACGTGCTGCGCCTCAAGGCCACAAATAAATTTAATAAATAAAGAATAAGTTTGTGTATTTTCAAATGGTTGGGGAAAAAATAAAGAATTACGTGCCGCGTGGAATGACTATGAAATTCAAATGCCAGGGCCCACCTTCTGGAACACCGCCTGTGCGCTGTCTGCAGCTGCCCCCTGTATTGGTCACAGGGCTCTGAGCCCTGCCCTGCCCGCTCACAGCTCAGCAGAGATCGCCCCAGCGTTTCAAGGCCACAGCGTTTCACAACGCTTCTGCTGGCTTGCTTACGCTGCACACCCATCACGTCACAGTAAGAAGACCCGGCTCCGAACGCCCAGTCTTTAAGGCGCGGGGTAGTGTGAGCTTCGTGTCAGCAAGCTGGATGGCAGGAGTTTCGTGCAGCGACACCACAATGGTCGACATCACCAGGCTGAGCGCTCCTCTGGCGTGAGTCTCAACACAAAGCAGAATTCCTTCACAAAAATAAAAATGAGGCAACGGAATTAAGCTTCCCAGGGACCCATCGTTAACCCAGGAAGGAAAGCCACTGAGGGTGACTTAACTGTGTCTGATCACAGAGCTGACGAAGTGTGTCCAGACGAGATGCACTTAAGTCCATCCGTTTTTGGTCAAGAATAGCTGTTCTGAAAGCTAAGGACACTGGGAGCAACGTCGCGTGAATTAAAAATGAGGCAGATAACCTGAAGCGCCTTTCCTCTGCTCTCAATGGCTCCAAACGTCACTGGACCCGGCCCTCTGCCGCTTCTGCGAGGCATCGATGCCTCAACGCTGAGCGGGGAAGGGACTGAAGAACGAGCTTCTGGGCACAGATCAAGGGAGCAACTAGCAACTCACGTGGGAGCACTTGCAAAGCCGAGAAAACGTGAGCGCGGGAGACGGGCAGCTGGAACCTGCTGCCGGGTGAGTACAGGTGCAGCGCAAGGTCACACAGTTGGCAGCCTTGTGGAGAACACGGCCACAGCCTGTAACTCGTCACTGCATTGCTCACCGGCAAACACGCTGAGGACAACACCTGTGTCTCTCACCACCAGCAGCTACTGACCCGTCAGCAACGTCACAGTGCCCTGCATCTGCCCCCCGCTCTGAACCAGGGTGAGGAGACGCACGCATGCAACTTTAACAAGAAACATGAACTCGGTCACACAAAATGGTGTGCATTCATTTCATCAAGGGACTTGTGTAACAAACACCGCAGGGTTACATCCTGAGCTTCTCTGGAAGAGCTCGCTTCCTTGCGTATTTCTTGATTCTGACTCTTGACCCACAAAACCCAAAATACTGATTCTTTACAGAAAAAGTTGTGAACCCCCAAAATAGACTATTACCATCTTCGTTTTACACAGGAGAAAATGAAAGAGGTTCAGCAACTGACAGGCAAGCAGGCTAACTTCACAGAGCGTGGCCTTCACCGCTGACCAGGCTGCCCCCAAGAACAAGTGAAAACGAGAACAGACCCCTGAGGAAACATGACTGATGGCATAGGAAGACACTAAAGTAACACCCCAGGACAAACACACCTTTGCAAAAACAGTGCAAACTGTTCCGAAACAGAAACAGCTGCAGACAATGCATTCAGGATCTGGTCAACGCGTTCTAACAGGAGAATACACGTGCAGCCCATAATCTTTTCAAAAGAAGATTAATAATTTCTCAAAAAGTGGACTTCCCTAGTGGTCCAGAGGTTAACAATCTGCCTGCCAATGAAGGGGACATGAGTTCAACCCCTGGTCCAGGAAGACCCCACGTGCCTGGGGCAACTGAGGCTGTGTCCCAGCACTGCTGAGGCCGGGCTCTAGAGTCCACGAGCCATGCACCCTAGAGCCCACGCTCTGCAACAAGAAGCCACCGCAACGAGAAGACTGCACGCAGACAAAAACAAATAAATAAAATTAAAATGATAAAAATAATAATTTCCTGAATTACACAAATTATACAAGTTATGTAAGACAAGAAGTTTCCAAAAAGTAAAACTCTGGGACTTTACTGGTGGTTAAGACTCCATGCTCTCAGTACAGGGGGACAGGTTCTGTCCCTGGCTGGGGAACTAAGATCCTGCATGCTACACAACAGGACAAAAACGAAAAAGTAATAAAAAGTTGGAAAAAAGCAAGAATCTGTATAAAAGACTTAAATTTAAGTCCCATTATTTCATAAGTGAAACTTATTAAGCAATTTGGCACAGGGAACCATATTCAAAATCCTGTAATAAATCATAATGGAAAAACATAGCAAAAAGAATATGAACACGTATATGAATACATGTACACTCACTTGTGTGTTGTCTATATATATACATGTACATGTAACTGATTATCACGCTGCACACCAGACACTACTGCAACATTGTAAGTCAACTATAAAGTGAAAGTCGCTCAGTCGTGTCCAACTCATTGCAATCCCGTGGACTATACAGTCCATGGAATTCTCCAGGCCACAATACTGGAGTGGGTAGCCGCTCCCTTCTCCAGGGGATCTTCCCAACCCAGGGACTGAACCCAGATCTCCCACATTGCAGGCAGATTCTTTACCAGCTGAGCCACAAGGGAAGTAAACTATAATTCAACAAAATAAAGAGAGAGATTTGGAAGCAATTAAATTTGAGGCCCTGAGCAAGAAACAAATCTATCAATAACCAAAATCCTGCCCCTGTGAGCCTAGAGTGTCCTTTTTCTCTTTAGAGTAGAAAGATGGACATAGAAAGTATTAAAAAACATACAATCTAATAAATGTACTGCAATTCTAAGAAACAAAAATACAAGTAATAAATAGAAATCCATAGCAATTCTACAACCAGTTTGGCCCTAAATATAGCAGTCGGTTTTGGGTTTAAGGTTTGATGTCTACTTCTTAAGGCATTTAAAACACTGAGAAGATGATAACAAGACTGTTAACTTTAATTAAATATTCAGGATAAATTTTGATTAAATAAGTTTGCAATTAACAGTTAAATACTGAGGGGCATCTAATGTACTAAACTAATAAGATTTACTTCATTAGTTGTACAAACAATGTAAATATTAAAGAGTGTTGGCTGATGGTAGGAGAATATCAATTGCCCAACAAACATAAAAGAGGAAGAACAGGACCTTAAACAGGAGACACTCAGTTATGGATACTCCTGTCCACACACAGCATGGGCAGAATTTGGACATCCTGTACACCAAGGAGTTAATCTGCTGACTGGGAGGCGGGCTATACTTCCTGACCCCCTGGGCAGCCACCCTTAAAGGGTCAGCTTTCCACCACACCAGCCAAGACCCTCAGGACACACGGTTCACACTCGCAGCTGGGAATACACCCTGGGCAGTAAAGCACGCAGACGCTGACGCAGCTGGGCCATCCTGGCCTCAGTCCCGCCAGCGGTGTCCACACTGAGCATTGCAGCACTTGTAGAAGGTGGTCATGGGCTCGTCGGCAGAGCGGGTCTGAAGCTGCATGAAGTAGGCTCGAGGGTGTTCACACTTGGGACACGGCTCTGGCAACAAGAAAAACAAACAGTGACCCACACTTACTAAAAAAAACAAACGATGCTAGTGATCAACGTGCTTGTTAGAAGTGGACGTTTCGTGAAACACAGCAGCAGACACTCCCCAGCTCGACTGGTATCCCTTGCCTGGGGTGCCCTGCAAGGTGCTCCTGCAAGGGGTTGTCATTCCCACTGTGCTCTCACAACTGAGGGAAGGAGACCTGTAATCATGATTGTACTTTTTTCTTTTTTAATTTTACTTTCACTGAGATTTCAATTCAAGAACCTTGCTCTTGATGGAAACTTTCAAACACTCAGACACCATTTTGGTGAATAATTCACCTCCCAGTGACAAATTCTGCTCACGCGAGATTTTTAACAGAGCAGATCTGGGTGGTCCTCTCTGGGGTAAAAAGACAGTCCTAATCACACTAAGCTCCTCCTCCTCTCTGGACTGGTTGTGTCTAGGGCTCTGTTTCCTTCCTTAGTCACATCTGTTGTTATCAGAAATGAATCAAGACTCAAATACTTACTTTACAGAATATTTAGGGCAGTTTAATACTCTATCTTTGACTTTAAAAAAAAAACTACATTAGAACAAAATCCTTAGACTGAGTTTTTAATTACTCCAATCAGCATCAATATGAGGTCACCCTGAGACTCTAACTCAGGTCTGAATTACTCCAAAGCTTGTGCCAATACTGTTTGCATAACAAATACATTAGAGAAGAAAATAATTTCTAGTCTCGGAAGCCCAGTTGATACATCACAGACTCTGCTATGCAGTGGCACAGCCAGCGGCCTCATCCTTACCCACAGCTCTGAAATAGAAAAGGTTTTCCCTCTCACCTGCAGTAGAGTCAACATTCTCCCAGGCAGCTGCTCCACCAAGCACATCATCCACTTCTTTCAGCTTTGGATACTTCCGATTTGTTACCTAACAAACAACAAACAGCAGGTCTTCAGACTCTCTGTACTTACAGTACAGACTTTGTACTCTAAGTGAACAGTACAAAGCCAAGTCACCAAATCATGCCTTCAAATATCACCCCAGACTCTCTTTCCTGCGTTCAACACGAATGGACCAACACTAAACAAAAGCCCAGGTCCTGCTGTCACAGAGCAGGAATCTCCCTGTGAATCAGGAGGATCCACAATTGGGATGTCCCCATAGAAAAGACTCTGTGAGGACTGGATGAAGCAACAGACCAGGACGGGAAAAATGGCTCTGGTGTGACCCTCTTGTTCTCCCACCTCTACAATACTTGGTCACTGAAATAAGGGAACCAAAGACGACTAAGGCCAAAGTGGAGCAGTTGGCGGGGTGGCCCAGCCACTCTTCCCAGACAGAGGTTTTTCTAACTATTTTCCAAGTTTTAACAGCCGTCCTTGAAATGTTACCCTTCACAATTTGAGACTCTAAACTCCCACAGCACAGCTACATGGTGGAGCAGTATATAAACATTAAGAATGAGGTAACACCAGCGTGCTCTACTTCTAAAAATTATTAAAGGTGTTCTAAAAAGGAAAGACGCATTATCGGCGGAAAGTAAAGAGCTATAACACAGTACGTATCATTCCGTAATGAATATCCAATATATTCCAGATGTTCAGACTAGAACATAAGAGTGAACAAAAACTGAAAAACGCCTGCCCTCCTACAGTCTATACCCTAGTGTTAACAAACAAGGCGCACAAGTAAATTATAAACCGCCATGGAAGGCAAATGAGTCCTATTTAAAAAAACATAAGATTAGGAGAAGAGCGAGGTGGAGAAAGAGGCTGCAATTTTAAATAATCCTTCGGGTAAAAACACCAGCGACGAGTGACATGGGTACCGAGGGGAAGAGCGACCCGGGCGCAAAAGCGCTGCACAGGCCCCGGGAGCAGCGCGTGGCGGGCGGAGCGCCTCGGGGCGGCCGGCAGGGCCCGCAGGACGCCGATCCAGGCGGGGAAGGAGGCGGGGAAGGCCCGGGTCGCGCGGGCGCCTGGCGACAGCGTCGGCCTCCGCGCTGCGAGCGCCCACCTTGCGCGTGACGTTGTGCACGTAGGGGCAGGTGTTGCAGGCGAAGCGGTGGCAGCGCTGCCCCTCCTCGACGATCAGCCCGTTCCCGCAGCCCGGGCAGAAGAGCAGCATGGCCGCCACCGGCCCGGCGCTCCCGGCAGAGCCCGCGGCAGCGCCTAGCCGGCGTTCCGAGCGCCCATTGGTTCCCGCCCCGCCCTGCCAGCCCACCAATAATCACGCCGCCTCCCCGCCCCCAGGGAGGGCAGTGGCGGGCCGGCTCTCAGCTCATCTCTCACTGGCCCTCGAGTGGCCCCGCCCACCGACGCCTCGAAGGCGGGGCTATGGTGGCCGTCCCGGCGCGTGCGCGCCCGCCTCTGCCGGGCGGATCGGCTGTGCGGGCGGAGCCGGTTGGAAACCCGGCGCCCTGGAGGAGCCGCGGGTCGCTGCGCGGCCGGAGCCGCAGGACGACGAGGAGGATGAGGAGGAGGCGCTGCCGCACTCCGAAGCGGTGGACGTGTTCCAGGAGGGCCTGGCCATGGTTGTGCAGGACCCGCTGCTCTGCGACCTTCCGATCCAGGTGCGCGAGGGCCGCGTAGTTCCCCCGGGCGGGGGTCGGGGCGCGGACGGACCCTGGGGCCTGGGGTTTGCGGCCTCGGCCTCGGGAAGGCGTTTCCGAGCGTAGCGGAGCGTCTAGGCTCCTGCCGGGCCTGGAGGCGAGCGAGGCTCTGGCCTCGGGCGCGGAATTTAAAGGGGCACCGAGAAACCGACTAGTTAGGACACTTGACGTGTCAGCAGTGTTTTAAAAAAAACCTAAAGTTGGTGTGCAGAAGCCTGGGGTAAACAAAAATAATGTAATTTTCAAGTAAAAAATAAAAGATCAATGTTTCCCAGTTTTCCTTTCTCCTCAGACTTCAGGAAGGTTCTGCCTAACTTTATAAACGCTGTCATCTTGTCTGCCTTTGTTTTTTAGGGTGGTGGAGAGAGCTCCCACCTCCATCCTTGGTCTTTTCCAGGTTACTTTAGAAGAGGTTAATTCCCAAATAGCATTAGAATACGGCCAAGCAATGACAGTCCGAGTGTGCAAGATGGATGGAGAAGTTATGCGTAAGTGCTGCCCTCCCCTCAGGCCCGAGCAGTCTGAACCTTCACAGGAGAGGATGTTAGCAGGGCTGGTGGGTGGAAACTCCAGGCTGTGCCCGGGGCTGTTGGGCACACCCACACCTGCCCAGACTTGAGCCTTGGGAAGTAACAGGACTCAACAGAGCTTCTGGGCTCTCCTCTTGCCACCTGACGCTGGGGGTCTTCTCCCGCTTGTGCAGCTGTGGTTGTGGTCCAGAACGCCACAGTCCTGGACCTGAAGAAGGCCATCCAGAGATACGTGCAGCTCAGGCAGGAGCGGGAGGGAGGCATTCAGCACATCAGCTGGTGAGTGGAGCCTCGGCTCCTCCCTCAGCCCTTCCTGGGAGATGGGGAGGACGTGCTAGACACGAACGAGCCTTTTCATCTCCTGGGCTTTGCTCAGGATGCAACCTAGAGCATCGAGCGCCCTGTCCCGAGCCTTTAAAAAGGGCAGGTGCTCCTGTGCCTCCGGGCCCTGCCCCAACTGCTCCTCCTCTGCATTACCACACGGGCAGCTGGGTAGCTGCACATGAGGACACCTTAGGGCGTGCCCAGTGTGTCTGGACGTGGCTTCCCTGGTTAGAGGAGCTGCTGCCGGCTCCTCGCCTGAGTGCTCTCAGCCTCCTGAATCACCCTGCTTGTGGTTTACTGAATTCCCATCTGTAGGTCCTACGTGTGGAGGACATACCACTTGACCTCCGCGGGAGAGAAGCTCACAGAAGACCGGAAGAAACTCCGAGAGTAAGTTCAGGCTCCGTCTTGAACTACAGGGAGCTATGTGATCTGTGGCCCTCTTGGTCCCCAGGCTCTGCCATAGGGCCGGGGTTTCCTCCAGAGGCTCTTAAGAAAGGAGGGGACTTAAATCCATTCCTGGGGAGTGTGTGAGACCAGGAGAGTCCCTGACTGGACTGAGGCCTCCCTGCCCGGAGGACAGGAGGCAGAGGAGCTGTGGCAGTTCAGGCTGCAGAGCTAGGAGAGAGGGTTATGAGTGTGCGTGGTGGGGGAGCATGGCCCTGCCCCCTCTTCACCTCCCCAACACTACGCTCTTCCCACCTTTCCTCTCTCATTTTGCACAAGCCTCGGAGGAGGAGTCACAGATGGCCCTTCTGTAGGCTGGACTCTGTGCCTGTCCTTCTCTTTCAGTTATGGTATCCGGAATCGGGATGAGGTGTCTTTCATCAAAAAGCTGAGACAGAAATGAATCTCCAGACTTGGACAGCTCTGTGTGTGGGCGGCTGAGCTCTTCCCTGGCAGAAGGAAGCCTTGGGCCACTGTGCCCTGTCCCAGATGGGTGGGAGAGAGCCTGACCCCAGCTGGACTCGCTGGACTCTCAAGTGAACCCTGATCCCAGGGCTATGGGCCTGGCCCTGTGTACAGAATAAACCCTGTTTGCTTTGAGGTTTGGAAAGTCATGTCTCCATTGGGGGGGGCACAGGCGGGGACCCTGCCGGCGGTCACACCGTCAGGATGCTGTACCTGAGCCCTTGGCCACCCCACTCCCCAAGCCATACACACCTGTCCTGTCATCTCTGCAGCGAGGAGGGAGTAAAAGCAGAGTGCCGGCCCTGTTTCTACTTGTGGGAAACAAGGGCGTATGAGCCTGGCCTGGTCAGGGCCTCCAGGTTCAGCCCGTGGGTGCCTGGCTCCTGGAAAGGGACGTGGCCTGGCTGCCGTGGGCCGCTTCCAGGTGTGTGTGGGGAGTGTGATATTCCTGGGCCCTTGTCCGTTTGTCACCTACCAGTCCCTCTAAAGAAGGGGGACAGGGTGTGTGCTCCTGGCCGAGGACTTCCCTGGGAGGTGTACCTGACGTGAATGCCCTGTTCTGGGAACTTGTGGGTGGGAGGCCTGGGGCCCGAAGGACATCCTTCCACAGCACCCAGCCGGAAACCAGAAAGGAGGTGGCAGGTTTGGTTGAGTTAGTGGCAGCTAAAACGCTCCCGGTCTGTTTATTGGCCACATGAGGTGGTCGTCAGAAGGCTAGTTAGAAGGTAATCTCGGGAACTAGTGTGATAAATGCCCGGAAGCACAAGGGGTTCAACAGCAGTGAACACAGCAAAGTGTGTGGGAAGCAGGGCTCCTGGGCAGAGTCCTGAGCCGCAGTCCTGGCTCCGGCCGTGGGCACACAGCCCCGTGCCCGCCGGCTCAGTGGAGCTGGGCATCCAGCTCGTACTTCTCACAGAACTTGTCGGTGAAGGGGATGCAGGTGAGGAACTCACACCACTCGCAGCGGATGGGGTAGAAGTAGAAGAGGACCACCAGGCCGGCCAGCAGGCCCAGGAAGACCAGCTGAAAGACGATGATCTGGCAGCGCTTGCGGTACAGGTCGAACCTGCCAAAGCTGATGTAGGGCAGGAAGGCAAAGGAGAGGAAGAGGCCACTGATGAAGCCCGAGATGTGGGCGAAGTTGTCGATCCAGGGCAGCAGGCCGAAGGTGAAGAGGAAGAGCACCACAGCCAGCAGCTTGAAGAAGGCGCGCCAGGGCCGTGCCAGAATCTGCCAGCTCTGGAAGAGCTCCACGAAGAGGCAGGCCAGGATGCCAAACTGCGAGCCGGCAGGGCCCACCTGGGGGTGCAGGTGACCCTGAGCCAGTGGGCAGGAGCTGGCCGCCCGCCCCCCTCCCTTGGCCCAGAGTGGATCGGGACGGGAGCCCCAGGCGGGACGGGGCACGGCAGGGACGCGGGTCTGCCGGGTGGCACGTGGGGCGGGCAGCCTTACCTCAGCCCGGTACGGCAGGAAGATGGCGCTAGCCAGGTTACCAGTGACGCCGCTGAGCAGGTAGATGATGGCAATGCGGTGCCAGCCCGCCAGCTTCTCCAGGTCCCGCAGGACGGTCATCTGGAAGCAGACCGACACCAGGCAGTGCAGGACCCTGTGGGGAGGGGGCAGCAAGGAGCGCTGACCAGCCAGTCCTGGGGTCCCGGGGACCCCTCCCCCCCCAGCCCACGTGGTGTCACTTGCCCAGCGTGCAGGAAGAGGGACAGCCACAGGCGGTAGAACTGGTCGGGCACCTCGGGGTTGAGGAAGGGCAGGAGCCCACACACGTCGTCCATGCAGTGCACCTGTGCAGAGGGACGGTGAACGCCCGCCGCCGCCCGCCACGGCCGCAGCATGGGGAGGGGCCCTCCCCAGAGGCCTACCTGGGAGCAGAGTGTGGCCTCCTCGTGGAAGTAACCCCTCATGAAGTCACAGTACTCCCGGGAGGTGATCTCACACCTGGAAGGTCAGGCCAGAGCTGGGAGGACTCCCAGGCTCAGGTTTCGGCCCCACTCGCCCACCTTGTTGGCCTGAATAGGTCTGGCCCCTTCCTCACCCCAAGCCCCCCGGGATCCTGGGTCGTTTCGGACTGGATACAGGAGCAGGCCTCAGCCCCAGGGCGACGCTCTGTGCCCAGGACCAGGGCACCCCTACCTGCCCTTGGTGCCGATGCAGCAGGGCCGGCCCGTGATGACACAGTCCATGTGCAGGTGGTTGGTGTGGTTCCCAGCACTGTTTTTGGTGCAGATCTGGGTCACAAATGGGGATGAGTTGGGTCAAGGTCACCCCTAACCTTGGGCCCCACACCACACTTGGTTGGAACAGAGATGGACAGGCTCCTAGGGTAGGAGACAGGCCCCTGTTGGCCTCAAGCAGGTCACAAACCCTGGGCCTCAGTCAAATTGGCATCATGTCATTTGACTCTTAAGGCTCCACCTGGTTCTACTTAGAGAGGGAGGCTGTAGTGGATGGACTGGGTGGCTGAAGGCCAAGGCAGAGCATCTGAAAACGTGGTGGTCCCTCGGGGGAGACCTCTGGCATCACTGATGGATGAGGTGTGGATTCCTCCCCGACACAGTGAGGCGACTTCTGAACAGCCCCTCCACACCAGCTCACCGGCCACTTGGTGATGTCATCTGGCCACTCGTGGGGGTCCTCAGAAGAAGGCTCATCACACACCCTGCACGAACCCAGGATGTGGTCAGACCTCGCTCTGTGCCCTTGGCTTAGCACCCTCCCGCCCTACTGGGCGATAGGAGAGCGATTATTCCTCCCCACCCCCACCCCACTCCCAAGGGAGACAGGGACTAACGGAGCTGGGGGTCGCAGCAGGGCTGACCTGGGATCCTGGTGGCAGACAGAGCCGTAACGCCTCTTTTGGCCAGCAAGGTCTGGGGCACTGGGATGCAGGGGCCACTTCACCCACACTGCCAGCGTGGACTGTGGGAGGACACAGGCTCAGCCCTGGTCAGAGCCCACCATCCCACTGTCTCCCGGAGGCCGGGATCAGAGACCCTGAGCTCCTCCCTCTGGCTCTACACACCCGCATGCCCCGCAGCCCCACCATGAATTTGCACTCGGGAAACTGCTTGCATGTTGGGAGATTGTTGTAAGTTCAACAGCATAGCTCCTATTAGCTTGAAAACAGAAACCACCGGTGCCCAAATATAGGCAACTGGTACACACTGGGAGCTCCACATAAGATGATAAAAACTTGGATGAAACTGTTTAAAATTTAGTGAGAAAAGTAAGGCAATACCACTTACATAAAGTTATGACAGGTGCCCAAAAACAAGATGGAAGTTTTTGGGAAGGCCACACCCAAATTAAAAACATGCAGAATTCCCTGGTGGTGCAGTGGTTAGGACTTGGTACTTTCACTGCCAGGGCCTGGGTTGGATCCCTCGTCCAGAAACTAAGATCCCCCAAGCCCTGCCGGTCAGCCATTTAAAAAAATAACAATAAAATTAAAGACACACAGTCTGCAGGGGGAGCAGCGGGAGATGGAGGAGGGATGGGATAAGAAGGAAAGACTGAGGCGAGGGGCCTTGCACAGACGGCCAGCATCGTGTGCTGAGAACCAGGCTTTTAAGACAACTCAACCAGCTCTGCCTGAAGTCCCAAGGAAACAAACAAGGTGCAGACAAGGGTGCGAACTGAGTTGCGGGCGGGTACTCACCGAGCACTCCTCCTCCGAGGTCTGCACACAGCCCGACCGGTCGTTACGCACGCAGCAGGCCGAGTGCTTCTCGCGCTCACGCGCAGCATGGATGAAACTATGCACCTGAGGGTCCTGGCGCATGCACGGCGAGAACTTGGCACCCAGGTGAATGAGGGCCTCCTGCGGGGAGGACAACGCACAGCTGCGGCTGGGCCTCGGAGAGCCCAGGGCCCCGCCCCGCCCCGCCCTCATCTCACCGGCCCCGCCCCGCCCTTCCCTCACCGGGCCCCGCCCTCGCCCCGCCCTTCCCTAACCGGGCCCCGCCCTCGCCCCGCCCTGCCCCGCCCTCACCTCACCGGGCCCCGCCCCGCCCCGCCCTCATCTCACTGGACCCGGCCCTGCCCCGCCCTGCCCCGCCCTCACCGAGCTGGGCCCGATCCAGAAGTTCTCCTGTTGCACGTACTTGACATTCTCATAGACCCCACGGTTGCGCAGCACCTGGGAGGTGGAAAGAAAGATAAGACAGAGCTCGGTCGCGCCCCCTCCCGTCAGAGTGGTTGAGAGGGAGTCCAGACCTTGCAGGGCGGGACCGGGAGGGCACCCGGCGGGCACCCGGCGGGCACCGGGGCTCACCGAGTCTACGGTCTCGTGCTGCGAGAAGCCCACGGGCGCCACGCCATAGATGCACACGGCCAGAATGGTGACGAGCGAGTGCACGAACGTGAGCCAGTAGGTGAAGAAGGGCCTGCGGGCAAAGCGTCAGCAGAGGCGCCATCCCCAACCTGGGGCGCCCGCGCCCACCTGGAGCCGTGCTCCCCTCGTGGCCTACCTGTGGTCGTCCATGTCCTCGATCTGGCGTTTGACATAGCTGTCGATTCGCTTGCGGTAAGTACGGTTGGTTAGCCGGCCCACCATGCCCAGCCCATACGGCCGCTTCTCCCTGGCAAACAACTTGCGCACCGGCATCGCGATGCGCTGGCCCCGCCGCTGCCCCGCTGTGCTCACCACCTCCTGCCGCAGCCGCACCTTGGGCTGCGGGGCCGCTGCACCGCCCTCCTTCTGCTTGCGCCAGCCACGTTCCAGGGGCCTGGGGAGGGGGGGCACTGTCACCGCCAGCCCCAGAGCGCCCGCACGCTGCAGTCCATCCCCGGCGAGGCCAGGACGACCCTCGAGTCTGTCCTGCTCCCATGTGCGACAGGCTGAAGTCAGCCCCGCCGAGCAGAAGCAGAGCGGCCTGAGCCACTTCTGGGATGGCAGGCAGGTGGGGTCAGACCTACATCTGCGAGTACTGACGCCACCTCCTCGCCCGCTGGATCCTCTCCAGGCTGTGGGCTCTGGGACGGCCATCCTCTTCCAGGGATGAGCAGCCCAATTTGAACGGTGCCCAGCCCTGGGGCCCCCAAACCTAGTTGCCAAGCTGTGTTCCCAGTCCACGAGATGACCCCCTCCGGGGATCCCCTTGGGCCTCATGCCTTTGAGCAACTGCTCCTGACAGCCGGGAGGCGTTTCCCCCACGGAGCTCGCCAGGAGGCACTCACAGCATCAGATGGCTGCGCTCCAGCTCACTGCGGTCCAGGGCACCGCCCGTGAGGTCCACCTGCTCTGGGGCTCTCTCCCAGTCTTTAAGAGCTGCCTCCGATGGGGACTCGAACACCTCGTCTGGGTAAGTGGACAGCTCCTCGTGGAGGACACCTTCCTGAGCAAAGACGCACGGTCAGCGTGGGAAGCTTAGGCAGAGGGGTCAGGGTGATGGCGCCAGGCTCTTACCCGGGCAAAGAAGGACGTGTCCAGCTCATCAGGGAAGTCAGCTGTGTCCTCTTCCAGGAAGCTGGCAGGAGTGAAGCTTCGGCGCTGGGCACGGCGTAACGTGCCATCCCTAACCGAGCGACCCTGCCAGCGAGGGAGTAAGCGCGCGGCTCCATGCAACCAACCCGCCCCCAAACCCCACCTGGGCCCCCGCACCCACCTTCACCAGCGCAGCAGCTGCCCGGAAGCTCATCTTAGCCACCGACTCGCGCTTGCGCCGCCGCGGGAGCCGGTTGAAACCGGAGCGGGAGCTGGAGAAGGAGCAGAGGGAGGCGGCACCCGGCGTGACGGGCGTGTGCGGGGCGCTCGGGCCGTCGGCGGCATCATCCGCCAAGCGGAAGGCCCGGCCCCGGGCCAGGGGGTCTATGATCTGGAGGAGGGGAGGAGATGCCGGAGTTGGGGCTGGGTCTGGCCAAGGGGTCTCCTTCCCCACCCTAGACCCCACTGCGGAGAACACAGCTGCTGCTCAACGTCCCCACCCAGCGGGCTCCTGGACAGCTGAGTGGGTTTGGCCCGAGCCCAGTGCGCCCAGGGCCCCCTCTCCGCCTGTGTTTGTGTTCCAGTGCTGTCCATCCCGCGTTGCTCCCCATCCAGACACGGGCCAAGGTTCAGTCCCAGGTCCCTGTCCTCCCTCAGGAGCCCCTCATCCCAGAGAGCATCTTAGGAGCCTTTACAGGAGCAGCCGACCACCATCTGAATCCAGGAGCTCCCAGGGACCGCCTTTGTTCTGGCTGACTGTGTCCCCGGCCCCGCCCAGAGGAGCTGCGTGAGGGACCCATGGGAGGGCATACCTTCTGCATGCCCAGCTGGCACGGCCCCACGTACAGAGGAGGCGGCGTCTCGGTGCTGGTTAGCGACACATTGTCCTGGCTGGGCAGGTCTAGCTCCCGGATGACCTGGGGCTTCAGCTTCCCGTAGCGCTGGCTGCAGTGGCGGATGCTCTTGCGCTGCCACTTCTGGGTGCTGTCACTGTCCTTGCTCACTCCAAACCAGTCAGCCGTGCCCCTGCCGGGAGAGGGGGTCAGTGAGGGCGCCCGGCTGTCCCCGCCCCCGGCCTGGGCCTCAGAGGCACTCCCCCTGGGCATGCCTGCCGCAGGCCTCCAGACCCTCCAGGGGCCCAGGTGGGCTGTGGCTGATCAAGGGGAGAAGAGGGTTCCAGCCCTGGCCACCCCCACACAGTCAGCCAACTCCAAACTGCCACCAGCACCAGAGACGGCAGGCCTGGGTGAAACGGGTGTTTCACACACGCCCTCACGCCATCCTTGAGGCTGGACAGAGGTCAGAGTTCAGCCAGACGGAGCATGGCCACGAGCAGCAGCTGGGCCGGCACACGGTAGGACCCAGGAAGCGGGTGCCGCAGCCCGGGGCAGGCTGCCCACAGCCCTCGGCCATGCAAGCAGAAACGCTGCTGCACCTGCTGTCAGGAGCCCTGGGGACACCAGCAACGCTGCCAGCTCCAGGAGCCCACAAGCCATGCTCACACTCGCGGATGCCAACACACGCCTGCCCTGCCCACGGTACCTGAGCAGGGACCGAGAGAGACGGGCGCTGCGGGAGGGCCCTGCGGGCAGCACGGGGCCCGACGGGGGCAGAGTGTGGACGCACAGAGAGCACACCCGGCGGCTGTCCGGGGCCAGAGCGTTGGGTGGGGAGACAGAGAGGAGAGAGCAGGTGCTGGGGGCAGAGAAAGGAGCAGGCGACGGCAGCCGGCCCCAGAGCAGGGGATCGGGGATGCAGGGGCAGGATCGAGAAGGCCCCCGCCCCGCTCCCAGCCCCGGGACTGAAGGGACCCTGTGTGCTGCCTCTGCCCCAGGGCCCCGCCTGCCCCGAGCAGCCAGGACAGCCCAGTACCTGCGGATGGTCTGCGTGATGGACATCTGGCGCTGCAGCGCCGGCCGCCGGGGCTCCTGGTGGGGCGAAGGGACGCGGGCGGGCTCGGCCGGCATGCTCACGCTCCGCAGGAATGCCTGGCGTCTCAAGGGCTGGGCAACGGGGTCCTGGTGAGGGCGCTGGACGGGCTGGACCTGCAGCCCCCGCTGCCCAGGGCCTACCTGCAGGAAGCTGGGCTCCTCTGCTGCCGGGGGCACCACGGCCGGGATGTCCAGTTTCAGCCACGGCGGCTTCTTGTGCTGCAGGCTGCTGCTGCTGTCCCTGCGGGCCTCGCCCATGGTTCAGGCAGACTAGGCGGGCCTGGGGGCATGGTGTGTTACTCAGTAACAGTGTGAGAGGAAATGCCGCTGGCCCAGGGGTTAGGACACAGCACTTTAATACCGCCATGGGCCTGGGTTCAATCTCAGGTCAGGGAACGGGGATCCCAAAGCCATGCGGCACGGCCAAAACACAACAGGGACAGGTCTCTGCGGTTCCGCAGGCCCAGGCCCGGGAGGAGGGAGGGTCAGTGATAAACAGAAGAGATGGCCCCAGCACAGATCAGCACCCACGGGCTCACTGCCTGTCTCTGACATCTCAAGACACGGCCAGGCACACACTGGGTCCCCAGACGATACACATTCATGTGACAAACAGTTCAGGACCCACTATGAGCCACTCACAGGTGCTCAGGACTCATTGGTGGAGAAACAAATCCAAAACAAAGTTCCTACTTTGTGCTGGAGCAGGAGTGAGACAGACAGGAAGCCCACATGGATAGTACACTGAGTTAAAGGTTGCAAAGTGTGACGGGGATGAACAGCACGTGACAGCTGCCTGCCCGGGAAGGCTGTGAAGCAGAGCCTTTTACTCTGACGTCAGAGGAAGCCTTACATCAGAGTAAAGACTCTCAGCGTGATCCGGAGAGCACAGCCGCAGGCAGGCTGCTGCCCACACAGGGGATGGCCGGGGCAGAAGCACGAGGAGGCGCAGGGGCTGAGGAGCCGGCCTGGTCTGTACACAGGGCGAATCCCAGGGTGGCCTTCAGTATCCTAGCCACCGTGACAGCTTCTCCAGAGACGGAAGGCCCACTGTGTCCAGACAGGGTGCAGGGGCCCTCCCTCTCTCTGAGGAGGGCCACCTGGATTCCCAGAGGCCGAGGGTTCCGACAGCCAGGTGCTTGCGTGCGTGCCAAGCCGCTTTGGTGTCTGACTCTTTGTGACCCTGTGGACTGTAAGGTGCCAGGTTCCTCTTTCCATGGGATTCTCCAGGCACACTGTGGGTTGCTGTGCTCTTGGGAATCTTCCCAACCCGGGTACTGAACCCGAGCCTCTTAAATCTCCTTCACTGGCAGGGGGTTCTTTACCACTAGCACCAGCTGGGAAGCCCCCCGACCTCCTGAAAACCACCTAGTGGAAGCGCCGCTATCACCACCAGGGGGCGCCACACACCAAGAAACGTCCGCAAAGCAGCTCCCTGCGGGTCGCCCACCATACAGAATCTGCACAAGGCAGGAGGCCAGGGTTCGAACCCTGGGTGGGGACGATCCCCTGGAGAAGGAAATGGCTACCCACTTCAGTCTTCTTGCCTGGAGAATTTTTCTATCGATAGAGGAACCTGGCAGGCTACAGTCCATGGAGTTGCAAAGGATCAGACACGACTGAGCGACTAACACTTGGACTTACTTGCACTTTGCTCAGCGCCACCCTAAGCCCCTACGAAGAGCAAAACTAGTGGAGGTGATGGAACTCCAGCTGAGCTATTTCAAACCCTAAAAAATGATGCCGTTAAAGTGCTGTGCTCAATATGCCAACAAATTTGGAAAACTCAGCAGTGGCCAAGGACCGGAAAAGGTCAGCTTTCATTCCAATCCCAAGGAAAGGCAGTGCCAAAGAATGTTCCAAGTGAAAGTCCCTCAGTCGTGTCCAACTCTTTGTGACCCCATGAACTATACAGTCCATGGAATTCTCTAGGCCAGAATACTGGGGTGGGTAGCCTTTCCCTTCTCCAGGAGATCCTCCCAACCCAGGGATCAAACCCAGGTCTCCCGCATTGCAGGCAGATTGTTTACCAGCTAACCACAAGGTAAGCCCAAGAATATTGGAGTGGGTAGCCTATCCCTTCTCCAGGGGATCTCCCTGACCTAGGAATCAAACCAGGGTCTACTGCATTGCAGATTCTTTACCAACTGAGCTAACTACCTCACAACTGCACTCATTTCACATGCTAGCAAAGTAATGCTCAAAATTCTCCAAGATAGGCTTCAACAGTACATGAACCAAGAACTTCCAGATGTTCAAGCTGGTGTTAGAAAAGGCAGAGGAACCAGAGAGCAAATTGCCAACATCCTCTGGATCACTGAAAAAGCAAGAGAGTTACAGAAAAACATCTACTTCTGCTTTATTGACTATGCCAAAGCCTTTGACTGTGTGGATCACCACAAACTGTGGAAAATTCTTCAAGTGATGGAAATACCAGACTACCTTACCTGCCTCCTGAGAAATCTGTATGCAGGTCAAGAAGCAACAGTTAGAACTGGACGTGGAACAACAGACTGGTTCCAAATTGGGAAAGGAGTACGTCAAGGCTGTATATTGTCACCCTGGTTATTTAACTTATATGCAGAGTGCATCATGCAAAATGCCAAGCTGGATGAATCACAAGCTGGAATCAAAATTGCTGAGAGAAATATTAATAACCTCAGATATGCAGATGACACCATCCTTATGGCAGAAAGCCAAGAGGAACTAAAGAGCCTCTTGATGAAAGTGAAAGAAGATGGTGAAAAAGTTGGCTTAAAACTCAACATTCAAAAAACAAACATCATGGCATCTGGTCCCATCACTTCATGGCAAATAGATGGGGGAAACAATGGAAACAGTGACAGACTTTCTTTTTTGGGGCTCCAAAATCACTACAGATGGTGACTGCAGCCATGAAATTAAAAGATGCTTGCTCCTTGGAAGAAAAGCTATGACAAACCTAGACAGCATATTAAAAAGCAGACACTACTTTGCTGACAAAGATCCATCTAGTCAAAGCTATGGTTTTTCCAGTAATCATGTATGGATGTGAGAATTGGACCATAAAGAAAGCTGAATGCCGAAGAATTGATGCTTTTGAACTGTGGTGTTGGAGAAGACTCTTGAGAGCCCCTTGGACTGCAAGGAGATCCAATCAATCCATCCTAAAGAAAATCAGTCCTGAATATTCATTGGAAAGACTGATGCTGAAGCTGAAACTTTGGCCACCTGATGTGAAGAACTGACTCAGAAAAGACCCTGATGCTGGGAAAGATTGAAGGCAGGAGGAGAAGGGGATGACAGAGGATGAGATGGTTGGATGGCATCACCGATTCAATGGACATGAGTTTGAACAAGCTCCAGGAGTTGGTGGAGGACAGGGAAGCCTGGCATGCTGCAGTTCAAGGGGTCGCAAAGAGTCGGACATGACTGAGAGACTGAACTGAACTGAGCCTAAGCTCCATTCCCCTGGGCACAGGGGCAGGGCCCAGGACCCAGAGCTAAGGGGTTGATGCGGTCCACCCCAGCCCAGCCATGGAACCATGAGGCAGCAGCCACATAAGCAGGGCTCCTTGGCACTTACTTCCCTCTTCACAAAACAGCACTTTTCGAGCAGGTCTGCTTCCCTGGCCCCAGAAAAGAACCACAGGGCCTGGAAACACTCTACACATGGACATCACCAGGTGGGAAACATAGAAATCAGACTATGTTCTTTGCAGCCAAAGACAGAGAAGCTCTATACAGTCAGCAAAAACAAGACCTGGAACTGACTGTAGCTCAGACCATGAGCTCCTTATTGCAAAATTCAGGCTGAAATTAAAGAAAGCAGGGAAAACCACTAGGCCATTCAAATATTGCATAAATCAAATCCCTTATGATTAAACAGTGGAAGTGACAAACAGATTCAAGGGATTATATCTGATAGATTGCCTGAAGAACTATGGACAGAGGTTCGTAACATTGTACAGAAGGTTGTAATCAAAACCATCCGAAAGAAAAAGTAATGCATGAAGGCAAAGTGGTTGTCTGAGGAAAGTATATAGAAAAAATAGCTAAGCAAAGAAAAGAAGTGAAAGACAAGCAAGACAGGGAAAGATATACCCACCAGAATGCAGACCTCCAAAGAACAGCAAGGAGAGATAAGAAAGCAATGCAAAAAAATAGAGGATAACAGTAGAATGGGAAAGACTAGAGATCACTCCAATAAAACTGGAGATATCAAGAGGACATTTCATGCAAGCATGGGCACAATAAAGGAGAGAAATGATAAGGACCTAACAGAAGAAAAGATTAAGAAGTGGTGGCAAGAATACACAGAAGAGGTGTACAAAAAAGGTCTTGGTGACCCAGATAATCATGATGGTGTGGTCACTCACCTACAGCCAGACATCTTGGAATGTGAAGTCAAGCGGGCTTAAGGGAGCACCAGTACCAACAAAGCTAGTGGAGGTGATGGAATTCCAGCTGAGCTATTTAAAATCCTCAAAGATGATGCTATGAACGTGTACCACGCAGTATGCCAGCAAATTTGGAAAACTGAGCAGTGGCCACAGGACCAGAAAAGGTCAGTTTTCATTCCAATCCCAAAGAAGAGCAATGCCAAAGAAGGTTCAAATTACCATACAATTGGCTCATTTTGCATGATAGCAAGGTAATACTCAAAATCCTTCAAGCTAGGCTTCAACAGTATGGGAACTTCCAGATGTACAAGATGGATTTTAAAAAGGCAGAGGAACCAGAAATCAAATTGCCAACACCCATTGGATCATAGAGAAAGCAAGGGAACCCCAGAAAAACATCTACTTCTGTTTCACTGACTACGCTAAAGCCTTTGTGTGGATCACAACAAACTGGAAAATTCTTAAGAGAAGGGAATACCAGACCACCTTACCTGCCTCCTGAGAAATCTGTATGCAGGTCAAGTGGCAACAGAACTGGGCATGGAACAACAGTCTGATTCAAAACTGGGAAAGAAGAACGTCAAGGTTGCATACTGTCACCCTGCTAATTTAACTTATACGCAGAGTATATCATGCAAAATGCTGGGCTGGATGAATCACAAGCTGGAATCAAGATTGCCAGGAGAAATAGCAATAACCTCAGATATGCAGATGACACCACCCTTATGGCAGAAAGCCAAGAAGAACTAAAGAGCTTCTTGATGAAGGTGAAAGATGAGAGTGAAAAAGCTGACTTAAAATTCAACATTCAAAAAAGTAAGATCATGGCATCCAGTCCCATCACTTCATGGCAAACAG
Source organism: Cervus elaphus (assembly GCF_910594005.1). NCBI lineage: Eukaryota > Metazoa > Chordata > Mammalia > Artiodactyla > Cervidae > Cervus > Cervus elaphus. The sequence goes on from NC_057824.1 coordinate 14,968,602, forward strand.
AAGGGGGAAAAGTGGAAATAGTGACAGACTTTATTTACTTGGGCTCCAAAATCACTGTGGACAGTGACTGCAGCTGCGAAATTAAAAGATGCTTGCTCCTTGGAAGGAAAGCTATGACCAACCTAGATAGCATATTAAAAATCAGAGACATCACTTTGCCAACAAAGGTCCATCTAGTCAAAGCTGTGGTTTTTCCAGTGGTCATGTATGGACGTGAGAGTTGGACCATAAAGAAGCTTGAGCACTAAAGAATTGATGCTTTTGAATTGTGGTGTTGGAGAAGTCTCTGGAGAGTCCCTTGAACTACAAGGAGAGGCAACTGGTCCATCCCAAAGGAAATCAGTCCTGAATAGTCATTGGAAGGACAGATGCTGAAGCTGAAGCTCCAATACTTTGGCCACCTGACGGGAAGAGCCTACTCACTGGAAAAGACCCTGATGCTGGGAAAGACTGAAGGAAAGAGGAGAAGGGGGTGACAGAGGATGAGACAGCTGGATGGCATCATTGACTCAATAGACACGAATTTGAGCAAACTCCAGGAGACAGTGAAGGACAAGGAGGCCTGGCGTGCTGCAGTCACAAAGAGTCATGACTTAGCAACTCAGCAACAACAAGCAGAGAGGGTCCTCGCGCAACGAGGCCACGGGGAGCAGGGGCGTTGTGGAGACTCTCACTTTCTCAGCCTCTCAAAGCACCCCAGACCCTGACAGATTCTGACCTGCAGGGCCTGCGGCTCATGCACCGAGGTCACGAGACACAGCCTCTACCTCTGAGCCTCCCCCTCAACTGCCTGGAGAGACACAGAGAGACTTTACGCATAGCGAAACTGAGGCCTAGGAAGGGACGCTGGCCTTGCCCAAGGTCACATAACTAGAGATGCAGCTGCTACTGGCTCTGCACAGACCAGGGGAGGGACCCTGCTCGGAGCCTCCACCAGCTCGCTACGGACCTGAAGGCAGGTCTGACATGAAGGCATCTTGACTGAGAACTGGGTTCCTCTGGGGTCTGAACCAGGAGACCAACTCTCAACGTCCAACTCACACCACCACCCAGCCCAGAGTTGCACGGCTGAGGCCAAGCAGGCCACAAGTCAGCATCCTGGGAGACGGTGTCCTCGTCATCCACCAGCCCCCCTCCACAGATCCGGGAGACTGTGAGCTGCCCTGTGGGCAAGACACTGGTCTTGAGCACCAGTGATGGAATCTCAGACAGTACTAGGCACGTTGGGAAGACAGAAGGAGCTCAGAAGCTGCAGGGCTGGGACAACACCCTGGGTCACCTCCTGAGTCGTGACTGGGCCGGGGCTGCCAGCTGGAGACCCGGGCAATCGGACCGCTCAGAGGTGCTGCGCCCCTGGGGCCTTGTGGGGAGGGGCCAGACAGGACGGAACCCCTCAGCATTTCAAGTGGAAGCCTTGGTACCGTCAGCCTGGCCCCGCCACCCAACCCCACGCCTCACATAGCCTCACACGCTCCTGGTGAGGCTACTGCGAGGTCCAGAGAGGAACCCGCAGGCAGGGTGCTGGGGACTGACCCCTGCAGAAGCTTAAACACACACACCCAGAACGTCTAGGTGCCACAAGATGGTCCTCCACTCAGGAGAGTCAGAAGCCCCTGCCCGCTGACGGGCGCGCACCACCACCCACACCTGTGACCCTCCAAGGCCCCTCCTCACAGCCGGCTCCCCCAGGACACACATTCTGCCCACGGGGTCACCCTGCCAGGGCCTGGATCCCCCTGGCTTGGTCGGGAGCACAGCCACACATGTGCTTTCCGTCCTGCCACACCAGACCCACAGTGCCCAGGGCAGGCCTGCTCCAGAGCCACAGCTCAGTGGCCACCGGGCATCTCAGAGTGTGGGCTAACAGGGGCCAGGCCCCATGAGGTGGGGTGACGGGAAATTCCTGAAGATGCCCCTTCACTGGGGCCTGGGAGGAGATGGGAGGGGGCGGGGGGCACAGAGAGGAGCCAGGCACCCCCTGCCCCCACCAGCCAGGGCCAGCGGACACAGGAGCCTCTCATGAGGAAGGCTCCAGCTCCCTCCTGGACACACAGACCTCCAGGTGCCCAACCCCACCCCCAGCACCCGCCGCGTCTGGGGCCGAGGCTGGACGGCGCTCCGGATGCCACACGGCTCCTTGCCCCCGGAGCTGTGGGTTCCCGGCCTGACCCGCCCTGTGTGACCCATCCCCCCCGCCCCCGTCAACCCATGCCAAACTCTGGACCTCAAGCGGGTGGGGTTCACAGGCAGGGTTGGGAGTGGCTCCAGAGTGGGCCCCAAGGGTGTGGGGGAGGGACAGGCCCAGGCCGGACAAAGAGTCTGGGCTGGAAGGGGGCACAGCACCCGCCCAGAGGAGACAGTGGCTCAGTGTCTGGGTCTCCCCGGGCACACAGGGGGCTCTTGTTCCTAGACGGCCCCTGGGGGGTCTCCCAACAGCACCCCCCTCTGCTGCCCCCAGCACAGGGAGAGACCTCAGCCCAGGGAGGGCCTGCCTGCCACGGTCACGGCATCTGACTCACACCAGCGACACTCACGGCCGCCCCCTCGGGCCCAGACCCACCAGGGACTCCCAGACAGGCCAAAGGAAGCGCGGGGAGGGAAGGCGCATCAACAGCAGCTCAGGAGCACGAGGCGATGCTTGGGGGGCTGGGGGCCACCACAAGGGCCACTGTAAGCAGGAACCAGCAAGGCAGAGGGCTAGCGGGAGGGGGCAGGCCCCCAAGGAGCAGCTGCAGCTGTTCTGGCAATGACCCCCGGAGGTCCTGGGCAGGGGCCCGGGAGGGCCCGGGAAGTAGGAGACAGAGTGGGAGCCTGGCCTGAGACAGGGTCCTGACCCAGCTCCCTCTGCCACCTGTAACCCTGAGCGAGCCAGAACCTTCCCCTCTCAAATCCAGATACCACAGCGGAGCCTGGGACACACAGGTGCTCAAGAAGCAGCAGCTGATTCAGATACGGCTCTGCCTGCCGGTGCAGGAGACAAGGGTTCGATCCCTGACCCGGGAAGACCACACATGCCGTGGAGCAATTAAGTCCACGTGCCGCAGCTTCTGAAGAGCCCATGCTCCGCAAGAAGAGCAGGCACCGCGGTGAGAAGCCCATGCACGTCGACGGGAGAGTGCCCCCGCCGGCCGTGACTAGTGAAGAGCCCATGCGGCAACACAGGCAAAAATAAACAAACAACTATAAGTATTTTTAAAAAAAAACACAGGCTGGACCTAAAAAGAATATAATACTCTAAGTCATCTATGAAAGTGAAAGTGAAGTCGTGTCCGACTCTGCGACCCCATGGACTGTAGCCCACCAGGCTCCTCCGTCCATGGGATTTTCCAGGCAGGAGTACTGGAGTGGGTTGCCATTTCCTCCTCCAGGGGATCTTCCCAACCCAGGGATCAAACCCGGGTCTCCCGCATTGTGGGCAGACGCTTTACCCTCTGGGCCACCAGGGAAGCCCTTAAGTTATCTGTTCTTCAACTAAAAAAGAAAGAAAGGAGGAGGCTAGTGATGCCTGCCGGCTGTGGGGAGCTCCCTGAGGAGAGCCCAAGAGCAGAGCGTATCAGAGCGTGTGGCGTGGGACAACCCGGGCGACACGCTTCAGAGGGGCTTGGTTTGGGAAGGTGTAGCCAAGAAGCAGGAGGAGATGGGGGAGAGGTTCTTGCCCACCCAGGCCTGGACAGGCCACAGCTGGATTAAAGCTGGAGCCTTTGCTTCTGCACTGAGGCCTGCCCTGCACGCCTGGAGGACAACACTGACCAGGGGCATCTGGAGGCCAAGTGGGTGGCCTGGCCTCGGGACCAGAACCACAAGCTTGGGGCTGACCCTGCCCCAGGGACCACCAGCCACCAAGGTCAGCTGCAGCAAATGGCCCCACCCCAGGACACCTGCCCCGACGTGACCCCAGGACACCCGCCCCAACGTGACCCCAGCTCACCTGAGTGTGGTCCCAGGAGGGGCCAGCTCCTCTGACCTCCCACTGTGAGCCCTGATCTTTGACCCTCAGTCTCCCGTTTGACCCAGAGTCTGACGCCCAGCCCCAGGTCTCCCTTGGGAGTTTTGACTCTGGTCCTCCACCACGTGCTACTCTGGCAAAGCGGAAATGAGCCAGCTCCCCTGAGCCTCTTGACCTCATCTGTTTACGGCATCTTGTTGGGAATGACCCTGGGCAGGCCCTCACGCTCCTCACCCCCAGCCAGTGACCCTCCACTTTTCTGTGGAAGATATGAGGCTCAGAAGGGAGCGGGGCAGACCTGAGACCTAGCCCTTGGCTTGCTCGGTGCCCTGTGCCATCTCTAGGAGGAAAACGGATCCCTGCACCCCAGGCACCCATACCAGCTGTCACTCCGGATGAACCTGTAGGGTGCCAGCCAGAACCACAGGAGACTCCCTGCTTTAGAAAGCCCTGAAAGGACTGCCCTGCGAGGGTGATGTAAGAAAGGGGGCATGGCCTTATGACCAGGCGCTGCCCGAAGGCTCGGCAGACACAGATGGCCCAGGGGTCACTGGCCACCAATTAAAGCCTATGACCCAGCTGGGCCTAACAGGGCGGACACACCCTGGGATCGGGAAGCACCAGGCTCAGAAAGGTCAGGGGACGCGTCCGTGCCACACGGCCAGCTCCAGGTAGGGCAGGAACTTCGCTATAACAGGTTCTGGGTGTGACAATCTGGGATCTAACTGGACCTCAGGAGTCAGGTTGCAAGCCTGCCTCAAGCTGTGGAGTGGAAAGACCCATACCCCATCAACAGGCCTGGACAGAGGACAGACGAGCAGCCTGTCACCAGTCAGAAGCCCCAGAAGTGCTCCTGACCAGCCCCACAACATGCTCCCAGTGCCCACACAGCCTCGGGCTCAGCGGCTCTGCCCAGGATGCTGCGGCTGGGGGACAGCACCCTCGAGGCCACCAGAGGGGACGCCACCCCCTGAACTGTACTACTGGAACAGAAAAGGCTTCAGCCAGCAGAAACCTGGCACACCTGCCTCAAACCTGACTCTGACTAGCCCCGCCTGACCTGTCACAACCCCTGCAGGGGTCCTCTGCGTCCAGCTTACAGATCAGGAAACTGAGGCTCAGAGAGGCCGGTCACCACCTGCGGTCACCCAGCCTCCAGGCGGTTCAAAGCCTTGGACCATGTCTGCCCAGGAGCTGGGGAGGGGGCCATGGCCCCCCAGGGAGGGCAGACCATCTGGGATCCTCAGGCTGGGGAGGGCCAACAGCCCCTCTGAGACTCCCATGCCACCCGGAGCATCTCAACTCAGGGAGAAGGGAGCCACCCTCACACACCCAACCCAGAAAACAGGCAGCCGCTAAGGAATCTGATCCTTGGGCTGAAAGTAGATCCTGTCACAGGAACCGGAGCTGGGGAGGGGTGGGCAGGCAGGGGGAGCCCCTCATAGCTGGGGAGACGAGCTACAAGAGGTACCCTGAGCAACAGCTTGAGTCCAGAGACCCTCAGGGGGGCCCTGGAAGGCAGGCACGACCTGGGTGATCCCTCTGAACCATGGGGTCCCCTGGACTATGCACTGCCAAGGGCAACGGTTTGCCGGCTGTCCCGCGAATGCTGGACAGGGAGTGCTCTCACTGCAGTGCTCCAAGTCTGGGCCCTCGGTGAGCGCTCTGGGAGGGAGCCTGGGGCCCCGGCACCTTTCATCCAGGGTCACCCCACTACGAGCCCTACTAAGTAGCCCCTGCTTTTCTCAAGGAAAAGGACCCAGCTTGCCCAAAATAACCCGGTGGCAGGGGCTCAGCCTCAGGGAGCCCCTGGGCCCCGGCCACCTGCTGGGTCATCCTAACCTCTGGGTGGGGGCTAAGGGGGCTGGGACTGGCCCCACCAGAGTGGGGATAACCCAGCATCTAGCTGGGCCAAACCTGAAAAGCCAGTTTCATCCTTGAATCTCCTCTGCCAGGAAGTCCCCAGTGGGGGTTGGAGGACCTTTCCCAGCACAGGGCTAGGGCCTCCAGATCCAGACCTCGCTCACCCGGATACACAGACACACACCCCCAAACTGTGCCCCCGCGAGGAGGAACTCTGGTCAGGGACAGGTGGGCCCCCAGCAGGGTGGGCAGCCAGGCCCCCCAACCCAGGGTCCTGAGCACCTGGGGTCCAGCCATCTCCCCAGCCAGGAAAAGGCCTGCTTCCAGGCACCAAACAGTGGCCGCAGGCTCAAGCCCTGGCCTGCTCCTCTTGGCCACTGCGCACACGTACGGAGGATGCCCGGCAGCCTCCAGTGTCGAGAGGCAGGATTGTGAAGCTGAAGGTGGGTCAGTCCCTCCCCACACCCCCAGCTTCACAGCTACTGCTATTGCGGAAGTTATTCCCATCCCAAGGGACGGCTGGGACAGCGACGATCCGCAGAAGTCCAACCCAGAAGTCCCACCCTCCGAGCTGGAGTTTCGACTTGAGACACCACCCACTGGTGGAGGCCGGGCAGGAAAGCGTAAAGGGCGGGGGGAGGGTACAGCCCAGAGGCGCCTGGGGACACCCCGGACCCCGAGCCCTCCCGCTGCCCGGACCCTCAGCTGTCGGGCGGGGGCTGGAGCCGAGCTGTCCGGCCGGGTCAGGCCGCCGCCTGGACGCGCTAATTCGGCCACAGGCTATTTTTGCAGCCCGCCGAGTTAGGAATCCGGGGCTGGGCCGCCTCCTCCTCGCGCGGCTCGGGAAACTCCGGGAAGGAAAGTCCGGCCGTCTCGGGCGGAGACTCCTCGAAGCCGGGACGCGGCCAGCCTCCCGCCGCTCTGAGAGGCTCCAGCGGCGGAGGGCTGGGGACCTGCCCCGGCGCGGCGGACGCCGTCTCGGGACCCACCCGGCCCGCGCCCCGCGTGCAGCCCCGCCCGGCGCGCTCACTCACCGCTGCCGCCAGCGCCGGGGGTCCCGGGGGTCCTGAGGGCTGCGGGGAGGGGCAGCCGCCGCCGGCCCGAGGGCGCCCGCGCCGAGTCCCCGCCCGCCCGTCCGGCCCGCCCGTCCGCCGGGGAATGCCATGGAGCGAGGGGCGTGCGCGCCGGGGGCGGGCCCGGCTGAAGGGGGCGGCCGCGTGACTCAGGGCTCAGGAATGCGCGCGGCCCGCCCGGCCAGAACCACCTCCTCCGGGAGGGCGGCAGGGACACCTCTGGCTGGGGGTCGAAAGCGCCTTGGTCAGAGCGGGAGGACCTGGTGGCCCAGCTGGACCGAATCCGATGGTCCATTAACCCGCTCCCGGACCGGAGTGAGTCCTGACCTTAGCAGATGCTTTGACTTGTGTTTGCAGAGTGGAGAGTCCAGGAAACAGCCCTATATCTACAGGGACCTAAACCCCCAGCCTCCTCCAAGGCCCAGCTGCCAAAGTCTCTCTAACTCCCTCCGAGCCTCACTCGCACACACATACCCCTACTTTCATGCACTTACACACACATGCTCTGCTTCTGTAACTCAGCTTGCCTCTTGCATAGTCTAGATCATCTAGATCAGCTAGTTTTGAGGAAAATGGAAACGTCCAATTCTAGAAACTAAAACATCTCACTCACCCTTGCCCCTTCTTTTGCAATTGTCTAGCCCCTGTAACCTTAACTATGCTTGTCTGTGTAAATGGCAGGCAGTCCCCCACTCCCTCCCCATCAGTATCCAACAGACTACAGAACGCAGACCGGGAATTGGGACCCGATAAAGGAACTACACACCCAACAGTCACGGCTCAGAGCTTGTGTGCTAACTCCTCTGGGCCCGCGGCGGAATAAACCCAAGTTCTCCAACTCTCCGAGTGTCGCTTGGTTTCTCGAAAGCTAGTTTCTACAGCATACCCACTCACACTCATGTTTGCCCCCATATTCCTTCACCCACGCCTGTTTACATAGACTCCCATACCCACACCTACGCATGCACAACTGTAAACACTTCCATGCTCACTCACACACTTACACAGGTGAACAGACCACTGATGCCTACTTACACTCAGCTGCACTCAAACCAAAGGCAGGACGGAAGCAGCGACCTCCGCCCCGGCCCCGAGCTCCCCGCCCGCTGGAGCCTGGCTCCCCCAGCAGGCGCCCCCGGTCAGGCCCCACAGCAGAGGCGGCAGCACGCTCTGCGTGCTCTGCCTGTCTTAGAGCTCACCCGCCAGCGGGGGGCCCATCTCTGCCACCCTGAGCTGGACGTAAGGTGGCCCGCCGGCTGAGGCTGCTGGAGGGAGTCTGCCGGCGTCCCTCTGTCCTGACACAACCACCAGAGACAGACCCCAGAATGGGCCCGGCTAACCAGGAGCCGTGCATGGAAGAGGGGCACAGGCTAGCTCGGAAGCAAACCCGGGACCAGGGGTCCTGAAGACCCTCCCACTGGGTGCAGATTCCTGAGGCACACGGGGCCCAGCCCCTCCAGCCTCAGAGGCCCCATGTGTCCTCAGGGGCCCTTTGCTGGCCTGGGACCAGGAGGCAGTGGTCCTCCCTGAACAGAGGAGCTGCCACGGTCAGGTCAGGAAGCTAAGCCCAGGGCACGGCTTCAGAAGGTGCCCTGGTCCTTGGCCACACAGAAAATAAAAGTGGACGAGTAGATGCTGGTCACTGGAGTCTGGGAGAGGGATGGAACCCTCTGCCTGCCTGTCCACACTGCAGGACTGGACAGCACGGTGTCTGCACACTCTGAGTCATTTGTGAACTCGGGGAAATCAACACAAGTCTTGGGTTGAGGGAGACAATGAAAGCTTCGGAGGGGCTACAGGAGGGTCCTTCAAGGCGGGGGGCGGGGTGTGACCCAAGAGCCTTGGCTGCACCACCTCCCCGTCCGTGCAAGACTCCCAGCCAGAGACAGGACAGTCTCTCCATGCCTGGCATTCCCTACCCTGCCAGGAGTAAGCCTGCTCTGTCCACCTGGATGTCCAGCCTGGCTGCCAGGGCCGGAGCTGGTGGTGTCCTCTCTGGAGTCCAGTGCCTGGGCTCACCTCCAGCACTTGCCAAGGCCAGGCGTCCAGTCTGACAGGTCTTCCTTCAGCAGGTGCTACAGGGCATCCAGAACCCCTCCGTGACCCAGACTCTCGCTCCTAGTGGCCAGAAGCACGGCCAGAGCAGGCCCTCAGCCGGGCCTGGGCCCACTCCCCAGTCCTTCCCACCGCAGCACTCCCACCCCAGCCAGCACCACCTCGGGCCGTCCTCCGTGGGTGCAAGCTGCCTTCCCGGAGAGGGTGGCCTCCTCCTGCTTCCTTTGGGCTGCCTCCATGGGACCCTCCCTGTCACCATGCCCATGAGACCCCAAGCAGCCTCTGCTGCAGACCCTTGCCCCTCACAGGAGTGGCTGCCACATCCACCCTGGCAGGCGACCCCAGGAGTCCGCAGGTTCTCAGCCCACCGGGCCTCCTGAGCAGGACCCTGACGCCAGGACAGTGTGAGCAGAGGCCCAGACCCCAGCCACAGGGACACGTGCACCCAGCCTCACTGCCCCATGCTCTGACGGAGGCACGCCTGACATGGAGGCCCAGCTCCCCATCCCTCTTTCATCTTTTCTAAGGCCCTGGAAAGAGGAATTCACTGCAACCGCCTCAAATGTGTGCAGGTGATGGGATGGGCCCGTGTCTGGACCACTCCCTGCCTGCAGATGGCACTCTAGGACCCGAGGGGGTGGGGGCCCGACCACTGAGAGGCATCCCTACCAGCCACCCTGGAATTAGCTCAGCAGGCCTGAACTTTGGGGACCTGAATGAGCCCAGGACCAGCCCCTGGCTATTTGGGGAGGAGGCAGCAGTGGGCCAGGCCAGCCAGTGGCCTGAAGTCACTAGCTATTTGAAGCAGCTGCCCCTCCCCATGTCTCGGGGCCTGGCAAAGGGGCCCTGAGCACCTGGCCCCCAGGGGTCAGCATTGGCAGCACAGCCCCAGGAAGGGGAGACACGGCCGGGGGGCTGACCGCATACCCCGGGCCCGTCGGCCACAGAGGCCCCCGCCTGAGGCGGCCCTGCTGCAGCTTCAGAGACAGTGCAGCCCCTTTGGCAGCGTCGGCTGCCCCCGCACAGAGAGAAGGCCCACGAGCAGTGTGCTGGGTGGGAGCTCATGGAGCCACTGTCCTTTCAAGGCTCAGAGACCGCCATTCCCTCCAGGGCGCAGAGCAGCTCCCCCAGGCACCAACCCCTTTCAGAGCACTGGGGGCTTCCTCCAAGGAGCCTCTCCCAGCCCAGCAGGCAGGCACACGGTGGACAGAGGAGAAGGCCCTAGTCCCCTCCTCCTGCCGAGCACCCGCTTCTCACCCCAGCCAGCCCACCGCCCGCCCTGTAGGCCACAGTGGGAACACGCAGCCCACCACCTCACCACTTCCTGCCTGTGGTGGAGCCTCAGACCACAAAGCAGGAAGTGGGGGGCCGGAGGAGGTGGCGGGGGGGGGGGGGGCCTGCAGGCGGGAGGGGGCAGAGGTTGTGCAAGGCCCTGCACTTGGGCTGAACATCTGGAGAAGGGGCTGCTGGCTCCAGCCCGTCTCCTCCCTCTGGGCTGCCCTCCAAAACTCTCTTCAAGTTGGGGATTAGACGTCCTGAAGGAATGGGTGAACTCCCGAGATTTCTACAAGGTCCACGCACCATTCGTGAAATTGAAATAAAAACGAATCCAAAACAGCAGCCACCACCGTGCCCCTGGCCCCCCAGGAGGATGGGCCCAACTGTGGCCTCAGTTTGCCTCAGGGAAGGGGGAGGGAGGCTGGGCACACAGGAAGGCCGGAAGGGGGAGGCATTGTTGGGGCAGAAAGGCTGCAGCCGGTGAGGAGGAAAGAAGGGTGGGAGTCACATCCAGGCCTGCCTCACAAGTTCACACTGACGACACATTGCCCAGCCCCGGAAGGAAGCTGCCCTTGGTGCCACACACAGCTGAGCGGCTTCCAGCAGGCGCTGCAAGGCTGCCCCTCCCTCCGCAGGAAGTCCCCGTGGGGGCCCTGGGAGGTGGGGGTGCACAGCTGGGCCCCAGCCTGGGCCAGCGCTGGAGCTGAGCCCCTGGGCTGGTCTGAGGAGAAGGAGGAGGAACTGGAGACCAGGGTTCTCCCAGCTGGACTTGCCGACCAGGCGCCATGTGCATCCCGGCCGCCACAGGCCCTGGTACCTCCCCCCACCCCCACACCATCCTTTGCCCAGCTGCTCCCCAAGGCCCCGTGGGTACCCCTCACAGGGCCAGGGTGACCCAGTCAGAGAGCTGTTCCCCACGTGGCCCCAAAGGGCAGTGACGCACCTCACAGCGCCCCCAGCCGCTGCCCTGCAGGAAGGGTGGTGGTCAGGGGTCTCCACAGCCCTCCTGCTGGCCTCACTCCACTCCAGCCCGCTCACCCCCAGAACTGTGCAGGCTCCTCTCAGCCTCCTTAGGTGGTGGGAGGGGTGGGGGTCCCACTGCCGAGACAGTGTCCTGGGAACCACCCGTAAGTGTTGGGGGTGGTGGCATTTCCAGAAAGGCCTGGGTCCACCTCCTGGACAAAGTCTTCCTGGCCCACTCCCTCATCCAATCTATCCTCTCCACCCAAATGCCCCCTAGGTAATGCGCGTCCGCAGTCCAGGAAGGCTGTCTCAAGGACCACGGCTCCCATGCCCCCTCCCTCAGGCGCACTCCACGTGTACCCCAAAACCACCACACCTCCAGCCGGGGCCCAGTCAAGGTCAAGGCTCCTAAGAGAGCAGGCCTTTTGGAGGTCTGACCACCAGCTGGTGGAGGAGTGCGTTCTGCGGCTGCGGCGGGGGAGGGTGGGGCAGGGTGCAAGTGTGGCGGGGGCGGCGGGGGGGGGGGGCATGCCACTGGGAGAGGTGAGGAGCCCGGGGCTCCCCTTCACCCCAGCTGGCTGCTCCCCCTCACACCGCAAGCGTTCCAGCAGCCGCGGGCTTCGTCCAAGATAGGAGGTGGAGCGCCAGGCAGGGGCGCCAGCGGGAAACGCGGGTCCCCAGGCCGGCCTCCACCCGCGCCGAGGCGGACCCGTACCGGCTCCCGCCCCGCTCCCCCGCCCCCCCCCGCCCCCCCCGCTCCCCCCGCCCGCAGCCGGCTTTCCGCCCTCCTCCGCGCAGGCGCCGGCTCCACCCCCGGGCCGGGCGGGGCTTCCGGGTGGGCTTCCGGGTGGGCTCCGCGCCGGCGGGTCCTCACGCCCGGAGCCGCGGCGGAGCCGCCGGATGCCTACGCGTCGCGGGGCCCAGGTGAGTGCGTGCCCCGGGAGCGTGTCCCTCCCAGGGCGCACGGCCGAAGGACAGGCTCTGGGCTGAGACCCTCCCCGGAGTCGCAGCCCCTCCGCGGTGAGCCCTGAGCGGGAGCCAGTAACATGCCCCCGGGCCGCCCCTCTGCGTGTGCAGTCTCTAGATGAGCCCTGCCGGCGGGGTCGGACCCGCTCGGCCGCCTCATTTGCCAGCAGCAGAGTCGAGGCCCAGCCCGAGGCCTCCAGGAAGGAGAGACCGAGCCCGGTTGCCTGGTTACGTGCTGGGCACACGGCCCGGCTCACACGGCCCTTGCCCGGAGCCCGCCTGCCGCAGACGTGACCCGAGAGGCTACTTCCGCACACCGCTCCCTCCAGTGCGTGTCCCCGACGGATAAACACTCTCCCTGTAACTGACCCTGTTCGCCCAGGTTTTGACGGAGGGCTGGCAGGTGTCTTGGGCGCCTCCTTCCAGGCGGCTGTTTTCTGCCCTCCCTTGGGGCGGCCCAGCCTGGCAAGAGACCCTCCTCCCCAGGTTTTGCCCAGAGGCGCTCTGGTGAGGGTGTTTCTTCCTAACATCAGTGAGTGTTCGCTTTAGGCTGGCTGAGTACTTCCCTGGCTTCTCGTTTTATTCTCAGGACCACCCTGTGAGACAGTTGGTTCCCTTTCTGCAGGTGAAACAGGCACAGACATTAGGTCACTTTCTGGGGCAGCTGTCACTCTTGGGTGCAACAGCAGGTTCACCCCACTCCTCAGCCCGAGGGTCTGAACCGAGGCCTCTCTGAGCCTCCCTCCCGGGGCAGCTCTATGAGCCCCCACTGCCCAGGGTGGGACAGGGCAGAGACCCAGAGTCACCCCGGAGCCTCGGGCAGGCCGGGAGCCAAACCTGGGCTGAAGAGTGGGGCTGCAGCGTCCCGGAGCACGAGCCCACGCTCGGTGTTGGAAGACGGGCTGGGCCACAGGCACGGTCACATCAGCGTCCGTTCTCAGCTGACCAGTGGCTCCGGACAACATACAGTGTCAGCACTTAGGTTAAAGATAATGGGTTGGTCGCATGCCAGGGAGGCACTGGAATCGACCCCAGAGGAGGGTCTCCAGGCCCCAGTGCTCACCTGCATCTTCCCTGGGAGACTGGCTGGTCCCAGCATGACTGAGGGTGTGTGGTCAAGTCCCTGGGCCTGCAGCAGCAGCTGGGAGGCAGACAGTGTGCTGGTCTCGGTGGAGCCTCCTCACTCCTGGGACCTCATCTTTGCTTCACTTCCCCTTATTCTGACATCCTGAGTCATGAGCCACAGGACAGCTGGGGACTCATCAGGGGTGTCCTGAGCCAAGGAAACAGGCGACCTGGTGCTCACCCACGGGGGTGTCAGGCCTTCTGGGCCCTTGCAGGAGGGGTCAGGCACAGCAGGAGTCCTGCCGATGGGGGGAAGGGGTGTGGATGACTCGACCCCCAGTCTGTTCCCCGGCCAAGGCCCCACTAGGGTCACAACTGACTTAACATTCCTGGTCAGGGTTGGGTGCCAAGGGCTCAGAAGCTCAGAAGTCCACTTGGGGACCGTGTGACAAGTGGCAGTCAGCGGGGACCAGCGCTGACCCAGGCCTGGGTGCCACTGCCCCCTCCCCAGGCCCTGAAGCCCTCTGCCACTGAGCTGCCTAAGTGCTGTGTACAGACAGCTCGCGGGGCAGAGTGGCTGCCTTGTCACTGCCTTCACGTGCGGTCCTCTCCCACGGCCTCCGGGCCCCGCCTGGGCGGAGCATGTCAGGTGCGGCGTTGTCTGCAGCTGGTTGCCCCCATTCTGCAGATGAGGAGGTGGACAGGCAGGCAGTTGAATGAGTCCTCGAGCTCCTGACTTCACTGAACAACCATCTGTCCTCCCCAGATGATTTTGTCCTTTCCCATTTCAGCTTTCCTGCACAATGGGGCAGAAAAAGCAGCGACTGTTGAAGGCCAGGCGGCATCAGAGCCCATCAGATGGGACCCAGAAACCTTCTCCCAAGGAGCTGCACCTGGGGCCGCCCGCAACCCTGGGCCCCACACGCAGCATCTATTTCTCAAGCCCAGAGGGCCATCCTGCTCGCCTGGGATCAGCATTTTTCGACCAGCCCGCAGTGTCCCTGGCCCGGGCGTTTCTCGGACAGGTAATGGAAATGTAGCAGCATGGCCTCCGTATGAAGAGTCACCACCGGGCAGCGTCTGTGGGCACAGCCCTCTTCCCGCTGGGTTCACGTCCCTGACTTGGCCCTGCGTGTCCTCACGCAGTCAGCAGCTTTGCCCACACATGCCCTGAGGAGCTTCACCTGAGTCACCTGGGGCAGGGGCTGGGTGCAGGGTCAACTGAGAAGAATGCCAAGGTTGTTGGGGTGCCTGCCTGCTCTGGGCAGTGAGGGTGAGGAGGCAGCAGCTGCAGCATCGGACTTTCCACTTGGGGCGTGAGCGTGCTGGCCCTGGTCCGCCTGGGATGCCTGCAGGGCAGGCAGGTTTCTCACAAGGACTACCGTCCCTGCTGGCCCTGTGTCGCCTGGCACAGCCACTGCCCTGCTGGAGTTGGTCTGTGTGTGTAGCGCCTTACACACACGGCAGCCGAGGCCACGGCGCACAGGCTGTTCTGCATCGGGACGGTCTGACGACAGCCTCTTCCTCACCACTGGCTGGCTTCCTGGCAGCCCCTGCAGCCCCGGCCCTTGGGGTGGGCGCCAGATGCCCAGGGCCCACAGGGAAGCCTGCTCCAGGCAGTGTGCACACAGCATGTGCCACATCTGTCTGGAGCACCATCGGGCTATAGTCCTGGTGCCAAACCTGAGCCCTGGCTTTCTGGTCATCCTGGAGGCTCTGTGGCTACATCGTGTCCTTTAGTGAGCCTACCGTTAGGTTAAAATAGCCAAGGAGAGTCAGTTTCTGTGGCTATTTGAAAACTGATGCCAAGAACAGATCCTAAAATGTAAGCTAGTGGAGCATGACCTCAAGTGTGCATTTGTCAAGAAGGGAGCAGTCTGTTCCCCTGAGGACGCTCTGAGCTGCAGGGGCCAAGAGGTCCTGAAAGCACATGGAGTTAGGAGAGGTTATGATCTCACACGAAGCGACATGGGGGCAGGTGAGTCCAGTGTCCCGTTGAGGACCCCAGGCCCTCACAGGCTCCCCCTGGGCTCCCGTCATGCCCGTTTGAGCCTGAGGGTGGACAGGGCAGGGTCCAGCAGAGAAGGGAGGGTCTTATCTCATATGCCTCTTTCCTTCGGGAGGAGAACCTTTCTCATACCCTCCCAGTGGATGTCCTTCCTAGAGCCCATCCTAGGCTTGGGTCATGCACTCATCCTCAGGCAGGTCAGTACAAGGAGCTACAGGTTGCCAGAACAGCCGAGACCACTCTGTCACCTCGTGGGCTGAGAAGGGTCCTCTTGGGACCCCCACCAGCAAGCAGGAGATGTTTGTGATGGGGCTGAGGGGCAGCGGACACCTGCTGTCTGAGAGATGGTCCTGAGATCCAGGGCAGGAGCAGACTGCGAGCACAGGGCTGCGGGAGGCTCCGCCCACCCCACTGCGGCACGGAAACTGTCAGGCTGTTTCCTGACCCTGGCCAGACACAGTGGGCTCCATGGGTTAAGGGGCAGTGGCCTGGCCATCCGATCGATTGCTCTGGCCTAAGGACAAGGCAGGTGCTGAGAACGTCCTGGGGAGGTGGCCGTCCCTGAGACTCCACCGTGAACCCTGGTTGAGTTAGACCTGGGGCTGCAGACACGGCAGCAGACAGCCATTCCCAGGGCCATGCCGCAGTGCCGCATGGTGCAGGCGTCAGGCACGGGGGCTCCAGGCGGGGCGGGCCCAGCCCTGGCGTGCCCAGCGCTCCTCAGGGCCCTGGCTCCCCTGAGGCCTGCTCTCCTTGGTGCTCTGCTGGCCCCAGGGGACAGCCCCTGACAGCCACCCTCGTCCTGTCCTCAGCCAGCCTCTGTCCCCCACCCAGTCCCCGCCCCAGGGTGCTGTCCAAGGCAGCCACCGCCAGGCCCGCCTCCCCGGCCCGCTGCCTGTGCTGACTCCGGGGCTGGGGGCACCGTGGGGCAGCTGGTCCTGCTGCTTTCAGAGCTGGCTGGGTGGGTGCTGAGCACGACAGCCCTTTGCAGTTGGGCGGGGTGGAGAGCTCCACAGGCCCTGGAATCCCAGGCAGGGCCCTGTGCCCGTCACACCGCTCAGCCCCAGGCCAAGCGTCAAGTCCAGGGGCATTGGGCGGGGAGAGCAGGCCCCCAGGAGAGGAGGCGCGAGGACTAGCTGGTGCTGAGCGCACCCCGGCCCTGGCTGGCCCAGGCTGGCCGCGCCCTGTGGACGGGACACTCGCTGAGCAGGGCCTGTGGCCGGCGGCCAAGCGGGATAGGGGGCACCGTGGGCCGACCCAGGACGTCCCCAGCTGGGAGGGGCATCCAGGCTGTGGGCCATCAGCAGGAAACGAGCACCCTTCTTCCTCCCAAGCAGATCTTAGTCCGACGGCTGGATGACGGCACAGAGCTCCGCGGCCGCATTGTGGAGACTGAGGCATACTTGGGGCCAGAGGATGAAGCTGCCCATTCAAGGGGCGGCCGGCAGACCCCCCGCAACCGTAGCATGTTCATGAAGCCCGGAACCCTCTACGTGTATCTCATCTATGGCATGTATTTCTGCATGAACGTCTCCAGCCGAGGTGAGGAGGACCGGGGGCAGGTGTCAGCCAGGGGCACCTTGGGAGCGAAGCTGCGGTGTCAGCCCTGGCTGCATTGCCAGTGGCTCAGAGGCGCCGGGGGCCCGTGGGACAGAGGTCGCCCTGAACCCAGAGCAGGCAGGTGCAGGAGCCCCCGGGTGGCCGCTGGTGTCGCGGCTGGCCCAGGGAGGATTTGGAGGGGCTGACTGTGGGGAAACAATGGTGCGATCGATTTGGGGTGCACTGGGCTCGGGCAGGAGCCTTGCCAGTGGGCAGTCACGGGGCCTCAGCAGGGATGACCCTGCCACCGTGGGGAACGTGAGGCAACGTCCGGTGTTCTCGGCCGTCAGAGCCCTGGGTGCTGTGCTTCCCATGCGCAGGGGTCAGGGAGGGTGCGCACCGTTCACAACACGCAGGACGGCCACCTCCACAGAGAATCATGGCCCCGGGGTCAGTGGTGCCAAACGGAGAGAGGCTGATCTAGAGCTCCCCCTCGTTGAGGGACCCATCAGGCCCTTCGTGGGTAGCCACCTCTGTTTTCTGGGGGGTCTGTGCTGGGAAGGAAGTGCCTGGCAGCCTACTCTGGCCAGCCAGTCCCAGCGCCTGTCTGCTGAGCCTCCATCCCAAGATGAAGACTTGGGGACGTCAGGGCTGCCGGTCACACTGGAGAACTCCAGTGACGTACAAGTTGTGATCACCCAGAGTGGATGGCTGCAGATGCTGAGTGCAAGCCACGGGCTGGAGGATGCGGGGAGCCCTGACTGGCCCTGCACCTGGCCCCACAGAAGGCAGGTGGTGTGTGCAGCTGAGTGATAGGGACCGCCCGGGGGGCCTGTTATCTCCTGGAGAACCTTCCAGTCACCAAACTTTTCTTTGGCATTAGAACCAACCCCTAATGTGAGGGGACACTGCACTTGGACGAGAGGCTGTGGTTGGTGAGAAGGGAAGGCGTTTTCCGGGGTACAGTTAGACCGGACAGATGAGGGAGGTGGTGGAGCAGAAAACTGCAGGGTGCAGACAGCCGGGGCCAGGCGTCATCCAGGAGGGAGGCAGAGGCAGCTGGGCCGGTCTGTGCCTGCGGGGACTCGGGGCCTGGCGGAGACTGGGCAGCTGGTGCAGGTGAGGGGCGGGGCCGGGGGGAGGACGGGGAGGCCTGGTGGGAAGAGCTGGGGCTGCACTCACACACGTCCTCAGAGAGGGATGAGCTGCGCCCCTGACCTGTGTGCAGGTGGCACCCAGCGCGCTTGGTGGAGCCACAGGGAGCCGTGCAGCTGGTGAGGGCGGGCCCAGGAATCACGAAGGGACTAGAGCCCAGGCCTAGGCACCCTCGGGCCGTCCTGACGTGCTTTCAAAAGTGGCTGGTTAAGGCTTGCAGGCTGTGCAGGAGGCCAGCTCCTGGGTGCTGATGGGAAGCCCTGTGTGGCTCAGGCCCGGGAGGGACTGGCCTGGCCACGCGTTGGGCTGAGCCCCTCAGATCCCAGCGGGCGGGGCAGATCCTGGGCCCAGAGAGGGACCCCTGTGCTCAGCTGGGGGTCAAGGGCTCTGGACGGGGTGTCTTCTCTGGGGAATCCCAGGCCCTGGGTGTCGGCCATCCCTCAGTGGCCTGGGGGGGAGGGGGGCCGAGGTGGGGGGCTATTGGCACCTCTCCCCACTGGGTCATGGGGTAGGGCTCACCTGCACCCCGTGTGCACTGGGGGCTGCTCCCATGGGCAGATGGTTGGGGCCTGGTGGGGGGGACCATGCCTGTGGGGGGCCATCTCTGGGGCTTCCATTGCCTACCGACCTTACAGTTAGTGCCAGTCACGCAAACCAGAGGAAGCCAGGGAGCTCCCTCCCCAGCTGGTGGGCAGGCAGCCAGAGGTGCCCGTAGGAGGCACAGGTGAGCAGGACGGGTGGCAGGCAGAGGGTCTGGGCAGAGAGTGAGCACAGGTGTCCCCCTGGTCGGGCCTTGGGTAGGAGGACCACAGCCTGGAAGCTTCATCTCCCACAGGGGACGGGGCATGTGTCCTGCTCCGAGCGCTGGAGCCCCTGGGGGGCCTGGAGGCCATGCGGCAGCTTCGCCACGCCCTCCGCAAAGGCACTGCTGGACGAGCCCTCAAAGACCGTGAGCTCTGCAACGGCCCCTCCAAGCTATGCCAGGCCCTGGCCATCGACAGGAGCTTCGACCAGCGTGACCTGGCCAGGGACGAGTCTGTGTGGCTGGAGCAGGGCCCCCCCACTCCCAGTGAGCCGGCCGTGGTGGTGGCAGCCCGTGTGGGCATAGGGCAGGCTGGCGAGTGGGCCCAGAAGCCCCTGCGCTTCTATGTGCGGGGCAGCCCCTGGGTCAGCGTGGTGGACAGGGCAGCAGAGCGGGACACACAGGCTGGAGCCACGGCCTGCTCCCACAAGGACTTTAATTGTTTACAAACGAAATAAACGCTGTTTCTAGAAAAGTGTCCCTTGCACCTTGGCCAGAGCCCCCCTGGCAGCCAGCTCTGCTCCGGGAGGACCCAGGGCCACTGTGCCCACCTTCTCTCAGGCCTGAGGCCACCCTGGCAGACGCACCCCCATGGGAAGCAGAGAGAGCAACTCCCCACAGGACGTCCTGAGCCAGGTCCTGTTGCCTCAGATGGCCATGGAGGAGACCGCTAGGCCACAGCCTCCGGGAGGCCAACACAGGACAGTGGGGAGGGTGGAGCTAGGGAGGGTGCCCACAGGCAGACAGGGTGGCGAGGGACACAGGCAGAACCGCGTGGGAGGCATGCAGCCCTCAAGAGGCCCGCGTGCTGGTCACACCCCTGCCTCGAGCTTCACCTTCCCAGCCCAGGGCGTCTGAGGCTGTCCTGAAGACAAAGATGAGGAGAGCAAGGCCCCGCAGGGGGAGAGAGCCAGGGCTGAGAGGCAGTGCCCCCGCCCAGCTCACGTGAGCAGGGCCTGGAAGACGGCGATGACCGGGTCCTCGTGGGTGGTCACCACCAGCACGCTGCGGAACTTGTCCACGAGCGCCAGCAGCTGGGAGCGCCGCGTGTTCTCATTGTACATGATCTCCTCCAGGTGGTGGCGGCCGCGGAAGTAGTGCAGGAGCCTGCCGGGGGTGGGGGCAGGAGGGTGTGAGGACAGCTACGGCGGGGGGCTTGGACAGCCTGCGGGACCCGCTCCCACCACGGCCCCTCGGCGGAGGAGGGGGTGGTCGCGCAGCCGTAGCTTCCACCCTTCAGGCCGCTGCAGCTCGGGGGAGTCTTGCCTGCAGGCTTGGCCGCTGACAACCTGATGCTCCCGGAACACCATATGCCCAATACCCTCAGGTCGGGGCTGGCGGTGACAAGTCTGTGTCACCCATGATGTGCAGACCTCAGGCCCCACCCCGCCCCCAGGCCAAGCGTCCTGGGCCGATCCCTGCCCAGCCCTACAAGGATAACGTGGCAAGCAGCCTCGGAAGGAGGTCCAGGAGTCGCCCCACACGCAGGCAGCAGTCCTGCGGTCCGCTGCCGTCTCTCTCCACACGGGGCCCCGCCCCACCTGGCAAACATGCGGAGGTCCTCCGGGTTCTGGGCCGCAGGCACGCTGAGGATGGCGGCCCGCTCGTGCTCGGACAGGCTGGCCAGCAGGCTCTCCGTCATCCTCCTGTTCAGTGGCGAGTCCCCACTGGGGAGCAGCTCAGCGCTGGAGTTGTCCATGCTGGGGCTAGTGAGGGTCATGTCGTCGCTGCTGGCTGAGAACCGGCACCAGTCAGGGAGCGGCGGCCCCGGCCCTGCAGTCACCCACACCCATCTGGGAGCTCACCGCCACGCCCTCAGGGAGCTGCCCCAAACCCCAGGGTCATCCAGCCCCTCCCACTAACGGGGCCCTGGGCAGGCTGGGGGCAGCACTGAGCCTGAGAAGGTGCCAGCCAGTCATCCCCAAGCCGGGGACCTGGGCTCAGGGCTGCTGCCTTAGGGGGACACTGGCCGAATGGCTCTGCAGAGAAGGGACCGTGTCAGTCACCATCTCCACACAGGCCCTGGGGCTGCAGGTTTCAATGGTCCTCCAGGGATGGGGTGTGGTCTGCTCCAACCCCAGACTGGGCCAGGCTGCTCCGACTCAGCAAGGCAGAGCCCTGTCCTCAGGGAAGCAGGGGAGGACCTCCCGTCCCCCGAGGCAGAGCTGCCCAGCGGGGCAAGAGACATCCACGCGGGGACACAGCTGCCCAGAGGGTGGTGTGAGCAGGGGTTCGAGTGCAGCCCTGTGATGGTGTCGTGGTCAATCACAGGCGCCCGTCGGGCCTCCCGGCCGCCCGCCTCTCCCGAGGGCGCCCGGGTGCCCACCCCCCTCCCTCCCCAGACAGATGCCAGGGGCAGGAAGTCCTACTTGGGGAGCCAAAGCTGAGGGCGTTGGGCGTGCTGAGGCTGCGGCCGCCCACCCTGGCGGCCAGGGGCGCGTCGTCCTCGCGGGGGCGGGGCTCGTCCTCGCTGGGCGCGGCCATCAGGCAGACGTAGGTGTGCAGCTGCACGAGGAGCCGGCGCTGCAGCAGCCACACCACCATCTGGACGAGCTGCGTCTGCAGGCGGGGCGCCCAGAAGTCAGAGGGGGCGCCCAGAGCCGGCAGGACCGTGCTGTGCCGCCTCTCCCAGCCCGTGGGCTCTGTGGGGACCCTGCCCGTGGCCTGCACCCTGAGAGCAGACAGTCCTCCCCTGGGTTGGCTGGAAAGCCTGCCGGGGACAGGGACCCCCGTGTGGGGGCATCCACGTCCTCAGACCCACATGCCACCTTCCTGTTGCTGGGGTTCCTTGGTGGGAGGGGTGGGCAGGCATGGACACACGGGTGTACCGTGAACATGTGTGACCCAGTCACAGCAAGGAAAATGGAAAAGGACTGTAAATACTTCAGGAGACCCCGCCAGCACCTGCACACATTCAGGGCCTGAAGCGGGAGTTAGGGAGGCAGGCGGCCTCACCCAGGACCCAGCAGAATCAGAACCAGCTCCCCTCAAGCTAAGAAAAGCCACCGGCCATCTGGACCACTGGGGAGGGGGAGGATGCACACAGTGTGCCTTCTATTCAGCTGGCACAACCTGGCACTGTTCCTGGAAACCAACGTTGCCGTGAACGACGGCATTTAGAACAGTCATGCTCAGCATCTAAGTGAAGGGACCAAGAGACCAGCCTCCAGCCTGGGGTTGGAGCAGACCACACCCCACCCCGGGAGGGCCAGATGGTGACTGACACGGTCCCTTCTCTGCACTCACAACTTCAGGAGGAAAGGGCTGCTTTTAAGGACTGGGTTCGCCTACCAGCCCCGGCACTTGTTACAATTCGCTTTGAAGACAAAGCCTTGGAAACACCAGCCCATCTCTGCCGTCTGTCCCACCTGGCTCTCTCCTGTCCCACCTGGCTCTCTCCCCGGGCCCCAGGGCGCAGGCTGGAGTGGGGGAGGGGCGAGGCCTGGCTCTGGGACCCAGGCCGCACTCAGTCCTGCTGCAAACACACAACTCGCTGGCTCGTTCCCCACGCCTCGCCCCTCCCTGGTGGCCACCACGCCACACCCACACCCCTGCCAGCCCCTCACCACCCTGACCCAGACCCAGGCCCGTCCTGTCCAGGCCCCACACGTGAAAATCCTGGGGGTCTGTGAGCTCAGACTTATACCCACAGACCCCGTGGCCACCGGGACCCTGGCAAGCAGGAGAGGGAGTGGGAGGGCAGGGCCCAGGCTCAGCAAAACAAAACCCTGTGTCCCCGATTCTAGGACCCCCAGGTGGCTCTGTCGTCCTAGGAGTGGTCACGATCTCCTGCCCACTGACCTCTTAGCTCCACCGTGACCCTGAGAACTGCCTGCCACGGGCAGACAGGGCTCCGTGCGCACAGGGACTGGCACTGCCCAAGTGTCAGCAGACAGCCTAGCCAGCAGTCGGCTCCTGGCAGGGCAGGTACCACCTACGCCGCAAGCACCGCCCCCAACCCAGGCTCCGGGCGCAGCAACTCTGCGGGCCTGGGATCAATCGGGGACCAAAGCCAAGTGGCTGGTCCCTGGGTCCCCCAGCTCCCAAGACTCACCTCCTGCACAGGGGGGGCCAGGGGGTTCCTGAATTCTGACAAGGAGACAGGCAAGGAGAACTTTGCAAGGACAGATGGCAGGTCGTGAGATGGAAATTGGCGTGAGAACTGCTCGGCGAGCGGGGAATACCTGGGGATGGGGTGAGGATCCCTGAGCTCGAGAGGCCTCCCCTCGGTCAGGCATCTGCGTCCTCGCCTCGAGCCCGCGCTGGGCAGAAGGGGGCCCAGTGCAGTGAGGGGGCCAGAAGGGTGAAGTGAGGACAGAGCCCAGATGCCTTCCCCACACCGCAGCCCCTGTGAGCCTCCACGTCAGGACCCAGGCTCCTGACCTCCCAGCAGGCACCCTGTTGGGGCCCACTGGCCAGCAGGCGTGGGCAGGCGCAGACCTTTCCCAGAGGCTGCAAGTGCAGAGCAGCAGGGGCCTGGGTGGCGCTGGAGGAGCGGGACCAGGCCAGAACTGGGACACGGTCCTGGCTGAGCTGGAAGCACCACCTGGGGGCCCTGGCAGCCAGAGGGACTCACAGACACACGCTGGCGTTGGGAGACAGCATGTAGACATTGTTCTCACACAGCGGGTAGATGACGATGGCCTTGCCCCAGTACACCAGGTGGGCTGCAAGCTGGAAAACCTGCAGGGAGGGGGCGGAGGACAGTGCTGGGAGGCCGACCCTTCCACCACCGGTCCCTGAGCTGTCCCGGCTGGCACGGGCACGGACGCCTGGGGCAGCCAGGACGAGGTCAACGCAGCTGCACGAGGATCTTGGCTGCTCCTCCTGGCAGAGGCCGGCCCCTAGCCCACCAGGACAGTGGATAAGGGGTCGCTGCACCCACCCCCACCCCTCACTCATCCCTGGAGAACCTCCCTCTGTCCTGCTGCCCTGGGCTCTCAAGACATCAGGATGGCCCACAGACAGACCACAGCGCCAGGAGGGAGGGCCAGGGTGAGACCACGGCACTGGGCAGTGCTCACCCTGACCACCACAGCCAAGTGCCTGCGGGCACAGCGCCAAAACACCCCCATCTCGTCTCAGCAAACACCTCCAGTGACCCCAACTCAAACACAAAGGATGTTTCAGTCCCACTGCTGACCCTCCCTCTCACCCCAAGTCCCAGTGACAGTGGCTTTAAAGGAAACAGGCTCACTTCCCCTCCGTCTCTGCCACCAACTTCACCCAGCGGGTCCACATCCCCTCTCCCTGCAGCCAGAGCACCCACTCAAGGCTAGAAACCTGAAATTGGGGGCACTGGGCTGGAGTCAGGCTGTTGGCAGGGACACTGATCTTTGCCTCCAAGATACAAGCTGCTCTTCCTGGCGTGAGGTGAGGTGAGACCATGCCTCCCACCTTGGCCTCCGTGGTCACCTCTTCTGCAGGTCACCTCCTGCCTCCTCTTCTGTAGTCAAAGCCTCTCCACCTGCCTCCCTTTCACGAGGGCCCACCCAGATCATCCAGGATTATTGCCCCATCTCAAGAGTGTTAATTCCATCTGCAAAGTCCCACATAAGGAAAGTCCCACTCACATTAGGATGCAGAGGTCTAGGAGGCCACTGTTCACAAGTAATGTAAGTATAATCCTAATTTTGTTATTCAAAGATTATGTGTTAACGTGTATAAAGAAGAGTTGGAGGAATCTACTGTGGTTACTGCTGAGATATGGGATTGTGGACACTTACTCTGTGTGTATAATTTGTGTGATATTTGAACTTTTATAAGAAAGAATATATTAGTTTCAGCATGACACAAACCTTCCAATCACCTGATGACACTCACACCTGAGGCTGACATTCTCTGACATCCGTGCAGGGGCTCCAGCCGGGCTCGCCAGCCTCCCACCATGGGGCCCCTGCGGGGCCGCTTGCTGAAGGAAGCAGCAGTGCCAGGGGCCAGCACAGTCCACCCCCGGGGCTGGGCCCTGCGTGACCACACCAGCGGCAAACCCCGATCCGCACCAGGTTCAGTGTAGAGGGGCGAGGAAGTGGACGGCAAGGGGCCCCATGGCAAGGCCACGGCCAGGGAGAGACAGAAGGGACATCATCAGAGCTCTGTGTGGGGCAACGGTGGCCAGGGGGAGGCGCGTCCACACAGGCCCCTGTCGGGCAGCCGCAGGAGCAGAGAGGGCCCCTCAGAGCTACACACACACAACATCTGCCCTCAGCAGCACCGGTCAGGACGCCGCGCAACGCTGCACACACCGCGGCCAGCGCCTCCGAGGCTTGTGTCTCCTGGGTGCTAGGAAGGCAGTCCAGGACCCCATGTGAGACACCAGGCACAGGTCAATAAACATTCACACATGGGGTGGACACAGCTCAGGGGGTAAAGATGGGGGAAGGATTCTAGACAACAGAATCCCAAAAGGCTGCTTTGGGGGGAAAATGGCATGAGAGTCGGGCCTGGTGAACAAGCTCCCCTACTGTACTAATGTTCCCATCTCCATGGAAAATTCTTAAAGAGATGGGAATTCTTAAAGAGTAGGTCAAGAAGCAACGGTTAGAGTCAGACATGGAACAAGGGACTGGTTCAAAACTGGGAAAGGAGTACATCAAGGCTGTATATTGTCACCCTGCTTATTTATTGATGTCTAGAGTACATCATGCGAAATGCCAGGCTGGATGAAGGACAAGCTGGAATCAAGATTGTGGGAGAAAAATCAATAACCTGAGATATGTAGATAATACCACCCTAATGGCAGAAAGCCAAGAGGAACTAAAGGGCCTCTTGATGAGGGTGAGAGGAAAGTGGAAAAAGCTGGCTTAAAACTCAACATTAAAAAAACTAAGATCATGGCATCCAGTCCTATCATTTCATAGCAAACAGATGGGGAAAATGTGGGAAAAGTACAGATTTTATTTTCCCTGGCTAGAAAATCACTCTGGACAATGACTGCAGCCATAAATTAAAAGACGTTTGCTCCTTGAAAGGAAAGTTATGACAAACCTAGATAGCATATTAAAAAGCAGAGGCATCACTTTGCCAACAAAGGTCCATATAGTCAAAGTTACGGTTTTTCCAGTAGTCATGTGCAGATGTGAGAATTGGGCCATAATGGCTGAGCACCAAAGAATTGATGCTTTCGAACTGTGGTGCTGGAGAAGACTGTTGAGAGTCCCTTGGACTGCAAGGAGATCCAACCAGTCAATCCTAAAGAAAATCAACCCTGAATGTTCATTGGAAGGACTGATGCTGAAGCTCCAATACTTTGACCAAGTGATGCGAAGAGCCAATTCATTGGAAAAGACGCTGATGCTGGGAAAAATTGAAGGCAAAAGGAGAAGGGGATGACAGAAGATGAGATGGTTGGATGGCATCATTGACTTGATGGCCATGAATTTGAGCAAACTCCGGGAGATAGTGGAGGACAAAGGCGTGTTGCCGTCCACGGGGTTGCTAAGAGTTGGACATGACTCAGCGACCGAACAACAACAATGAATGTGCTGAGGAGCAAAGACCGCGGGCCCCCTGGAGGTGCCTCACAGGGCCCTGAGAAAGCTCTGTCCCAGCTTCCGCAGGAGCCGTGGCCCCTGGCCCGGGCTCCGCTGCCCCCTGGTGGCCACGTGCTGCCCCATTCCAGACCCAGGGTCCCCCTCAGGCTGTCACTGGAGGCGCCCCCTGCCCCAGCCTCCAGCTTCTTCCTACGCTTTTCCTCACTCTAAGCCCTGCCCACTGTTCCACCAGATCTATGGCCAAAGAGGAGGGGCCGCCATCTGATCAGAAAGGGCAGCCCCCAGGCACGTGACTCGGCAGGAGATGGCCCCTCGCACAGAACACAGGCCCGCACGCCACAGGGTGTGGTCCTGCTCTGCACGCTCCCACAGGGGCCAAGTCTGGTCACCCGGCACCATGAAGGCCTCACTCCTCTCTGCCACAGCCCAGCACCCCCACCACAATACAGACACTCAGAAGGAAGTCAGGCCTACAGCCCAGAGGCCAGTCTGACTCCAGATCCATCACTGTGGCAGGCCGTGCAGCGGCTATCAGCTGGACTAATGGCCCTCGGGAAGCAGCTTGAGGTGCCTCCTGTGACACGTCCAGCCGCCCCCCACTGCCCATCCTACCCACCTAGGGTATCTCCCCAGGCCCCCAGAGGTACCTGCAGCAAGGCCAGGTCTGCGTCCTGGGCCAGCTGCTGCAGGTTCTTCACAGCGGACGTGGTCTTGATCACGCGCACCAGGGCCGGGGAGCAATCAAGGGGGAGCTCACTCAGCAGGGACTTCTCATCACTGAGCAGCAGCAGGGCGTGGTACGGGCTGCAGGGAAGAGAAACAGTCAGCGGGACAAGCAGCCCAGGACTCTCGGGGTGGGCACCTGGAGAAGAGGCCGCAGGAGGAACTGGAAGACAGGGTTGTGCCCTGAGGCCTTTAAAAACCTGCGAGGATCACTGCTGCCAGCAGAAAGAACCGCAGGAGCCCTGATGACCCAGCTCCATCCCACTTCTGGGACTGCCTGCAAACACGGGCTGACTGAGAAATGAGTCAGCCCTTCCCAAAGAAACAGTCCCAAATAGGGCTTTCCTGGTGGCTCAGATGGTAAGGAATCCGTCTGCAATGCAGGAGACCTGAGTTTGATCCCTGGGTCGGGAAGATCCCCTGGAGAAGGGCATGGCAACCCACTCTAGTATTCTTGCCTGGAGAATCCCACGGACAGGGGAGCCTGGTGGGCGAAAGTCCGTGGGGTTGCAAAGCACAGCACACAACACATGGGAAAAGCGAAAGCCCCACCTCAGACTATGAACAGAACTACTAGACACAACGCTGGGAAGGAAGCCCAGGAGGAAGGGCACGGACAGGCGGGGGCCTGGGTGAGGGAGGAAGACAGTGCTCTGCTTTCTGTCATCGAAACATCTGCTGTTCCATGCCCAGATCTCTTTTTCTGGTTAAAAGACATTTAAGGAGACAGAGAACTTGGTGGGGGAGGGGAAGGCAGAAGACTGGGCTCTGTGGTTTCCTTGCAGGAAATCAGTGAAATGGACAAACAGATCCCACAAGTTCTGGTTCAAGCAGAGACCCCGGGAGTAACACCGTAAAGACACAGCCCTCTGAGGGTCAGGCTCTCTGCTGGCCATGAGGCATGGCCCACAGCCCTGCCCAGGCCCCAGGCTGGGGCTGCAGCACAAAGCCCCGCTCGGCCAGGTGGTGCCGAGAGGCTCTGGGGGTGAGCTGGGGATGGTGGTCACTCCTGGACAAAACTGGACACAAAAACATATGTTTACAAAGAGCAGAGCCCCACCCGCCAGTTTCTGTGGCAGGAAGAGGACCCACAGGAGAGAAGGGCCGGCGGGCGGGCGTGGGGCTGGCACTCACCGGATGGCCTTCAGGCTGCGCTCAATGGCCTCTGGCGGGATAAGGCTGCTGGCCGCGTAGTGGATCTTGTGGGGCAGGCAGAAGCTCACCTCCAGCCAGCTGTTGACATGGAGCCGCACCACGCCAGACGTGCACAAGCTGCAGAGAGAGGGCCCCCAGCCTTGCACACGCGACCACACCTTGCACACCCACCTGAGGGCACCTCCGCCCAGCCCACAAGTACACTGCAGGGAGGCTTCCCGGACAAGAAAGCATCCTACCCCATACCTCAGTAGGGTTAAGAGAAGAAAATGAAGTATTAGGAACACACACAAAAGTTGCCTTTCTGGCCAGCCTTGGAATCTGCAGTCCAACCAGAGGCAAGGGATCAGGGAAGTCTCTCAGATCTCTGCCCTGGAGGCTCAATGCACCTGGGCGTCCCAGGGCTTCCTCTGCACATGGTGGGCGGCTGGGCAGGGCAGGGCCCGTCACCAAAAGGGAGAGATGAGCGGATGAGGAAGGGGGAGCAGTGGAGGGGAGGGGGAGGGAAGGGTGGCGGTGCTGGCCCCCAGACATCCCAAGGGAGGAGCCCGCCCCTGCAGATGCCTCAGCCCTGCAGGAGCTCCACAGCCAGCAGCCACGCCAGCCCCCGCTCGGGCCTTTGGCACCTGTCTCCCCAACCTTGCTCAGGCCAAACACAGCGACTCTGTGTCTGACTCTAAAGTGCACACCTGCTCCACTCTGGCCCCCTCGGTCCGCCCTCCCTACGCAGACCCCCAGGGGTCCCACCTCAGCAGTCCCAGCTAAGACCCCAAAGTGCCAGAGCCCTGTGGGGCCTGCCCACTCTTGCCGACCCTGTGTCCTCCCACTGGAGAGTCCAGCGGGACAGGCCGCCCTGCTGCTCTCCAAGCTCGTGGACTTGCCCTGGCCAGACGCTCTCCCTCGGGCACCAGGGCTCCTCCCTGCCTACAGGTCTTAACTCAAGGCCCACCTTCTCAGTTGGGGGAGCCCCAAGCCGGCCCTGGCCCCGGCCCTGCGGGTGGCTCCGAGTTCCCATCTGTCCTGCGCACGGGACAGCAGCAGGCCCTCCTGTCCACGGTCATTGCTGTTTCGCAACCAGAATTCACAAGATGCGGTGCTTACCGCACGGCCAGCAACAGGCGGGGACACTGAGAGCACTTCCCGCCTGGAGGGAGGAGAAGGCCTGAGAATGAGACCCTCTGGGCCGCCATCTCTCAGGAACACAGCTGAGGCCCTGACCCGGCCCAGGTGCCGGGCAGAGAAGGAGCAACTGCTAGAGCAGAGGAGGGCGTGGGGCCTGTGCCCACTGCCCGGCCCCCTTCCTGCCACGCTCCAGCCTGCGCTGCTGGCACTCAGGCCTTGGGGCTCTCAGGCACAGACTCAGGCGTCTGGGTGCTAGAGGCAGCCGTGGCCCCCACCCCGCATCCACAGGCTGTTCTTACAGTCCCCACAGCCCTGCCCAGAGAGCTGTGCGGAATCCACGGGCAGCAGTTTCAAATGTAAAAATCAATCCTTGTCGTCTCCAGTAGGGAACGGGCACCAGGGAGAGGAACCACGGCAAGAACACGGAGCACGCCTGTGACCTCAGCTGCCCCCAGGACTCCTGCCAGCCCCAGCGTTGCTCCCTCCTGTGCTGCGGCCGGGGCACCTGGAGGACCGGGCCCTCTCCTGGGGCTTCCCTGTCCCCAGCCGTCCTCCTTGAAGGATGAGAGAGGGCCTCAGGCCCCCAGCTGCAGGGGGGCCACAAGCTGTGGCTGAGTTCACGTCACACCTGCTCAGAAAGGCAGTGGACTCAGAACCAAGGTCTTCCTATCTCTGAGCTCCCCTCTAGGACATGGCACAAGGTAGCTGCTGCAACACCAGAGTCACAGGAAACACTGAGATTCCTCTTTTCAAATGTAGCTAAGTGGGCTCCTCCAGGAGCCTGGCGATGCCGTGTGCAAGCTGCTGAGCCACCGGGTGCAGGAGGAGGCCCCAGGCACTGGTTCAGGCTCTTGGTGCACAATTTACAGTCTGCATCTGGGGGATCCCACTCAGCCGTGCCAGGAAAGACACAGGGAATTGTAAACAAACTATGTGAACACAAGAAGCCGGAGAGAGTGGTGAGAAAAGGGACGCGGAGGGGGGGCAGGGGTAGGTGTGGCCTGGGGCCTCATGGGGATCAGCAGAGGTGCCAATCTGGTACCAGGCAGACAAGCCGTCAAGGCCTGTGCAGCATCCTGGGGTCCCAGTCGATGGGGTCACAAAGAGTTGGACAGGACCGCGCGACTGAGCACTGGCAGGGTAGAGGCTGGGCCCGAAAAGGGTCCTGAGCAGCTCGTCCTTGTATCCTCAGGGCAGCCAACGGTTTGGTGGGGACACTGAGGAAAACACTGTGCCCGTGTGAGGCTTATCTGGCCCCTCACACGGATAAGGCCACACCACACACTGGACTGCAGCTCTGAGACCCCGCCCCGCCTGCGACATGAGATAGATGCCCCCCCAGAGCCCGAGACCCAAGGAGATCACACTGGCCTTTCAACAAGCTCTTATCTTTCACATCCCAGACGCCACAGGATGCAAGCTCATCCCCCACCTCATATCTCAGCATCCGAATTTCAGTCCCTAATCTAACGTCCTCCTGTGGGCTTGCACCAGTCACCCTTCTCCCTGCCCAGACCAGAGACCTCTGAAGCCAGCCCTGCACCCTCTGGTCCCAAACACAACACACAGAGGGACAACACTGCACATGACCCAAGAGGATAGGTGGGCTCCTAAAAGCCAACACGGAACTTTCCAACACAGGTGTACTTTGTGGAAAGGACTGAAATTCCTAGGATATTTGTGGGCAAGTCTGTGGGCCCAGCCCTGCCCTGGACAGGCAGCGATGAGCAGGGCAGAGTCCCCAGCACCCCCAGCACTGCCCATAGGCCAGGAATTGCTTGGCAAACACTTCTTCAAGCCCCACCACGGGATCCACATGCTGAGCACAGACGGCCAGGGGCCATCCCCAACCGCGGGGGATGCTGTCGCTGAAGTCACCAAGCTACACGGGGAGACACAGGTGCTGGGCAAGCAGCGGTGGGCTCCGCGGCTCACAGCAGCAGAGGTCCCGGCGCACAGGGCCTCCAGGCCACACCACACGCTGGACTGCAGTCAGAGCACTCGATCCAGAACGCCCCTGTGCAAAGTCCCAGCCCAGCCTCAAACCTCCACCAGACCTCAGCTTCAGGCCTCTTGCTTCTGCTCTGAGAAAGCCCTTCCCGGGGCCTGCCGGCAAGCTTCCACCAAGAAAGGTCTGCATGCTCCCTACCACCTGCCTTCCTGCCCCTCGGTGCAGCCCACCCTGCAGGAGCAGGGTGGGCCAGTCCAGACCCTCACAGTGTTCCTGCTGGGTCAGAGCTGCTGTTGTCAACAGGCAGGGGACAGGGGAGGACACGGATGGCCTGGCATTCCAAGGGGAGAAGCACTGGGCGGGACCCAGGACTCAAGAGTGGGGCCTGGAAACAGGGTGGGGGTCGTCTGGGTTCAGGACGGAGGCAAAGGGCTGAATGGGGGACCCAGGAGCTGCTCTTGCTGAAGTGCTGACTCCTGTCCTTGGAACTGCTGCCACTAGAGGGCACCAGGCTACCCCAGCTCCGGGCTCGGCCGGTCCAGCAGACCGCAAAAGCAGCAGTCAACTCTCGAGGGCCCAGTTCCCTTCAGCATCCCAACACAGTTCAAGCCTAAGAATTCACAGCTCATTGTTTGCTCAGAAACATACAGTCTGGCTCTGGATTGCTTTTTACTATAAGCCCACACTGGCCTGGATCTACCGTGCAGTTTCAAGGGACGCTGCTCTGATGTCCTCTGATACCCAGAGCTCATCAAAATAGACACGGAAACAGCAGCCACACCGTGCATCCCCGAGGACAGCTCTCCCTCCCACCTAAAGGCACCTGCGCCCCCAGGAGGAAACAGGGCCAGAGCAGAGCGTTCACAGAGAAGGGAACAGGGGTACGCCACAGGTGAAGACATGCACACCTGCGTTCATATCGGCTGAGCTGGGACACCATCCGCCACCCATCGTGGTTGGCAGAACCCAAAAGCTCACAAGACCCTGTGTGCCAAATTCAGCTGCTGCTGACAGGTGGGCAGATGCAGCCACAGAGGGAAGTACCTCCATGACATAAATACCTGGCTGAGTAGCCACTTAGGCATTTCTCTCAGGGATGCACGGCCACCCGCAAAAAAAAACACACACGGCTAAGCTGCATGTCCTTCAGCAGCAAAAGCTGGAGCCCATGAAGCCCCAGGGAGGCGGCAGGCAGCTGGGCAGCAGAGAAGGCAGTCCTTATTTACCAACAGACAGATGTCTGAGTTGCACACGGAGGTGAGAGGTACAGGGCAGCCGCACAGGCGGCATGCGCCGGGCTCACCCTCCCGTGCTCCGTGCCGTGACGGGCACACAGCATGGAGCCACCTGTCACGTCCTGCCACCGGCACAGGACCTGGCGAGGGTCTCGGGGGAAAGCAGCTCAGTGTCTGACTTTCAGACCTGACAGAGAGGAGACCTCCTCAAAGGCTTAAGCTAAATAAAAAAGGGCAGTTACCAAAACATCATGGTGATTATCACTGCACATGGGATTACAGACGGTTTTATTTTCTTTATACTTCCGTGTGTCTATAATAAATACATAATATTGGTGAAATCAGAAAAAAAATTAACATTAAAAAAAAAGGAGGGGGGAATTCTCTGGCAGCCCAGTGGTTAGGACTCCACGCTTCCACTGCAGGAGGCCTGGGTTCAATCCCTGGTCGGGGAATTAAGCTATCACAAGCCCCACCGTGGGGGCAAAAAAAAGAAGAGAATTCATGGGGAAAAAGAAAACTTACATGGAAAAAGGAAAGGATGTGGACAAACCACCATCTCCGAGGGTGCGCTGGCCACAGCTCTCAGGTCAAGCCCGCCTCCAGCAGGGAACACGGTCTCCTGGATGGAGGAGGGCGGGGCAGGGAGGGCGTAGGGCAGGGAAGCTGGCGGCAAAGGGATGTGAGGGGGGAGTGCCCCTCACACCCCCCGTCCAGCAACACGCAGGTCCCCCAGCCCCGAGAGGCCCCAGGTGAGCCCGCTGGCCAGGTGCAGAACAGAAGCTGCCAGCCAGCGGCACTCAGGCAGACGGCCCCTGACCCCCACTCCCCACCTAGGACTGGGGTCCCGCAGACCCAGGGCTAGGGAACAGTGGTCAAAGCCCCATGGACACACTTTACAAAGAAGAGTCCCTTGCTTGTCCACACGTAAGAGCTGGTGCTGAGCTGGGGTTCCCGCCACGTCTCCACTGCCTGCTGCCCCACACACTCAGTGTCCCAAGTCCCCAAGACCCTAGAGCTAGTGGTGGGGAGCAGGGCCAACCCAGCCCGAGACCCCGAGCCTCAGTCTCCTCCTGGGTGCGGGGGCCACAGTGACCTCGCCTGAAGAAGGCGGGCCTGGAGCGCGGTATGCGCTGTGCTGTCAGCGTCACCCTGCCTTCTAGGCCCACACACAGCTTTTTTCAGGTCCATTTTCTAGTCAGAGCAAGGTCTGGAGGTGCCGTCCCAGTCAGGCACCTTCCCGCCCTCCCTCCCATCTCAGGCAGAGCGGGGAAACGGCACCCGCCTTGCGGAGGCCCTGGGCAGCAGGCCACTCGTCTTACCTGTCGTAAGCGTCCTTGAGGTCCCTGGCCAGCTTGCACTTGGGCAGGATGTGATGGAATGGGGACTGAGGCCCGTCATTTGCTGCAAGAATTGCAACACAGGGGACTCAGAGCCTGCATAGCACAGAGCTCACACAGGCCAGATGGCAAGTTTAGGCTAAGAAGAACTTTAAGTGACTGTTTCCCCTGTAGCTCAGTCGGTAAAGACTCTGCCTGCAGTGCAGGAGACCCAGGTTCGATCCCTGCATTGGGAAGATCCCCTGGAGAAGGAAATGGCAACCCACGCTAGTATCCTTGCCTGGAAAATCTCATGGACAGAGGAGCCTGGTGGGCTGCAGTCCATGGGGTCACAGAGTCAGGCACAACTGAGCGACTAACACTTAACACACCAAACATCAGGACGTCGCCTGCTAGTCTGCTCCACCGTCTGCATACAGTGTCTGGATTTCCCCTGACCGCTGGCCCCACCTGACTCTGCAGATACAGGCCTCATGTAACATCTAATAAAAAATATATGTACTTACAGTGAACTTTTAAAAATTCTGGTGAAAAAGTCACAAACTCTAAAGAATGTTTTTAAAAGATAAAACTTTTGGATTATTATTATTAATAGTACATAACTGGGGAAAATAAATACATACACATTTGGACAACTGTCAAACATCAAAAACAAACTTTTCCAAGTGGCACATTCACGTGTACTTTTACTTATAGCTAAAATTAGCCCAAGTTCACTGGCAAATGTAGTCCTGGTTTTCTCTTCTGCTATGGAGATGCTGACCTGAGAAGACAGAGGTGCAAAGCCTGTGACAGAGGTGGGCATCTCTCAGCTCTGAAATGCTGACAGTGCACCAAAGCCTCAAGCGGATCTATCAGCAGGTATTACTTTTAATAACTGGCCAGCTGACAGCTCAATTGGGCTCCTCGTCAATTCTGCTGAAAGCAAAGAAGTGGCCTCCTTCCAGCTCGATGCTGCCCTTCCGCATGCCCCCACCCCAGGGAGACTGCCCAGCAGGACCAGGGTGGTATCTGACCTGCGGGAAGAGCCATCATGCGGGGGTCTGGGGGGAGGGGGACATTTTGGGCTGGGGACCCACTCCCGGAGCATCAGTTCGGGAGCCTGGGTCTCGCTGTGACCTTCGAGGGTCTTGCTGTGCACCCAGGGCATGCTCAGTCCAGCACAGAGCCCACCAGCTTCCACATCAAGGCCTAAGGGCCCCGGCCTGGAGAAGCCGCCGGCGCGCTCACCGTCAGCCATGGCGGACACCTCGTCCTGCAGCGCCAGGATCAGCTTGGCCTCCCGCGTGAGGTACTGGCAGCGGCGCTCCTCGTGCTGCAGCACGGTGGCGATGCGGCGGGAGAGAGTGTGCAGACAGCTGATCACCGACGGGTCCGCGTGGGCCTGCAGGGCACCCAGGAGGACACGCAGCATCGCTGAGACCGTGAAAGAGCCCTCTCTGGGTGTCCCGTCCCGGGTCCCCTCGAGGGCCTCTGCCAGCAATGCTGGTCTGCTCACGTTCCACGGTGGGCATGGAGCTGCTGCCCACACGGCAGCACAGACAGCCCTGTGGCGTCCCCAGTGGGGAGGGACAGGCATGCAGGCGCTTCTAACAAGTCAGAGAGGGTCCCGTACTCAGGGCCCCAGGCCAGCGTGTCCAGGGAGGCGGGGGATGTTCAGCAATGCACTCCAGGCCTGGCAGGGGCAGCCCAGTGACACAATGGAAGGCCCAGACCCCGCCACCACGTGCAGGGGGACCCAAGGTCACAGGCTCCCGTCTGAGGAAGAACAAGGGCCCCTCCCTCACCCATCAGCCCACAGGTCAAGTGCTCAGAGTGAGCCTAGGGAGAGCAGAGCCCCCGCGGTGTCTACGGTCTCCAGGGAGTGGCTGTGCACTGGTCTGCAAGGGACCAGCTGTGTGAGAGCTCAGTCACAGTCGTACAAGTAACAACAGGGACGGAGCGTGAGGCACAGCATTAGGCCCACTGCGCAGTGAAGACCTCTGTCCTCAGAGGAAGCGCTCTTCCTGAGAGCTGGCCAACAGGTCAGCAGGCACCAGGCCCCTGCACATCCCTCTGCACCCCTCTGCTAATTCTGGCACCTATCGGGGGCCACAGCCAGGCCAGGCCTGTGCACCCGCCCAGGCCAAAGGTGGGGCAGGCAGCTGTGAGGTCTGTGAAGATGCTCCCAGAGCTGATAACTGCCCGCCGTGACTCAGCGCCCCAGGAGCCGACAGGGAGGCTGAGTCATCTCGGGGTGGAGGTGGGAGGAGGGGGACAAATGGTGGCCCCGATTAGAGCCTCCACTTGGCCTCCCCTCCTGTTTATCTGCAGGCACGGCCCTCAGCAAAGGTCCACAGCCAGGCTCCTGGGCCAAACCTTGACCTAGACAAAGTAAACACCTTCATCACCTGGAGCTGGAGACACTCTAGCTCCTAGCAGATCCACATTCACAAGCAGAACTCACCCGTGGCAGCACACCTGTGCGGGGAGGGAAGGGCTGAGGGCTAGGTCCACACCGCAACCCCCTGCAGACTGCAGCCCTCCCCACATCCAGGAGGGCCCCTCAAGGGTCCCCGGAAGGTCATGGGATAGAAGGTCTGGGTTAAGTGTGTACACAAGTGCCTCAAATCAAAATGTTTTGCCTTAGGTTTTAGAAAAATATGTGTAAAAGTCCTCCCAGCAAAGCAGAGAGAGGAGAGTGACCTGGGCACATGGTTACTCCCTGACCCCCCAGCACACACCTACTGGCTGGGGCAAGACAGTGCCTCAAGTCGGGTGCCCAGGGCCGCTCACTCACACCCCTGGACGAGGCCCACACGTACGAGTGTGCCTAGGTGTCCCGACTGGCTGCAAGGCCGGGCCTGGTTCCAGGTGTCTGGAGAGCCCCAGCAACATGGGGTACACCAAGAAGGTGACCACCGAGGAGGCGCTGGCCCCGAGTGGAGCGCTGAGAAACACGCCCTTCCCTGTAGACATGATGTGAAGCAGCATGACGCACAGGGCATTGCCGGTGAGACTGTCTCACCCCTGGAACTCCCACCAAACACAGACAGGCCCTCAGAGCAGATGTACAGTTGGCAGGAGACACAGAG
Organism: Cervus elaphus; assembly: GCF_910594005.1. NCBI lineage: Eukaryota > Metazoa > Chordata > Mammalia > Artiodactyla > Cervidae > Cervus > Cervus elaphus. Next base: position 15,005,408 of record NC_057824.1, read on the forward strand.
ACTGTCTGCACAGAAGCGGGCCTGACTGTGGATCTGTCCACAGGGTAAAGGAGAGAGAGCTCTAGATGGAGAGGAGGGGAGCGTTAGAGGCTGGGCACACAACCCCCCGCGCTTTTGTGGGCTGGCTTCTGGTTTTCACTCCAGTTCAGACAGGCCAACAGGAAAAAACGCTGTGATGACTGGGACACGTTTCCACGAACCAGACACTAGCTGTTCTGTCAGGTATGGTGTACAACAGCTGTTCCCTCTCAGAGACACTTCCTGAAGTATGTAGGGGTGAGCATACAGGCGCTCTGAGACCTGTCCTCAGTCGAGCAACAGGGTCGGGCAGAGGAGCCAGGGGCAGAGGCAGTAGCCGTGGGACCTGAGACAGGGGCACAAGGGTCATCAGTCTACTGTCGCGAGCCCAGGGCATGCTGAAAACTTCAAAGCAAAAAGAGTGTACATTTTTATATGACTACAGAAAAGAGGAAATGAAACCTGTCCACTCTTTACCTTATGTTCAATCCCTCCCACTGCTCACATCACGGCCTCTCTGCTCTGAATTCCTACGCTGCCGTTTCCTGCAGCTTTAACCTGGGAGGGCCCACCCGCTCGCTCCAGGGTCTGGCCTCACCCCCACTCTCACCTGCAGTGGCCACAGAACACACCAGTGTATAAACCCCCACCCTGTCTAACTGTTCTCCGACCACTGGACAGCAGGATTATCTCCAGCCTGCTTATTATAAAAATCCCCATACACTTTAAAATCTGCCTTTTTCCCTGACTGCCGCGCCCAGGGGAGTCACACACTCAGCTATCACATGCCGATGGTCCCAGAGAGGAGGGCCTGCCTGTAACGTCCAGGGTGGGGCCGCAGCAGCTCCTCACACCCCCACCCGTCAGGGGCTATCAGAGTTGACGGGTAGACAGCACTGGTCTGGTTTTGGTTTGTCTTTAACTTCCCTGAATTCTCTCTGGGGATGTTTGCATTATATAACGATATAAATAATAAAAAGACACTGAACGAGCACACGCTGCCCAAGTGCACGAAGCAGAAAGCAACACTCCCCTCTGGGCACCTCCAGCCCCACAGTCACCAGCAGAGACCACTGTGTCTAACTGGCAGCTCTCCACTGATCAGCAGGGGGGCAGTTTTGAGAATGCAGCTCCCTTCAGAATGGAGAAAGCTTTTCTCCAGCATTATTTTGATTCTGAGCTCTTCAGTGAGATCAAAAAAGCCTTGTGGGAAAAACACTCTGAGACTCAGAAGGAAGCTGAGGTGGCAGGTCTTCTCCTGCTGGAATCACTCCCCCCACCATGCAGGGAACAGAGCACAGTGCCTGCTCCTTGTCACCAAGATACAGTCATTCTCTCTCTGACACTTCTGTACGAAAGCCCACGTGTGCCCAACCAGAAAGAACGACTGGAGACTCTGGTGAAATCTGGTGGTGGAGGAGTGCCACATCTAACTGAGCATAGGTCTCCTAGATTTCAAAGTTCCTTGGTAAAACCAGCCAGTCCTTACCCAGAGTGCTTCTTATGCTTATTGAGATCCCTTGTATTCTGACAGCTTTGTGCTGTGCTCAGTCGAGTCCGACTCTTTGGGACCACATGGACTGTAGCCCACCAGGCTCCTCTGTCTATAGGATTCTCCCAGCAAGAATACCGGAGTAGGTTACCATTTCCTCCTCTAGGGGATCTTTCTGAAACAGGGATCGAACCTGGCAGGTGGTTCTTTACTACTAAGCCACCTGGGAAGCCCTTTAACAGCTTTACCGAGAAGAAATTCCCTCTAACTAGTGAAAACAAAACTGCCTTAAGAAGTAATTAGGCTTAATTATAAAACAACCGAACGTAACAAATGTTGCTGAGAATGTAGAGAAAGTGGAATCCTCGTACATGGCTGGTGCGGGTGTAAAATGGTGCAGCTGCTGTGGAAGACAGTCTGGCAGCTTCTCAAAAGGTTAAACACTGAGTCACCACATGACCCAGCAAGTCCATTTCTAGGTATCCATCCAAGGGAAATGAAAACATGTGTTCACACAAAACTTGTACATAAATGCCCTTAATGGCATTTTTCTTACAGTCAAAAGGTGGAAACGACCCAAAAGTTCACAGCAGATAAAACAAAGTATGATCTCCATTCAACGGAATATGACTGAGCCATAAGAAGGGATAAAGTACTGACATACATTACAACATGCATGATTCAATTAAAAGACTATTTAAAAAACCCTCAAGGACCTACTGTACAGCACAGGGAACTATATTCCATATCTTATAATAATCCGTAATGGAAAAGAATCTGAAAAAGAATATATGTATATGTCAATCACTTTGCCGTACACCTGAAACATCATACATCAACCACACTTCAATTTTTAAAAAAAGATTACGAAAAACTGGATGAGTCTCAAAACCATTACATTAAGTGACAGAAGTTAGACACCAAAGGTTACATATTGTAGGATCCGTTTTACATGAAACATACAGAACAGGTAAATCCACAGAAAGAGAAAGCAGACTGGTAGTTCCCGGGGCTGGGGGAGGAGAGCGCATTCAGAATAACTGATGTCCTTTTGGGACAATGAAAACAGGGTGGCAGTGATGGTCACACAACCTGTTACCAGATGCTACCAAAACGTCACTGTAAAATGGTTAAGATGATACGTTTATGCATACTTTACTTAAAAAGAGGGGAACAACGAAGTTAGACTCTTCCAGCACCGGGAGGGACCAGTACTGTGCCCAGAGCCGGCTGTGTTGAGTGAATGAGGCAGTCACCAGAAATGAGTCACTGCCCCTCCACCCCTCCCCAGCCCCTCCCAACCCCTCCTCCTCAGCACCCCCTCTCCCGTCCCCCGCCCCTGTGACCCCCCGTCCTCCCTGATTTGCTCTCCAGTCATTTACACTCACCCTCAGTGCAAACACCACATTGAAAAGAATCATGGTGGGAGCCTCCCTCTTTGGGGACGGGTCGGTTTTGGAGACCTGTGAAAGGGGCACAGTTCTGTCAGTGAGAGCCACCACCTGCCAGGACAAGCGCTTGGAGCGATCCCACCGCAGGCAGGACGATGCTCCAGAGTACTTGGAACCAGAGGAGAACTGAGCCCGAGGCCTCTGAGAGGCACCCAGAGTCTGCACAGGCAAGTGCACGCTGCACGGACAGACGGTCATGCATGATGGAGAAAGGAGCAGAAAAGTGCTGTGACCCAAATGGACGAGACTGCCCTGTCACCTCGAGTGAGCTGGCTGCCCAGAGGAGAGACGGCAGGGGCCACTGGGGCACCCAGCCTGCCCAGGGCCCAAGCACCCAGCTGCCAACAAGCGTCGCCAGCAGAGGGCAAAGGGATCCCTGGGCCACCCGTCAGGCCTGTCTCCGGCCCTGGGCCTCCAGTTCTGCGGGCAGGATGGTGAGGGGCTGCCGAAGGCCCCCACCCCACCCGCACGCCACCAGGGGGGCGGAGCCAGTGTGGGCAGGGTGGGTGCCCCAGGGGCCATGTCCCCACCGTGTCCGGCTGTCTCAGAAGCTCTCCTCCAGACAAGAACACCGGAGGACCACACCCCAGGCCCTCACAGGATTTCTGGATCGTGTGTGTGTCACGTCAAACCCTTCAGAATCCCAGGGACACTGGTGTTGCTTCTGCCTGCATGCAGAGGACTGACTGGCAGTTCCGGTGTGCAAATCCCCTTGGGCAACGGTGCATCCAGTCTCCACAGAGAACACACAGAGTGGGCTCAGCACAACAGTGAGAGCTAAACTGATAATGATATTGGGTAGGATGTCACTTAATGAGCAAGAAGAAATGCTTGCACTGCTTTATATAAAGCTCAAGGGTCTGACACACACTGCTGACCTCCCTCTCTTGGCCTCCCCCCAAAACAGACATGGTATACACAAAGGGGAAGGCCACGGTCCAGAGAGACTCCAGACGCAGACAGCAAAAGCTCCGGGCAAGGACTCAGGGCCTACGAGGAGGTGCAAGTGGGCAAGCACCTGACGGCTCTGCCCTCCACAGCCCCAAAGGCCACGGAGCCAGGGGCCCGCACCTGCCCAGGAGCCCGTACCTGGCCCAGCGTGTGCTGCAGCAGCGTCGGGTGCCCAACAAACCGCACGTTATCGATCTTCAGTTCAAACTTCTGGCCACACATTTCAGACTTGGTTGCCAAAATTGTTGCCAGAATGACATCTGAAAACCTTAAAATTTAAAAAGAAAGTGGAGTGGAAAAGAGTTAACTGAGAGCCACAGAAGCAGGCCCACTGCCCTGGCGGGGGGGCAGCGCCGCCTACCGGGAAGCTTCCACCCGACAGCTGCCCTTCGGAAGCAGCCCCCAGGGTCAGGGACAAAAGTCACCAGAGCCACAAGGCGAAGGCGCGAGCGGTCCCGCAGGGCACGTGCTGCCACCCTGGCCCCCGCCCAGGCAGGAGGACAGAGGCGTCTGCCCTCAGGAAGCCTGCGGGCGCTGGCACGGCCCTGAGGAACCTCGTTAAGTCTCAGAGGCTGGGGGGGCCCCCTTCACGGGCCCAGGGGTTTGGGGTGCCCCCCGAGCCCCCAGACGCCAGCCCCTCGGTGCTGACTGAGGCCCAAGGGGATGCAGGCACTGGAGCCTGTGAACTGCTCTCATCCCAGGGCAGCTCCCGGGTCTCCCGCACCCTGAACACGTCACCCTGCAGCTTTTATTCGGGAAAAAACATTTCAGACGCACGAAACACACAGATCCACTGATGGCGAGGATGCAGGGACAGACAGAGACGGAGGCCGCGGAGGAGGAAGGGCTGGTGACAGCTGGCTGTGGGCCCAGCAGGACAGCCCCTTCCCTCCAGCGCAGGGCGTCGGGGTGGGGGCGTCACCACAGGGAGGGGAGTGCAGGGCAGCCTTGTCTCCGAGCCCAGGCCTGGAGCCTCCGCTCTGCAGACAGACACCCCATGTCAAACCTGGAGCCAGAGGGCAGCAAGTCCTGTGCTCACCCCGCCACCGGGGAAAAGCCACTCCATCATCCAGCAGGGAGGACAGGCTGTGTGGGGAGGGCTCCACGAGGGCCACTGAGGACACAGGCCTCCTGAGCAGCAGGGCTGACTGCAGCACCCTGGGCCTCCCCCCAGGGGCCACGCTCTGGGGGGGGCACCTGCCACGAGAACCCTCGCCCCCGGAGGAAGGAGGGCTGCACACTGTGCACACTGCTGCTTCCACTCAGCTACGAAGCAACCGGACACCCCCGGGACTCAAGGGTCCAGGAGGGGCCGGGACCCACTCCTCACCGCGGCAGGGCTCTCTGCTCGGTGTGGACCGGGCTCAGGGCCCCTGTGGCAGCGGCTGCCACGCGCCCAACACCAGGACAGGTATAAAGGGGACCAGCAGCCGTGGGACTCCTGCGGAAACCGCTGAGGCCCGGGGCAGGGTCACACTGGCGTCCAGCCTTCCTCCAAGACTGACACGGCCCTCTAGGCATGCTCAGTCACCTGGGGCCCCCAAACAAACCAGACCCAGACGGTCTGTCAGCGCAGGCCGCCGTGCCACTCGCAGTCAGGGCTGTGGTCGGCCCTTCCTGCACGGACACCGTCAGAGACATTCTGGGAAACACGGGGCCTGCAGCCCAGCCTCAGTTCCCACCGTGGGGCCTCCTTCCCGGGAACACTGCCCTCTGGTGAGTCAACCAGACATGGGAGATTCTAGGTCTTTCTTCAAAACGTCTCAATGGCTCACTCTGCCCGGGAAGCCGTGCCAGGGCCTGGAGACAAGAGAGGACACGGGGTGGTAGAGCCTCACTGACACTACCGCCCCAGCAGCTGGCCCAGCACCAGGGCCTCCTGCCCTATCTGAGCAAACCCTCCACTACTCTGCCACCCCATGACTCAGGACACCACAAGAACAGATAGGAGAACACCACCCACTGCCCAGAGACTTCACTTTTTACTGTGATATCAAAAATCTCCTCCAAAACCTCTGCTCTGCCATGAAGAGCCACAGACGGGCCTGAGCCCTGGCCTCAGCCTCCCGTCCAGGAACCTGAGTCTGCCAGGCCATGGGACGGGCCCTGAGACTCAGAGGCAAGCAGCGGTGGTCTCATTCACTCACATCTATAAGCCTCCAAACCCCAAGGCCACCTGAGAAGCACTCTCCCCACCTGGGCCCAGAGAGCAGAGGTCTGCAGAGGGAACCAACCACAAAGTCAGGCACTGCTTCAAGTAAAAGCCACCCCCCAACCCCCGGCAGGCACTCGGGGAGACCCCTCTGCTGTCTGGCCGCTCTGCTTGTCTGGGCAAGTCTGGCCCACACAGAAATCCATTCACCAGAGCTTAACACTACAGGTTTATAATGAGAAAAACACCTGAGTGGCTTTATACAGGAGAAGACAATGGCACCCCACTCCAGTACTCTTGCCTGGAAAGTCCCACGGGTGGAAGAGCCTGGTAGGCTGCAGTCCATGGGGTCGCTAAGAGTCGGACACGACTGACCGACTTCACTTTCACTTTTCACTTTCATGCATTGGAGAAGGAAATGGCAACCCACTCCAGTGTTCTTGCCTGGAGAATCCCAGGGACAGGGGAGCCTGCTGGGCTGCCGTCTATGAGGTCACACAGGGTCGGACACGACTGAAGCGACTTAGCAGCAGCAGCAGGCTTTATACAGCATCTGCCAACGTAACATGCACAAAGACAGCTATGTCATGAGATGTGGGGTCAGGTGACGTAATAGTCATAAATAGCAAATTGAAACAAAAAGTGTCAATATTTGTTTGGTTTTTTGGGGGGCTGTGACATGCGGCTTGCAGGATCTTAATTCCCCAACCAAGGATTGAACCTGGGCCCCAGCGATGAAAGCATCAAGTCCTTACCACTGGACCATCAGGGAATTCTCTCAATATTTGTTTGATGTTTCCAAAATTTACAAAAATCCTTTCCCTTGTTTTGATGATGAAAGGCGTGATAAATATTGATGTATTTTAATACAATAATTGTTATGAAAACTAACATTTCTGCAATAACTTAAGAGATTAAAAAAGAAAATACATTTAGAAAGATGAACCAGAGCAGCTGGAAGTCAAACCAAGACCATCCACTCTGAGACACCGGGGAACAGGGCGTGTTCTCGGGCCAGTCCAAAAACAGAGGGCGGGACAGCTCAGAAGGGAGTGCAACTCCGCCCTCCTCATTCTTGGGGCACCCAGGTGTGCTGTGCACCTCCAAACCCGGGGGGTGCCCTGTCAGGGGCAGGAGGGCCCCCTGCACTCCTGCCTCCTAGAGAAGTGCCATATAAAGCCCCCGGGGGCATTTTAGTGTGTGATGGGCACAGGACAGCATCCAAGCCCAAGTGCCACAGTGACATTCAGCCCTTGGGACAGACCTCACAGACCCCTCTGAGAGATGGAGGCGTGATGACCAAGGGTCTCTCTTGGGAGGGGCAGATGGGGGAGACAAGAAACCCTGCTTCCACTTGCCGAACACCCTCCCAGGGGCACAGCGCCTGCTGGGAGGAGGGGGCATTTGAGAGTACTCAGTCCCAGAGGTCCCTGGTGCCAGCCAACCTTGTCTGGACACTCAAGTTCAGAGTACTAGGCAAGCCCAGGTGCAGAAAGGGCAGGGGCTGCAGGAAGCCTGGGCACTCGTGAGGCAGTGAGTCTGTGCACCCAGCAGTCCATCCCCAGCACCGAGGGAAACCAGGCGTCCAGAATAAGCAAGGAGAAGGCGGCAGGAACTGAGACAGGAGGGTGGAGAAGCTTTGGCCGCCCTGCGGCCAGTCGCTCGCCGGCTGGAGGACTCGCTCACTGCGATGGGACCAGAGCCATCAAGACCACACTGATTCTGAAACTCATCAAGAATTACAAGATCATGATTAACACAGCGCTAAGGTCTGGCATAAGTACCACCACTTACACTAACTGCTGAGGTCAAGACTACACCACCTGCCACACAAGAAAGAACAGAAGAACAGACTCTCCCAACATGGAAGACTTACCACACAGTCCTCCCAGGAATGCTCAAATCCTCACGAGTGAACTCAGGCTGGGCAAGAAGGAGGGTCAGTTCCCAGAAGCAAGAACAAGGCCGAGGACCCAGATCAGAGCCCAGCAGTGCTCAGTCTTTCTGCCCAAACCATGTCAAAGAGATCAGACAAGGCCCCACAGGCAAAAGCTTCGCGAGAACCACACAACGCCACCAAGTATCTCAGCCTCAATTCCCAAGACCCTGTGGCCGCCACACAGCTGACCTCCCTAACAGGAAGACAGCATCTTTTCTAGACTTGACCTTCAGGCCTTAAGAGAAAACAGACGATATCCACCTTCTTCCTCAATTCCCAAGACCCTGTGGCCGCTACACAGCTGAGCTCCCTAACAGGAAGACAGCATCTTTTCTAGACTTGATCTTCAGGCCTTAAGAGAGAACAGACGATATCCACCTTCCTCTCTCCCTACTTGTCGTCACAGGTGGCCACTGAGAACGTAAAATGTGGCCAGTGCAACTGAGGAACTCAGTTTCTACTTTTATTTGATTTCAGTCCATCTCAACTTAAACGGCTAGCCAGTGAGGACAACCCTTGGCAGCACAGCTCTGCACCCGCACTCCTGTGAGGCCAGCTACCACCACACTCAGAGGGGACCGTCAGGCCTGTTAACACAGCTTCAATCTGGCAAACCAACTCTGCTGGTTCCAGAAGAAAAAGCCCCTCTGAGAACGACAACCAAGGAAAACAGGGAGTGAGTGTGAGGCACATCACTGCATTGCTCTAGGGAGACATCTGAGCTGGGTGGGGGTCCCCTGTGTGCCAGGGGCAGAGCAGGAGCTTGGCAGGTCTGTAAGACAAAATACAGCCAGGCCCTGGGGCATTAACCTGCACCTCTGACGGTATGCGGGCATGGAGCAGGGTCACCAGGTGCTACAATGTGCTAAAATCACCAACAAAGGCATTCTTACGTTCAATGAGCATCTGCAGAGACCAGCTCTCCCTAAGGAGCAAGTCTGTCTGGGATCCTGACTGACCCACAATGACTTACTCCTGTCCCCTGGTTTCCTGTCTTCATTACGCTAAATGCAGAATGAATTCCCCAGAAAATATCCTCACAGTCATTTTACTGTAAGCCTCTGAAAAGTCACGGCAGCAAATAGGTCTCTCCGGCCCTTCTCTCAGACTGTTCCAAGAGCTCTTTCTGAATCTTCAGTGGGCTGAGCCGCACATCCGTGAAGCTTGGAGGAAGGCAGGCAGGTGGCCAGCCCTGCCCTGGACCACCTGTGACACAGGAGGGGGACAAAACGCACTAAGTGGGTGTGCAGTGCAATATGCCTTACTACGCACCTCACAGACAAGAGGTGTTCCCAAGCGTCACTTTAAAGGACAAGACACCCACAGGCCTCGATGTCAAGCAGAATGACCCACGGGATGCCCAGCAGCCCCCACATCCCTGCCTCTTCCTGCTGCTTCCAAAACTCACCCCCTTCAGAGCCAGTCAGCGGTCATGCCAGAGGCCCTGACACCCTCACAGAAAAGAAGAGAAAGCACACAGGCGACGGCAGGCGCCACGTCAGAGAACTGAGGGAGACGGCACTAACGCCTCACACGGCCAGGGCGCAGGGTGGGACCCACAGGTGCCTTCCCACGGACATGATCTCACTCAGGACTGGCAGGTCACAATCTGTTCTTCTTCATCTGGGACTATACCACCATTTCTTAAGCTTTAAAATGAATGTAAGAAGGCAGAAGGGGCCACTTCTCAAGGCTGCCACCCTGAGAGCACTTCCCAGAGAGATGGGGGGAGCACACCAGGAAGGAAAGGGACCTGCTTTCCTCTGGGCTCTCAGCCCGCTGTACCACCCACACACGCTGTGCTGCACCCAAGCACCCACATTCGACCTCTGGACACGAGCTTGAGGACAAGGGTCCAAGGACAGCACCAGGGTGCCCTCCTCCGTGCTCCTCTCATGGGAGATAAACATCCTGAAGGGACATGGCCCCATCTAGTCTCCAGCCTATCCCACCAACCACACAGCCCACAGCAGGATCACGGAACCGAATCACAAAGAAAGCCAGAGATGGGTGCCACAATCCCATGTCAGTCTGCCTGAAACACCCACCAAGTGGAGAAGAGGAACGGGGCTCCTGAGGGGGGGAAATGTCTGGGTCGACACGGGGCCGGTGCCCATGGAGCGGCTGCAGAGCCCGTACCTGGGGTCCCCATCCTGGTCTTCGGCATGCTCTCCGGTGCTGTTGACAGCGTATCTGCTACGAGGCTTACCTGAGTGAAGGCAAAAGGGGAGAAAAGCTAAGAAAACAGGACCCATCCACATATGGGAAAGTTGTGGAACCATTAAAAGTGATGGTTTCTGCTCTAGGATTAGGAGAATTAATACTGTTAAAATGGCCATACTACCCAAAGCAATCTACACAGATTAATGCAGTCTCTATCAAATTACCCATGACATTTTTCACAGAACTAGAACAAACAATCCTAAAATTTACATGGAATCACAAGAGACTCAGAGTTGCCAACCAATCCTGAGGAGAAAGAACAGAGCTGGAAGAATAATCCTCCCAGACTTCAGACAGCACTACAAAGCTACAATAATCAAAACAGTGTGGTACTGGCACAAAAACTGCCACATGGATCACTGGAACAGAACAGAGCACCCAGAAATAAACTCACACACCTATGGTCAATTAATGTTCAACAAAGAAGGCAAGAATATACAATGGAGACAGTCTCCTCAGCCAGTGACCTTGGGAAAGCTGGACAGCCACATGCAAATGAATGAAATTAGAACACTTCCTCACACTATACATGAAAGTAAACTCAGAATGGCTTAAGGAATTAAATATAAGACATGACACCATAAAACTCCCAGAAGAGAAGATAGGGAAAGCCTTCTGACACAAATTGTGGCAATATTTCCTTAGGTCAGGCTCCCAAAGGAAAAAAAGTAAAAATAAACAGAACCTTAAGCTTTCGCATAGCAAAGGAAACCACAAACAAAATGAAAAGACAACCTACAGACTGGGAGAAAATATTTAGTGATACAAATGATGTGACCAACAAGGCTTTGTTTCTGAAGTTTACGAACAGCTCATACAACTCAATATCAAAAAAAAAACAGTAACACAATCAAAAATGGGCAGAAGACCTAAACAGACATTTCTCCAAAGAAGACATACAGATGACCAACAGCCACATGAAAAGATGTTCAACATTTCTAATTATTAGATTGGTGGTTTAGTCACTAAGTTGTGTCCGACTCTTGCAAACCCATGGATGGTAGCCCGCCAGGCTCCTCTGTGCATGGGATTTCCCAGGCAAGATTACTGGAGTGGGTTGCCATTTCCTTCTCCAGGGGATCTTCCCAACCCAGGGATCGAACCCGGGTTTCCTACAGTGCAGGCGGATTCTTTACCAACTGAGCCATCAGGGAAGCCCATTTCTCTAATTATTAGAGAAATCCAAATCAGAACTACAACTACACTAGTCAGAATGGCCATCATCCAAAAGTCTACAAAGAATAGAGGCTGTAGAGAAAAGAGAATCTTCCTACATTGTTGGTAAGAATGTAAACTGGTGCAGTCACTATGAAGAACAGCATGGAGGCTCCTTAAAAAGTTAAAAACAGAGTTACCATTTGATTCAGCAATCCCACTCCTGGGCATATACCCAGAAAAGACAAAAACTCTAATTCAAAAAGACAGATGTACTGCAGTGTTCATAGCAGCATTATTTACAATAGCCAGGAAATGGAAGCAACCTAAGTGCCCATCAACCAATGAATGGATCAAGAGGATATGGTACACATATACAATGGAATTTTGTTGTTGTTGTTCAGTCACTAAGTCATGTCTGACTCTTTGTGACCCCATGGACTATAGTATACCAAGATCCATGGGGTTCTCCAGGCAAGAATATTGGAGTGAGTTGCCATTTTCTTTTCCAGGGGATCTTCCTGGACCAGGGATCAAACCCACGTCTCCTGCATTGGCAGGAAGATTCTTTACCACTGAGCCACCAGGAAGTCCTACAACGGAATGCCATTTTGCAGCAACATGAGTGGACCTAGAGATTATCACATTAAGCAAAGTCAGTCAGAGAAAGAAAAATATTATATGATTATCACTTATATGTAGAATCTAAGAAATAATACAAATAAATTTATTGACAAAACAGAAACAGATTCACAGACACAGAAAACAAATATCATATATTAAAACAAAAGCCCAAAAAACAAAAACAAATATCATATATTAACACATATGTGGAATCAAGAAAAATGGTACAGATCAACCTATTTGCAGGGCAGGAATAGAGACACAGACGTAGAGAACAAACATGTGGTCACAGAGGAGAAACGGGAGGGTGAGACAAATTGGGAGCGTAGGATTGACAAACTGACTGGTAGCTAGCTAGTGGGAAGCTGCTGCACAGCACAAGGAGCTCAGCTCATGCTCTGTGATGACCTAGATGGGCAGCGGGTACAAGAAGGAGGGGATGTTATGTACACATAAAGCTGATCCACTTTGTTGTACTGAAGAAACTAACACAACATTATAAAGCAATTATACAGAATATCTTTTAAAAAGACAAAAAATGTTCCACAGGAAAACACAGACACTCCTTTTGTTAATAATCTTGGAGAGCAGAAGGCCTTTCTATGTAGAACAAAACTCAGAAACCACAAGAGACTGAACATTTGACTCTATAAAAATCAACACTCAAAAGGCAAACTGGCTAAGTATGTACAGCTTTGTCACAAAGGACTATTTTTCCCTAAATATATTAAAAGCTTCTTCAAACCAACAAAGAAAAAAAATTAAGCAATCCAAGAGGAAATTAAGCAAATGTTATGAGTAGGTTCTTAAGTAAAAAGGAAATCCAAATGACTATAAAAACAGGAAAACATGCTCACTCTCAGTCAGAAGGCAAAAGCCCATTAAAACTATTGCAAAAAAAAAAAAAAAACTATCGCATAAAAGTTTTCTCCTATCTCATGAACAAACATAGAAAAATCTGATCTATTAAAAATACATGGCTCAACACAACAATGTAAAGCAATTTTCCTCCAAATAAATAAATTTTTTAAAATACATGACTATTAACCCCTGGATCCAAACATTTCATTTCTGGGAACTGATCATATATTCTGCGGAATAAAAAAACATACATAAAAGACATTCACACTGCTAGCAAAAGACTGGAAACAACTTAAATGTCCACCAACAGAGGATTGGATGAATAAACCATATTAAGTTCTTCCTATGATTCTGACCATAGTTTTGAATCTATATCCAAGATGTAAAGTGAAAATGAAAACAGGGCAGAAGAGTGTGAACAGTATGTTCACTTGTGCTTAGAAAATAATGTACGTATATGCTTGCATTTACATGTAAGATTCTAGAAAGATGCACAGGAAAATGGTAACAGCATCTGACCCTACAAGGGATGTGGGTGACTGGGGGTCAATAAGAGGAAAGAACCATCTTTTCATAATTTAAACCCCTCTCGGCCTTGAAAACTTTTTCCATGTTAACAAATTTAAAAATAATTTTTTAAATTAGATTAATTATAAATTGAACATCCACAATAGTGAAAAACCGCAAGTAACCTAAGTGTCCATCCGCAGGGAAAGAGTATGTCCCTACCAGGCAGCTATGCGCTACACCAAGAGGGAGGCGATCTGTCTGCTAGGCAGGAAAAGGCTTCAAGACAGACGGTTCAACGGGAAAAAAACAGCGACTGAGAACATCCTGTGTGTGGAAGGGGGAAGAAATCCAAAGTAATAAACTATTTTTCTGTGGCTATATATTTGGTGTCTATGTTCAAGAGGAACGCTTTTCAAAATGGTAAGTGGTTAACGGGGGAGGAGCAGCAGAAGTGAGGGGAAGTGGCCAAAGAAAACTCCGATGTCCCTGCATTTCGTAACTTCATCCTAGCTGAATACATTCACATTGTGCCTTTAGGTAAAAGGCTAGAGAAACCGATGAAACGTTAGCAACAGTGATTTGACATGTTGAAACTATGAGTGATTCTTTTCCTGCTCCTTTTTACTTTTCTACACTTCCCCAGCACTCTGTGATGAGAAGGCACCGCCAGTACGGACACAACACGGTAACCGGCTTCACCGCTCACAGCGAGGGAGGCGGCGCCCGGCGCCCACTTACTCGTCTGGGACGCCGGGTGCTCCTGGCTCCTCTGGAAAGGGTACCTGAACAGCAGCTTATTGCCCCGGCTCCCCGAGCTCACCAGAATCACGCTGATGGGGCTGGTGTTGTCCCCCATCCTGCCGGGGGCCCCGGGAGGGGTCGGCCAGGGGCCTGGTGGGAACCCCCGAGGACGTCGGGTGGGGGAGGGGCCGGGACCCGGGACCCAGCGCCCTGAGGAGGACTCGCCGTGGACGGGGCTGAGGCAGCTCTGAGGCTGACGGGTCGGGGGCGAGGGGCGGGTGGGGCTCTGAGGAGGAGCGGCCCGGGGGGGAGCTGAGGACCCGGGACCCAGCGCCCTGAGGAGGACCGGCGGGAGGCGGGGGCCGAGCGGAGCCAGACCCACGGAGCCCGCGGGCCGGTCCAGCACCCAACACTGCATCTATCGCGGCCCGAGAGGCTCGCGAGACTTCGCGACAGTATGAGGCAAACTTGCGGAAGCACCGTGTACGCAGACCGGCGACGTCTGCGCAGGCGCAAGCTGCCGTGTGCGCAGGCGCGACGCCGGCACTGGGCGTACGCGCATTCCTGCGGCGGCCCGCTTCTGACTAGGGGAGCCGGCGAGAATGCAAATAGGAAGCTGCCCGGCTTAGCCTTTTGGCTCGAGGGCTGTCTGGAAATGTGCCTTTCTTTGTTATAAAAATTATTAAAAGTACCCACGGAGTGGGGGAAAATGTTTGCAAGTCATATATTTGATGAGGGAATTGTATCCAGAATATATTTTTTAAAAACACAAACTCAACAGGAAAAATACAAGTGACCCACTAAAAAGTGGGCAAAAGACATGAATAGATAGTTCTCTGAAGAATATAGACAAGGAACCTGGAAACACGTGAAAAGATGCTCAAACATCTCTAGTTAGAGAAATGCAAATTAAAACTGGTGAGGGACAGGGAAGCCTGCTATGCTGCAGTTCGTGGGGTCCCAGAGAATCCGACACAACTGGGCGACTGAACAACAGCAACAAATCAAAAGAGATGCCGTCTCACACCAACTAGGATGGCTATACTTGAAAAAAAATAGTGAGCAGATGGTGAAATCGGAATCTTTAGACACCACCGGTGGGAGCTGAGGGGATGGGGGTTCCTTTGGGGTGATGAAAATGTTCTAAAACTGTGGTAGGTGCATGACTCTCTGAACATACTAAAACCCACTGAACTGCACACTTTGAATGGGTGGAATGTATGATATGTGAATTCTATCTCACAAAAACAGCTGTTTTTAAAAAGTAAAAAAAGCATTCCACCCACTCCACCCCTGTGGTCCCAGGGTCCACCCAGACTGTGGTGGACAGTCTACTGTGACTGTTTCCAAATCTTTTCAACACATCAGATGGATGGGAAAGTAATCAATGGGCTAAAGAAGGAGCATTTTCTTTTACTTATCTAGTTGTGTGTGTTGGGTCCTAGTTGCTGCATGCAGAACCTTCACTGCTTTAGGCAAGATCTCCCCTTGTGGTGCACAGACTCTCTTCAATCCTGGCAGGTGAGCTCAGCAGTTGCTGCATGCAGGCTTTGTTGCTCCAAGGCATGTGGAATCTCAGTTCCCTGACCAGGAATTGAACCCAAGTGCCTTGCATTGCACCGCAGATTCCTAACCACTGGACTACCAGGGAAGTTCCAGAACTGAGCATTTTCATTGCCAAAGTAACCTCTTTCACTGAGGGTAACACAAATGTGTATTTTGCAGAACATATTCATGGCTTGAATCTCCCAGGGTAATGGGTACATATCTCTGAAATGTCTCAGATGCTCCCTACAGACACATTGCCCTACCCAGGACTGCATAGCATTGACCTTTTTTATAAAAAAAAAAAATTTTTTTTTAAGGAAAATAATGTCTCATGTTGCATTTTTGTATTACTGAGGAACAGAACTAACTGTATTGCTTATTTGCTGGAGCCTAGAACTGTGAAGAAGGCTGAGCGCCAAAGAATTTATGTTTTTGAACTGTAGTGTTGGAGAGGACTCTTGAGAGTCCCTTGGACTGCAAGGAGATCCAGCTAGTCCATCCTAAAGGAGATCAGTCTTGGGTGTTCATTGGAAGGACTGAGGCTAAAGCTGAAACTCTAATACTTTGGCCACCTCATGCGAAGAGTTGACTCATTGGAAAAGACCCTGATGCTGGGAGGGATTGGGGGCAGGAGGAGAAGGGGACGACAGAGGATGAGATGGCTGGATGGCATCACCGACTCGATGGGCATGAGTTTGAGTAAACTCCGGGAGTTTGTGATGGACAGGGAGGCCTGGCGTGCTGCGATTCATGGGGTCGCAAAGAGTCGGACACGACTGAGCGACTGAACTGAAGAAGTGCCTGTATGTTTCCTTTTGTGTTGTTTGTCCTTTCTGAAACCTTTCTTAATTATTTATATTTTTGGCTGCATTTGGGTCTTCATTGTTGTGTGTGGGCTTCTCATTGCGGTGGCTTCTCTTGTTGCGGAGCACAAGTTCTAGGACACATGGGCTTCAGGAGTTGTGGCTCAAGGACTAGCATGCAGATGCAGTCAGCGCAGTACACAGGCTTAGCTGCTGTGCATCATCTGGGACCAGGGACCAAACCGGTGTCCCCTCCATGCAAGGTGGATTACTAACCACTGGGCCACCAGGGAAGCCTCTGTTTGTCCTTTGTCCATGGGATCTTTCTGTGGTGAAATATTTTTATATCCATGGCCTAAAAAATGCTATAGATATTATGGATAAGGAAAGAGACATTTCTTTTATATAGGGCCTCATGTTCTGTGTAAAATAAGGGTAATAATACAAATGGGGCTTCCCTCATAGCTCAGTGGGTAAATAATCTGTCTGCAGTGCAGGAAACCAGGTTCAATCCCTGGGTCAGGAAGATCCTCTGGAGAAGGAAATGGCTACCCAGTTCAATATTCTTGCCTGGAGAATCCCATAAACAGAGGAGCCTGTCAGGCTACAGTCCATGGGGTTGCAAGAGTCAGACACGATTTAGTGACTAAACCACCACCACCACAGCTCACCTCTGTTACAGATTCTGCAAGCCCTTTTTTCCAGTCTAGAATATATTGATTTTTTAAAATATTGTATTTATTTGTTTGACTATGTCCAGTCTTAGTCGCAGCATGCAGGATCTTCATTGCAGTGCCTGGACTTCTGTAGGTGTAGCACACAGGCTAAGTTACTCCACAGCAGGATCAAGCCCATGTACCCCGCATTGCAAGGCAGATTCTTAACCACTGGGCCACCAGAGAAGTCCCTAGAATATACTGATTTTATGTATCATCAAAAGGTTTCTGAGTTCTCCCCCAGTTCCCATGAATGTCCTTGGAATGGAAATAAGGACACAGGAGCAGGAGGTGAGGCTCGGAGAGCTGTATGGATGGGGCCTCCCTGCCGGACGTTGGGAATCTGCGGACACCCAGATGTGAAAGCCAGGACTCTGGCTCAGGTCTCCTTCCTCCGACTTCCCTGGACATGCTGTTGCCCCAGTGGATGGGCCTATGACCCCAGAACTGGCTGTGCTTGGGCTGGGGGAAGACCCAAAAGTGGAGAAACCACCATTCCTATATTACCCTCTCAGGGCCCACTTCATGCTAGCAACCTTCCCCAGAGCATTCATTGTGTATTTCCTGGCTGTGTGGCTCATGACTTTTCACTGTAACAAGCACGGGAATGTGCACATTAACATGTGCACTGTGACAAGCACATGAATAGTGAAGGGAGCTCACCAGGACACACCCCTTCCCGAGGCTCAGGTGTCTCAGACTGGACTGGCAGGAGTGGGGGTCTGAATTCCACAGCACCCTCCCCAGTGGCTCCTCAGTGTCCATGTCCGTCTGCCTCCCTGGGCTGTTAGGGAAACCAGGGCTCGTGGTCACTCCCTGGGCCGTCCAGCCAGCTGCCAGCAGCAGAGGGAATGAGGGCTCTGGTTCCCCAACAGGAAAAGCAGTGGGAACTAATGGCCTCCCGGGCAGCATCGTGCCCAGGCTCGGCCTCTGCTCACTGCAGGGTGTGCCCTCAGACACTTCCCTGCCAGCGCCCCACATCTCCCAGTCCTCATTTTCTTTGTCTTTTCTGAGGGGAAGCCATGCCTTGTAGCTTGTGGGATCTCAGCTTCCTGACCAGGGACTGAACCTAAGCCACAGCAGTGAAAGCACCGAATCCTAACCCAGGGCAGGGCCAGGAGGCTCCTTGGACGGCTAGGCCTTATCGGTCCTGCCACTCGGTCTGGGCCCGATAGAGCCACCATCGACGGTCGAGCGCCAGGCGGGGCTCACGGACCCTATCTCAGACCAACGTGATGTCTCCACTCTCCCCACCACAGGGTATCTGCCCAGGAAAATCATTCACCTACAACAAGAACAACGATAATCTTGAACTCACACTGCTGGGTGCCGAGGTCACGCAGCAGCAGCTTGTCTGTCCTAAGAGTGAGGTGGAGGACCCGCTCGAGGTTAAAACAGTGAAACCAGGGCTCCCAAGGGAGCTCATCCTGCCCAGGGTCAGCCAGGGGCTGCTCTCAGTTGGAGGAGGTGGGGAGGAAGCATTTGCAGACCTCTGTCTCAGTCTTCTGCTGAGACCACAGCCCCTCTGAGCTCAGCCCCAGTACACAAGCTCAGAACAAGCCTGGCACTTGGAATTCGGCCCAGAGGCCAGCAGGTCTCAGCACCCTGAGGCTCTGCACAGGCCCAGTCCCTCTTGTTTCAGGTGGGAGAGCAAGGCCCAGAGACAGAAGGCCTCACACACAACAAACCTTGGTCTCCTCTACCCACTGGGGCTGCTCCTTCTCTATGGAAACTGTGAACATGTAACCTTCCCGAGCCTGCGTTTCCTTATCTTAAAACACAGCATCTTGAAAGATAAAAGTTCTCTCACAGAACTGTGAGGGGCAAACACCCCTCCTGAGAGTGCCCAGTCCACACCATGCCAGGACTTAGAGAACACTCGGTTCACACCAGTCCCAGCTGGTCCGCAGACCTCACCTCACTCCACACAAAAGCAATCCAAGGTGGACTGTGGCCAGCTCAAAGGACCAAACAGTACAGTTCTTAGAAAAGTAATGTAGAAGGTTCACTTCACCTCAGCCTTCAGCATAATGCTTATTCCACTTCTTAAAAATTAAGGGAAAATTTGCATAGCACAAAATTAACCATTTGAAAGTGAAGTTAATTCTGTGGCATTTCATATATTCATAATGAGTGCAACCAAGATCACTAACTAGTTACAGAATATTTTCATCATCCCATCCTCCCCATCCCCGCCCCCAGCCCTTGGCACACACTCATCCACTTTCTGTCTCTTTGGGTTTGCCTGTGCTGGACACTTCATATAAGGGGAGTCGCACAGTATATGGCTTTTCATGTCTAGCTCCTTCACTTAGTGTAACATTCTCAAGGTTCATCCATGTTCTGTCAGTGCTCCATTTTTACGTTGTTTTCAGTCACTCAGTTGCATCTGACTCTTTGCGACCCCATAGACTGCAGCATGCCAGGCTTTCCTGTCCTTCACCATCTCCCAGAGTTCACTCAAACTCATGTCCATTGAGTCGGTGATGCCATCCAATCATCTCATCTTCTATTGTCCTTTTCTCCTGCCCTAAATCTTTCTCAGCTTCATTTTCATGTTTGTTTAGTAAATATCTCACTGTATGGAAATACCATCATTTGTTGATCCATTCATCCATGCATGGACATTTATGTTGCTTCCACCTTTTGGCTGTTACATATAGAATGGTACATTTTTAAACTGAACTTTAAAAAATCACTTAATTTGACTGCATTAAAATTATAAATTTCTGCCCGACCAAAAACAGCAGTAAGAGCATGCAGGCAAAGTACAGCCCTGGGGGAGATACGACATATGAAACTGACATATGAAATTGAATACTTTTGTAAGTATTCCTTCAGTTCAGTTCAGTCGCTCAGCTGTGTCTGACTCTTTGCAACCCCATGAACCGCAACATGCCAGGCCTCTCTGTCCATTAGTAGTTTTAAAAATTATTTATTTATGGTTACACTGGGTCTCCGTTGCTGCACGCCGACTTTCTCTACTTGTGGCAAGCGGGGGCTACTCTCTAGTTACAACATGCAGGCTTCTCACCACAGTGGCCTCCAGGCGTGCTGGCTCAGTAGTTGCAGTGTGCTGGGTCAGGTTCAGCTGCGCCTCGGCATGTGGGATCATCCCAGACGAGGGATCATACCATAGCCCCTGCATTGGCAGGTGAATTCCTAACCATGGGACCACCAGGGAAGTCCCTACCTAGAATCTCTTTAAATTTCCTATAAAGCAGTAAGACTGGCAACACAGTAGAAAAATGGCCATGACTTGGAAACTTCAACAAAAAAAGGAAATGAAAATGCAATGCAAAGGACAGCAACTATGTGAGCAGGGACCTAGCTCAGCAGTGTCAGGAAAGTGCAAATTAAGATCACATGAGAAGCTAGTATACACCCAGCAGAAAAGCTGAACCGTGAGACCCCCGCCTCCAACCGGGACTGACCATGACAAACTTTTAGAAGGGTGTGGAGCGAGAGGAACTCACACATCACTAGGTGAGTGCCAGGCAGTACAACTGATCCAGAAAACGTCTGCCGTTAACTGCTGAAGCCGAGAACTCCATGCCCTGGACCCAGCAGCCTCCATCCTGGGGATATACCCAACAGAATGTTCACTGCAGCGTTACTCACAACAGCCAAGAACTAAACAGCCAAAATGTCCATCCATGTCGCCCTGGGTAACTTGTGATATGTCCCTACCAGGAAACACAACACGGCGACGACAATCAATGCCCACAGCACCTCGGGCATGTCACAAATGTGGGTAACAGGAGATGACCCACTGCACTGTTTCATGGGACCTGAAAGCCAAAGGCAGGCAACGCCAACTAAAGCACCTAAGGACACACAGTAGTAGTAGTGTGAGTTGCTCAGTCGTGTCCAACTCTTTGCGACTCCATGGACTCCATAGCCCACCAAGGTCCTATGTCCATGGGATTCTCCAAGAAAGAATACTGGAGTGGGTAGCCATTTCCTTCTCCAGGGGATCTTCCCAACACAGGGATAGAACCCAAGTCTCCTGCGTCGCAGGCAGATTCTTTACCATCTGAGCCACAGGGAAGTCCAAGGACACATAAGTGTGTAGTAAAAGCTACTGTAAAGAAAGAAAGTAGGTTGGGGTCATCTTTGGGGAGGACTGGGATGCTCAATATGTGCCTTATAATATTTCATTATGCTGTGACATAATCTTGTGCTATATTTTACAATGAAAAAAAGTAAAAGGAAAAGGACGCCTGCCCACACCAATGCTTTGCAGGCCTTGGAAGTTTCAGAATCAAAGTGGCTTCCTGTGACTCTCTGTCCTGTGAAAGCCAAGGATGGGGGAGGTGCTGCCAGGAGGGGAGTGAGGACCGCCCCACGGTGGGAGGCCTGGAGTCCACACTCCTCACCCCCTACACTGACTCCTGGCCAAGACCTCAGACGCTGTAGCTGGGGGCCTTGTCCAAGGCACATCGCTCACTGGGGCCCCGCTGTGCCTCCCCTACCTTGTCCAGCAGGTCAGCTCCACCCTCACCCTGGGCCTCCAGACTCCCTCCTTCTGCCTGAACTTCCACGTGTTCCTCAGCCCCCTCTGTCTCCCTGGCTCAATCTGTTTTCTCTGCCAGTCTGTCCATCTGTCCCTGTCTGTCTCCCTTCCTCCTCTTCTTTCTGGGGAGCTGAAGCCTCAGGATCAGACTCGCATACCCTGACTGCAGGCCTAGATGCAGGCGGTGGCCCTGGAGTCTCCTAAACCAGGGGTGAGCAGGGAGGGCCGGGCTCATCAGCTCTGGGGTGAGCCCAGAGAGGTGAAGTCACACCCTGCGAACACCTGAGCCCAGAGGCAGAGCATGGCCAGGAGAGGTGACCACGAGCGCAAGGCCAGTGGAGGGTGGGCACACCCTGGGAGAGGGAGACCCTGTCACATGAGAAGAGGGCACAGATGTAAAATATAAGGGGAGACCTGGAAGGGGCTTCCAGGAAGGCAGACTCGGCCTCCAGGCCACACACAAGCACTGACAGCCCTGGGAGATCCCCGTCCTCTCTGCTCAGCAGCGGGGAGGCACCACGGTAGGCAGCACCTGCCCGCAGACCTCCACAGTCTCATCAGCCCCGTCTCAGGCGTAGGAGAA
Source organism: Cervus elaphus (assembly GCF_910594005.1). Lineage (NCBI taxonomy): Eukaryota > Metazoa > Chordata > Mammalia > Artiodactyla > Cervidae > Cervus > Cervus elaphus. Next base: position 15,027,691 of record NC_057824.1, read on the forward strand.
GCAAGCCGCATAGCACAGTAACACACCAAGCACAGAAGGTGCTCAACACTTGCTTATTCTTGTGCACATGTTTTCCTATCAGAGGGCTTGTCTGAGCCTCACAATTTTCTCTAAGAATAGTTTAGCAAAATATCTGTGATAAGAACTCTCCACTCAGGGAACGTTTACCTCCATCCTGAAAAACTCCTAGGCTTTTGTGCAAGTAACTCTTTGACTAACTCTGAAATTCAAAAAGCAGAGACATCACTTAGCCAACATAGGTCCATATAGTCAAAGCTATGGTTTTTCCAGTAGTCATGTATGGATGTGAGAGTTGGACCGCAAAGAAGACAATGCTGAAGGATTCATGCTTTCGACTGTGGCACTGGAGAAGACTCTTAAGAATTCCTTGGACTGCAAGGAGATCAAACCAGTCAATCCTAAAGGAAATCAACCCTGAATATTCACTGGAAGGACTGATGCTGAAGCACAAACTCCAATACTTTCACCACTTGATGTGAACAGCTGACTCACTGGAAAAGACCCTGATGCTGGGAAAGATTGAGGGCAGGAGGAGAAGGGGACGACAGAGGATGAGGTGGTTGGATGGCATCACCAACTCGATGGACATGAGTTTGAGTAAGCTCCAGAAGATAATGAAGGACATGGAAGGCTGGTGTGCTGCAGTCCATGGGTTCACAAAGAGTCAGACACGACTGAGCAACTGAACAACAGAAAAAATTCACATGGAAAGGCAAAGGAACCAGAGTCGCCAAAACCGTTTTGGAAAAGAAGAATAATGATGAAGGAATGACATCACCCAATCTTTTAACACCTTAATTGAGATAAAATTCACATACCACACCATTTTAAGTGTGCAATTTGGGACTTCCCTGGTGGTCCAGTGGTTAAGACTGTGCACTTCCACTGCAGCAGACACAAGTGTGATCCCTGATCGAGGAACTAAGATCCCAAATGCCATGCTGCGCAGACCAAAAAAAAAAGAAAAAAAAAATTAAGTGTCCAATTCAGTGGGGTTTTGTATATTCAGAGAGTTATGTGACCATCACCACAATTTTAGAAACTTTTCATTACCTCAAAAGAACCCCCAGCCCCATTAACAGTCCCAGACCCCAACTACCCTGGCCCCAGACAACCTAATCTACTTTTATCTTTTTTAAATTTTATTAATTCATTTTCGGCTGCGCTGAGTCTTCACTGCTGCACGCAGGCTTTCTCTAGCTGCAGCAAGCAGGGGCTGCCCTCTAGGATGGTGCGTGGGTCTCTCGTGTGGGAGCTTCTCGCTGCGGAGCACAGGCTCTAGGCAGCTGGGTTTCAGGAGTCGCAGCTCTCAGGCTCTAGAGTGTTAGGCTCAGTAGCTGTGGTACACGGGCTTAGTTGCCCTTCAGCACGTGGAATCTTCCCGGACCAGGGACTGAACCCATGTCCCTTGCATTGGCAGGAGCATTCTTAACCACTGGACAAGTTAACAACTTAGGCAAGTTCCCTAATCTACTCTCTGTCTCTAAGGACTTGCCTGTTCTCAACATTTATGTAAACGGAATCATACAATATAATTTTTTCAAGATTCACTCACTATCAGTACCTTCTTCCTTTTTATGACTGGATACTACTCCACTGTCTAGATTATATGCCATATTTGATTCACCCATTCATCACTTGAAGGACATTTGGGTTGTTTGCACTTTTTGGCTGTTATGAATACTGGTGCTATGAACACAGTACAAGTTTTCAAATGGATGTGTTTTATTGGGTGTGTACTATGGAATGGAATTGCTGAGTCATGTGGGAACTCTGTTTAACCTTTTGAGGAACTGCCAGGCTGTCTTCCACAGTAGCTGCACCATTTTACATTCCCATCAGCAGTCTAAAGATTCTAATTACTCCATCTCCTTACCAACACTTGTCATTTTGTCTTTTAAATAGAGCCATTCTATAAGTTGTAGGTAAGGTTAGGATTAGGGCTCAGGCTGGGGTTTTTGATTACAGCCATCTTAGTGAGTATGATGTGCTATCTTTTTTGGTTTTGATTTGCATTTCCCTAATTTTTGGGCTCCAAAATCACTGCAGATGGTGATTGCAGCCATGAAATTAAAAGATGCAAAAAATAAAGAAATAAAAAAATAAATAAAAGACGCTTACTCCTTGGAAGGAAAGTTATGACCAACCTAGATAGCATATTAAAAAGCAGAGACATTACTTTGCCAACAAAGTTCTGTCTAGTCAAGGCTATGGTTTTTCCAGTGGTCATGTATGGATGTGAGAGTTGGACTGTGAAGAAAGCTGAGTGCAGAAGAATTGATGCTTTTGAACTGTGGTGTTGCAGAAGACTCTTGAGAGTCCCTTGGACTGCAAGGAGATCCAACCAGTCCATCCTAAAGGAGATCAGTCCTGGGTGTTCATTGGAAGGACTGAGGCTAAAGCTGAAACTCTAATACTTTGGCCACCTCATGCGAAGAGTTGACTCATTGGAAAAGACCCTGATGCTGGGAGGGATTGGGGGCAGGAGGAGAAGAGGACGACAGAGGATGAGATGGCTGGATGGCATCACCGACTCGATGGACATGAGTTTGAGTGAACTCCGGGAGTTTGTGATGGACAGGGAGGCCTGGTGTGCTACGATTCATGGGGTCGCAAAGAGTCGGACACGACTGAGTGACTGAACTGAACTGAACTGAATGAGTAATGATGCTGAGCACCTTTTCACATGTTTATTGGACATTTTATGATTTCTTTAGAGGAATGTCTATTAAAGTACTTTGCCCAGTTTTCAGTTAGCTGTCTCTTCTTGACTTGTAAGATTTTTTTATATTTTGGATCAGTCCCTGATCCAATATATGATTTGCAAATGTTTTCTCTCATTCTTGGGACACTATCTAAGTTTAAGACATGACATAAAGCTATAGTAATAAAGCCTGTGTGATATTGGTGAAGGATAGACACATAGGTCAGTGGAATAAAAGAAAGAGTAGAGAAATAGATGTGCAGAAATATGTGCAATTAATCATTTACAAATAAGTTAGAGAAGGCAGCTCAAGAGAGGAAGTATAGTGTTTTCAACTAAAAGTACTGGATAAATTAGACACTCATAGGTAAACAGAAAATACAAACAACCCAGGACCTAAGCCTCATACCTCAAACAAAAATGATCTCAAAATGGATCACAGACCTAAGTGTAAAACATAAATTCTGAAACACTTAGAAAAAAGTCTTAGATGAAAATACTTAGATAAAGGCTTTGTGACTTGGGATTAGGCAAAGAATTTTCAGGCATGACTCTAAAAACATGAATCCTAAAAGAAAAACTTGATAAATTAGACTTCATCAAAAAATAAAACTACGGCTCTGCAAATGATACTATTAAGAGGATGAACCAACAAGCTACAGACTAGAAGGAAATATTTGCAAAGTGCATATCTGACAAATGATTGCATCCAGAATACATACAGAACTCTCAAAATTCAATAGTAAGAAGACAAACAACCCAATTTTAAAATGGTCAAAATACCAGGACAGAGATTTCAGTGAAGAGAAAACCTGGACGGCAAACAAGCATGTGAGAAGATGCTCCATGTCACCGGCTGTCAGGGAAATGCAGACTGAAGCCAGCATGTCGTATGGCCCCACAACATCAGAACAACCAACGTGTGGAAGTGCTGACAAAGACACACAGCACCTAGGGCTTCTCTTCATTGCTGGGTGGAATGCAAAATGGTAAAGCCACTCCGGAAAACAGATTAGCAGTTTCCTACTAAGTTAAACATACACTTAGCACAATTCTACTCCTAGATATGGTATTATCCCAGAGAAATAAAAATACATGTTTACATAAAGACCTACACAAGAATGTTCACAGCAGTTTTACTTGTAATACCCCCAAACTGGGAAAACCCCAGCTTGAGTGGGAGAATGAATGAACATTACTACCGCGGAGTACTATTCTGCAGCAAAAGGAAACCAGCTATTGATACAAGCAATGACATGCATGTATCTCAAGAATATTACGCTAAGAAAGAAGCCAGTCCTGAAAGATGACACGCTGTATGTTGACAAGCTGTATATTTCCGTTTACAGGACATGTTAAAAAAGACAGACGTACAGTGGTGTCAGTTTAGGGGATAGAGGAAGATGAGACTGCAAAGGGGCAGCCAGTGGGAGTTTTGGGGGTGATAGAGCTCTGTGTGTTCTGATTATGGTTGAGGTTACAAAATCCATACACGTGTCAAAATTCACAGAGCAGCATACTAAAAAAAATCAATTGTACTGTAGGTTGAAATAGAAAGGCATATCTGCCTCACTTTGTTTAAATTATGACTTGGTGAGCAACACTGCAGAACCTAAAATCACATGATATTAGAAGAATTCTCTTCTGTTTACTTGCCACTTCCCGAGCTTTTCAGAAACCAGTCAGTATCTCCCTCCTCAGGGCCCACCAGGCAATGAATGCATTGTTTTCTTGGAGGAAACCCAGGGATCCTAGAGCCAGTGTGTGCATTGGGCACGGGGGGAGGTGTCTTGTGGGTCCAGCCACAGCCCAGCCCAGCAGAAAAAGGGCCAGCAGGGGCACAGGCCAGCCGAGAACCGGTATGTGGGCACTCCTCTGGCTTCTCCCATTCTGCAATTCTGAAATGGACAAGAAAGTGCAGCGCTGGGCTGCAAACGCAGGATGACCTCCTGGGCTGACTGGGCCCCTATCTCCCCTGGAGTCTTGTCAGGCCCAGCAAGGGTGGCCAGAGTGATAGCCCCTCACCCCACCAAGCCCACCAGGCCCTGACCGCCCATGGTCACTGGATCTGATAAGAGATCCACACCCACGGCCCCCTCCTCTCCCCCAGTGATGACCACAGCATGGCCCCCACCCTGGCCCCACATATATAAGGGGACCCTGAGGACTGAGCACCAGGACGCCAGTTCTCAGCGCGCCCAGCTCCCGCTCAACCGCCACCATGTCTCTGACCAGAGCTGAGAGGACCGTCATCGTGTCCATGTGGAGCAAGATCTCCACACAGGCGGACGCCATTGGCACCGAGACCCTGGAGAGGTGAGCACCAGGTGGGCTGGGGTGGAGCCTGGAGGGGACCGTGTGGGTCAGTGAGGTCAGGGGTCAGTGAGAACAGGGGTCAGTGATGAGGGTGAGTAAGGAAGGGTGAGTGAGGAGGGGACAGTGAGGAGGGTGAGTGAGGAGGGGTCAGTGAGGTGGGATCATTGAGAAGGGTCAGCGAGGATGGTCAGTGAGGTGGTCAGTGAGGAGGAGGTCACTGAAGATGGTCAGTGAGGTGGGGTCAGTGAGGTGGTCAGTGAGGAGGGTCAGTGAGTATGAGCACATGAGGGGTGTCTCGGTGGTCAGAAGCAGGAGGAGGAGGTGATGGGGGCGGTCTGAGGGTCACCTGTGTCTCTCGGGGCCCAGCACCCAGGTCCCCACAATCACATGGAGGGAGGGAAGGAAGGAATGACCTGGAGACGGGCGGTCAGGGTGAGGTGGCCGGGCCTTACTGGGCAGCGCAGTACTCACTACCGCCAAGAGTCACCCAGAGCGGTCACTAACTCGCCCGCCCGCCCGCAGGCTCTTCTCCTGCTACCCCCAGGCCAAGACCTACTTCCCGCACTTCGACCTGCACACGGGCTCCGCGCAGCTGCGCGCGCACGGCTCCAAGGTGGTGGCCGCCGTGGGCGACGCGGTCAAGAGCATTGACAACGTGGCGAGCGCGCTGTCCAAGCTGAGCGAGCTGCACGCCTACGTGCTGCGCGTGGACCCGGTCAACTTCAAGGTGGGCTCGGGGCCCCGGGGGCGGGGCGAGGTCTCGGTGGGCGGAGCTACTTCCTGGGCCGGGGTCCCAGGGCGGGGTCCCGGGGCGGGGCGAGGTCCCGGAGGCGGAGCTTCGTCCGGGCCGCCAGCGCTGACCGCTCTCCCTCCCGCCCCAGTTCCTGTCCCACTGCCTGCTGGTCACGTTGGCCTCGCACTTCCCCGCCGACTTCACGGCCGACGCGCACGCCGCCTGGGACAAGTTCCTGTCCATCGTGTCCGGCGTCCTGACGGAGAAGTACCGCTGAGGCCGCTGCAGGACCCCCAGGACGGAATGAGCCCCCAGATGCTCTAGGGAGTCTCACACCCCACCCCACGCCTTCCCCGAGACGGGGCCAATAAACGAATTAACGTCCACTTTGCCTCTGTGGTCAATGGGGCCACTGTGGGTGGGGGTGGCAGAGGTGGAGGGAGGATGCAGGACCTGCCTGGGTCACACGGGAGGCCTGCGGGCATCCTTGCCCTGACCCCCTCTGTCTGAGGGCAGAGATTGGCTCCCGTAACCTGGGGGGAGCACTTTCTATTCTGCAGAAAGGGCGCTTCTAGGCCCTTACTTGGGGATGGGGCAGGAGGCAGCGCTGGAACCCAGCTGGCCCCTCTGGCTGTCTCTGGGGCTTCCGGTGGTATACTCTCTTCTTCTTCTGGAATATATAATACTGTTTCCTGGTTTATGCCTGATTTCAGTAAGAGATGAGAGCTGAATATATTCATTCATTCATCCACCCATTCATTGCTCCATTAAGCAATTGTTTATGAGCCCGTAAGAGGCCCAAGAATCTTTCTAGGCCATGCATTTGACCACTTAAATCAGCAAAGCTCTTGACTGGTGGAGCTGACAGTCTTGTGGGGGGATACAGATCAGACACGGAAAAGGGATAGAGGTTCAACCTTGCTCATAACAAGAGAAATGCAAACTAACACTAAAAATTTCACTGGGATCCATTTCCCACCTACTTGATGAACAAAAACCCAAGACTTTGACCACACTCTGCTGGTGGCCCCCCAACAACGTGGGTGGGAGCAGGACACAGATGCATAGAGCCACTGGGGCAGCTGAGTTTGCTATAGTCTGGAAAACAGTCCATAATGATTCAACGACAGAACAAACCATGAACATCCACATTACAGGGAACTGGGAATGGGAAAAAAAAAAAAGAAAATTTCTTATGATGGTTGTGACATGATAGCCAGGATTTACAGAGTCAAAAAGAAAAAGAAAAAAATGAAAAAGTAGGTTGGTGTATGTGTAGCATGATTTCTTTTCTATAAGAAGGGGAAATTCAAGTATGTGTGGGCACACATGCGTGTGAATGATTCATTGACCTCTGTGTGCCCTTGCAAGTGTTCATCTGTTTGTGTGTGTTTGCGTATTTTTGCAAAAAGCAACTACGGACAGATAAACTGGAAATGATTACACATGGCAACATGGATGGGGTTGAAGGTGTGCTCCTCCAAGCCTAACTCTCTTCACTATCTTGACCTTGAATCATGTTAAATCATCAAAAAGAAAATTTTAAAGAGCAAAAAATAAAAACATCAGAACAAGAAACTAAGTTACATGAAACTGGTTGAGGATGTAGTAATCTAACGACCAGAAAAAAAGAACTATTCCAAGTGACTTGTGAACATAGTACCTTGGCTGTGCAAAGAATCTCTAATACTCAGTAACTTATTGTTATTATAACACAGATACTGTAAGTTCATAATCTTGTATTTTAAGACATTTTCAAACTATCAAAAAACAAATGCAAAAATAAGACAAAGATGGAGAAATAGGAGTGACTGCTCGTGGGTATGGGGTTTCTTCAGGGGATGATGGAAATATTCTAAAATTGTAATAGTTGCACAATTTTGTGAATGTATTAAAAATGAACTGCTATGTTTTAAGCGGGTGAATCGGATGACATGGGAATTATAACTCAGTCAGTCAGTTCGGTTCAGTCACTCAGTTGTGTCTGATTCTTTGTACACCATGGACTGCAGCACACCAGGCCTCCCTGTCCATCACCAACTCCCAGAGTTTACTCAAACTCATGTCCATTGAGTCGGTGATGCCATCCACCTGCCTCATCCCCTGTCGTCCCCTTCTCCTCCCACCTTCAATCTTTCCCAGCATCAGGGTCTTTTCAAATGAGTCAGTTCTTCACAGCAGGTAGCCAAAGTATTGGAGTTTTAACTTCAACATCAGTCCTTCCAATGAATATTCAGGACTGATTTCCTTTAAGATGTACAGGTTGGATCTCCCTCAGACTCTCAAGAGTCTTCTCCAACACCACAGTTCAAAAGCATCAGTTCTTCGGTGCTCAGCTTTCTTTATAGTCCAATTCTCACATCCATACATGACTACTGGAAAAACCATAGCCTTGACTAGACGGACCTTTGTTGGCAAAGTAATGTCTCTGCTTTTTAATATGCTGTCTAGGTTGCTCATAGCTTTTCTTCCAATGAGCACATGTCTTTTAATTTCAGAGCTGCAGTCACCATCTGCAGTGATTTTGGAGCCCCAAAAATAAAGTCTGTCACTGTTTTCACTGTTTCCCCATCTATTTGCCATGAAGTGATGGGACCAGATGCCATGATCTTAGTTTTCTGAATGTTGAGCTTTAAGCCAACTTTTTCACTCTCCTCTTTCACTTTCATCAAGAGGCTCTTTAGTTCTTCACTTTCTGCCATAATAAACCTGCAAAATATGCTAAGAAGACAAAACTCCCAAATACTCATCAAGATTCCCCAGTTTACAACTTGCCTTCACTTGCTCTTTCCTTCTGAGTCACTTGAGAGTAGAATGCAGGCATGACTCCCTTTAATACTCTCAGCATCCCTAAACACCTGTGGATTTCCTAAAGTCAACAAGAACACTTACCTGCATAGTCAGAGAACTACCACCAAAATCAAGAGATTGTGAAATGAAAGTTGCTGAGTCATGTCCAACTCTTTGCAACCCCATGGACTGTAGCTTGCCAGGCTCCTCGGTCCATGGAATTGCCCAGGCCAGAATACTGGAGTGGGTTGCTGTTTCCTTCTCCAGGGAATCTTCCTGACCCCAGGATCAAACCCAGGTCTCCTGAATTGCAAGCAGATTCTTTACCATCTGAGCCACTGGGGCACCTGCATAGGCAGAGAACTACCACCAAAATCAGGAGATTAACACCACTCCAAATCCATCAACACAGATCTCATCACACACTGTCCTTCCCAAGAATGGCCTTTATTTGTCAACATCAAACTTCGCATTTAGTCTTCTTCAGCCTGGCTCTTCAGTCCCTCCTTGCATGATCTTCATATTTTTGTGGACGTTTTGGGTTTTTTTTTTAATATTTGCTATTTTATTTATTTGGTTGCTTAGCTGCAACATGTGGGATCTAGTTCCATGACCAGAGGTCAAACCTGGGCCCCCTGAACTGGGAGTGCAGAGTCTTAGTCACTGGACCAATTCAGGGAAGTCCCTGAATTGTGGGTTGTTTTTTTCTTCAGTGTGTTAATATGAAGAGAGTTGTGTATGACATTGTCGGACAGAAGAATGAACATTTTGCTGAATAAAGCCCCAAGTCAGGATACACGCACAGCAGAAATGGGGCCAGGCTCCCAGCACTTGTGTATAATGAAATTTTTAACTTAAAAAAAGGTCAGTAACAGAGGATACAGATGAAAAAGGCAGCAACAACACCAACACTGGAAAAGTGGGAAAGGGAGCAAGCCTCTCTCAGGGGGCTGCTCAGCCCAGAACTGGAGAGCTGATCCATCTCAGGGAACTTCAACATTTGGATGGACTCTAAACACAAACCTAATCTCTCCAATCAGGGTCTTGTCAGAACCAGTAACCCTTTTCCCTGAGACCCTATATAAAGAACTCCAGTCCTCCCAGGACAGGGAGCCTGAGCAAAGAACCCTCACTTTTAACACCACTTGGGATAGATATCGGGCCCCAGCTAACAAACCACCACCTCCCAGACAGAAGCCCAGGAAAGTTGCCAGGTTCAAGAAGCTGCTTCAGACTCTAAGATTTGGGAAATCTACACCAGTTGCTAGCTCAGCTTCTGGGGAGCATGTTGGGGTCCCATGGAAAATAAGTGCAGAGCATTCTGACGCCCTTTCCGACCACCGGGAGGTACCTAGAAAATGACCCACTCCCACCCTTCAGGGAGTTACCTGGCCATGGCGAGTCTCCCCCAGCCCTCAAGCCACCAAACCTGCAAAACTAACCCATAAAGTAGCAAGGGCTTGGGGAGGCAGAACTGCTGGCCCAGTCCATACCGCCTTACCTACTGGTGAGCAAAGACCAGCAGCTAGAGAAGCGAGCCACAAAGGAGGGTGTCTAGGCAACGGGATCCCCTCGACTACCCTACAGCTTTCTCCTGACCTTGAAGCAGCCATGATGATGGGCCCAGAAAACCCGCACACCTCGCTCCACACGACAGACAGCTTAGTCCTCAGAATCACTGCCATGAAGAGCAACAAGGTCTCTCTCGAGAAAGTACAACAAAGGAAACTCTTGACAAAACTGGGAATGGGCCTGGAGAAAATGAGAGCTTTGAGGTCTCTGCCACCTTCCCCGAAAGGAAAGAGTTCATGCAAGTAGGAAAGGCAGGGTCCTTCCCTGCTTTTTGTTCCTGGCTAAGCTCAAGACAGAAAATCCCCTGGACTTGCAGCATCAGTATGTATCCAAGGGCCCCACCAGCACACGCGCCCCCACCAGGGTCAGCCTCTGGCACGTGAAATGCCCAAGAGATTGCCTTCTAGTGCAATCCCCACCGACCTCAACCCAACGCAAAGGGCATCTGCCTGTGTTTTCCACCTCTCCTCAGAGAAGAGGATTCTAGCAGAGCACCCAAGGTACAGTCAGGTGCCAAGGAACACAATGCCACACAGTCTATCAGGCTATGACATGGACAGCCAACTTCAGATCAGAGAGAGAGAGAGGCTTAGTGTAACAACCAATGTCATTTCAGCAGGAAATTAGAGGGCCAGTAGTGACAGGGGCTCCTTTGGGCACACCTTCCCGGGGATGTAGTTCCTGTCAGTTGCCTCCTCCTGCAGGAACATGTGTAGGCAGCGTTCGTTCTGAGCTAGTGGATGCCCAGCATCCATCCAATTTATTAGCAGTTCTGCTAATAAACTGTTTGAGGTCCTACCTCCTTTCTTCAATAAAGGACTCCTCAAAGACCCTTTTGTTTCCTAGAAAAGGGAGCTGCCATTTCAAGGCTTTCCCATGCAGTGGTGGGACTATTAATACAATCTTTCTCTCTTGCTCCAGCTCATTTTTAGTCACTCAAAGTCACTGCAGCACCATCATACACAGGACTCCTTCAGTTTAAAAACAGGTAGTTTTGTCCACATGCAAATCTCATAGGTGGGTAAAGCGAGCACAGCCCACGCCTACCGTCTGTGGATTAAAGATGTTGATCTCCAGAAAGTTACTTGGCAGCCTATAAGCGTTGGTCAGTTCCTGCAGCTTCAAGTTAAGGGTCTGGGTGTTAGCTACTGCCATGTCTGACATCTTTCCAAAGGAGAGACCTGGACCGGGGGCTTCATTGTGGTTTTGATTTGCATTTCACAAACAAGTCACGAAGTTGAGCATCTTTTCATGTGTTATTCCTTTTTTTTTTTTTTTTGGATAAAGTCTATTCAAGTCCCTGTTCATTTTTCATTGGGTTGTTTCTTTTTGTTGTTGAGTTATAAGAGTTATTTCTACATTCTGGATACAGTTCTTTCTCAGATATGTGGTTTGCAAATATTTTCTCCCATTCTGTGAGTTGCCCTTTCACTGTCAATAGGTTTTAACCTGACCTAATCAAGTCTTTTGATTTGACTTCTAGGGTACAGGAAACACATGGACAAAGGAACCAGCTAAATAACACTGCAGGGAAACTATCAGAGCAACCCACAAATGGAATATTCTACAAGTCAGCTGGCCTGAACTGTTCTGCAGTCATTGATAAGGAACGGTGGGTATGGGGTGGGGAGCTTCTGGAAGGAAAAAATGAATAGGCAACTGAAAGCTACATAAGAACCTGGGTCAGATCCCAACCTGAACAAACTGAGCAAGTGTGGGGGATGAACAGGGAATTTCAGTGCAAAGAGAAGTTGTTGGTTCACTTAGATTGAGGAAAGGCTTGTGGTTATTTATATAGAAGGATCTCCTTATTCTAGGAGACTTGTGTTCAAGTTTACACAGAGACATGATGTCATCATACGTGTCCATAGTGTTTGGAAGAAAAATATAACACATTGAGACATATCCCCATATACACTGACAACACAAATGTTAGCGATGATTGGTCCGGGTGGAGGGACCACAGCGGCTTAGCATACTGCTCGCTACGTGCCAGACCTGACCTCAGCGCGCTCCCCACCTGTCACTCCACCCCGCCGCTGGCCTCCTTTTTGTCTCCCAGACGATGACAGAGGCCTGGGCCCTCTCAGGCCCTTGCACCTGGCATCACTCACTCTCTTCCCCAAACATCTTGTGGTTGATTCTCCCAGCTCCTTCAAATACTCGCTCAGAATCCCCATCTCAGCACCATCTTCCCCGCCGCCTTATCTAAAACTGTAACCCCTCTGAGCTCCACTTACTGCTCTCTCCTTTCTGATGGCAATGCCACCTGTCTCTCTCCAGCCAGAGACCACCTGGAACACGGCCACGGCCCAACAGAGTTGGGCCTGTTAACTCATGGCCACAGAGATGACCACGGCCGTGGGGAGCCCTGTATCTGAGTCAGAGGACTGAGCCTGGGCTCAAGGAAGCAGGCTAGCTCTGGACTGAACCGGGAGGTGGGATTCATCCTACAATCGAATGTCTCAGTAATTCTCATCCTGAAGATGAGCAATACTGTGACTGACAGAAAAGCAGCAGCTGCTCATCAGCCAGCACGGGGGCCATCGGGATGTTCCCTTGGTGGGAGTGGCCCCTGTTTTCTCTGTCTGGACAGTGCTTTTCTGCCTGGAGCATTGCAGTTACAGTGGCCAAGTCTGATGTCATGTTCCACAGGAGTGCACAGGCGTCATGGAGAAAACCCAGGTGTCCAGGGCGACCCTTCTCCTTCTCACGGCATGTTTACCTGCTGCCCTCATCCTGTTCTGCACACCTTCCTCAGCAGGAGTGTCTTCTTGCCCTGGGCGGGGCACCCAGCAGTTAGCAGTGGTCTGGCACTGGTTAGAAGGTCATACATCACCCAGGAGGAATGCGTGGAGCTTCTAGGCCTTCACAAGCTTGCCCAAGGCAGCGCCTGCTGCTCACCTGCCTTTAGGGTCTGGTCAGGGCTGCAGAGCCTCTCTTAAAGGAGATGCCTCCTTCCCTTCCTCCAGGGAGGACTCTGACCACAGGGACTGCTGCCCAAAAGCATGGCTGTAGGATGTGGACCCATGCACCTCACTGTCCTGGAGCTCTTAGGGGCTGGGTCTCGGGCCTCAGCAGAGGGGAGCGGCCTGAGTCTGAGGAGTCTCTTTCCTGAAGCCCGGGCCTCGGCCCCAGTAGACTTTGTGACCATAGCTGCATCCCCGCTCTCTAGGCTACAGCTTCTCCATGGGGCCAGGAGACTCCGGGAACCCTTCACATTCCAAAGAACCGGCACCGTTTGCGCTGGTGGGCCTGCTCTTCTGTGAGGACAGAGGCCAGCCCCCTCATCCACCTTCGGGCAGGCCCCGGCCAGCCATCCTTGACCCCCAGCCCCGAGCCCAGCTCACCCAGGAGCAGGGCAGGCAGCGGCATTCGCTCGGGGAGACGGCGTCAGTGCATGCATGGGGCTGAGGCACAAGACCCCTGGGTCACTAGATAGTTCTTTGCGGGGAGCCATCTCTGGGCTCCTGACTGTACAGGAGGCTTCACAGACCAGGAAACAAAACCAAAACAAACAAACAAACCAAAACAAAATTCCCTTCCTTTCTGAGCTTACATTCTAGTGGGTAATAAACACGTGTTTTTCTGTGGAAAAAAGAAAAGTGTAGCAAGTTGGAGACTGGACAGGCCAGGTGGGGGAGTTGCAATTGTAAATGGGGTGGTCAGTGTGGGCCTAGTAACACGGTGACATCTGAAGGAGGACCTTCCCGGAGGGAGGCCTGGGGAGGATGGAGCAGGCTAGAAGAGGGGCAGGGCAGGGCCTGGAGGAGGACAGAGGAGGGAGGCAGAGCCGGGGGCTTCCTTCACAGAAGGTCGGAAGCCACAGCAGGGCTCAGGGGTGAGAAATGACGGTCGGAGAGGCCTGGGGTCACTGGTCTGAACCTCAGGAAGGAAGGATGGAGCAGCTATCTCCAGGACGGACGGGAGGCAGGCGAAGGGATGTGAGCCTGGGAGGGGGTGGGGGTGTCTCAGGGCACAGGTGGAGGTCAGTGCCGCCAAGTGGACTAAGGGCAGACGGAGGAGGGTTAGAATGGGGACGGAGCCAGGGCCCTCACCCCTCTCCACTAAAATCAACTCCCTAGGCACAAGTTTGTGGGGTCAGGACACAGACTACCCAGGAGAAGAAAGAAAGGCAAGAAAACAGTGGGGCGAAGCACGTCTGTGCACCACCCGACAAATGCTGAGAGAGGGGAGCAGTCAGTAACAGCCCCAGCCCAGAAGGAGGGGCTCTTACCTCCTGCCCTCAGGCTCTCCCTGGATTCATCCCAGCCCCTCTCGGCCTGCAGGCCCCCTGCCCCGGCCTGAGTTTCTGGGGGCTGAAGGCTGGGGTCCTGCAACCAGGTTCTAATCCAGTCTGACTTCTTTGCCTGCTCCTCCCCCTGTCACCTCCCACACCCACACAGGCCCACCGCACTCCTGCTTACACCTGGCACCCTCCACTCTGGCTGGAGACTCCCCTGCTGGGGAATTCCCAAGACAAGGGACTGGCAGTCTCCTGTAGTCCCTGCTCTTCCCAGCCTGGAGCCCAAACGTCACCCTGTCCCCACCGATCCCCTTCCTGGGCCCGAAAGGAAATGGTTTCTGCTGAACTTGACCTCCTCACAGTGACCGCCACTGCACCGAGCTGCAAACGGCGCGCCCGCGGGGAGGCTCAGGTGGCTAAGCTTGGGACTGAAGTCTAGGCTTCAGAGCGAGCTTCCCAGGCAGTTGGTTCAAGTTCACCCTCGGGGCCAGCTGTGCTGGGCACACTCTTGCTGGACCAAGGGACTAAGAAGGAAGAGAAAAGCATCAATACACTGGTGGCATTTCAGGAAAGTCAGCTAAACAAAGAGATACACGAGGGTGAGTGGCGACCCAGGAGTCTGTGTTCTTCCTCTGTGTTGTTCGTAGGAACAGGAATCCTGGCTGTTAGGGAGCATCTGAGGACAGGACGCTGGCGAGGTCCCTGGAGTTGGCGGGGAGCGGCCTGCGCATGCGCCGTCCACGGCGCGGGGTTGTCTCTCCACTGGTAGCTCACTCCCAGGAAATGCATAAGAAAGGTCACCTGTGCAGGTGAGGCGGACAGAAGGGAGCTTTCGCTTTGTAAGCTGTGCTTTTTCCAAGGCTGCTGTTACAAATAATGCGTATAATTTGCAATTTTTAAAAATATTATTTGAAATACATGCAGAAAACACGTGTTAAAAAAATGTAGAAAGAAGACCCTGAGTGTGTGAGGACAGTGCATGTGTGTCTGGAGATTGATCGTATGTGTGTCCAAAAAAAAAACAAACAAACAAGTTACAAAAATACACCCTGAATCCATTTGAACACTGAAAAGGAATAAACAGATTCTAATTGTCATGTGGGAAAATGCTCGTCCACCCCAGGTAATAAAACCAGGTGTCCCTACACACACTATTAATACCACCAACAATCAAGAGTTGAAACCAGCTGCGCGCTCACGGCTCCAAGGTGGTGGCCGCCGTGGGCGACGCGGTCAAGAGCATTGACAACGTGGCGAGCGCGCTGTCCAAGCTGAGCGAGCTGCACGCCTACGTGCTGCGCGTGGACCCGGTCAACTTTAAGGTGGGCTCGGGGCCCCGGGGGCGGGGTTTCGGGGCCGGGGTCCCGGGGGCGGGGTGAGGTCTCGGAGGGCGGGGCTACTTCCTGGGCCGGGGTCCCAGGGCGGGGCGAGGTCCAGGGATTCGGGCGGGGCGATATCTAGGTGGGCGGGGTTTGGGGCGGGGCGTGGCCCGGAGGCGGAGCTTCGTCCAGGCCGTCTTCGCTGACCGCCCTCCCTTCCGCCCCAGTTCCTGTCCCACTGTCTACTGGTTACGTTGTCCTCGCACTTCCTCGCCGACTTCACGGCCCACGCGCACGCCGCCTGGGACAAGTTCCTGTCCATCTTGTCCGGCGTCCTGACGGAGAAGTACCGCTGAGGCCGCCGCAGGACCCCTAGAACAGGCTTCGAGCCCTCCTCTTCCCCTGCACCCTATTAGTGTTCCATAGGGACCCCCAATAAATGGATGATGATGGAAGGAGCCTGGTGGTGCGTTCTCAGTATTGGGGGAAAGAGGGGAGAGTGAGGGGAGAGAATGGGGACTTCGCAGGAACGCACCCCACCACGGTGTCACCCCCGGCCTGGAGTAACTCCAAGGGGCGCTTTGAACCGGTCCTTGACCTGCAGAACACAGAGTCGCGACCGGAGGGAGCAGGGCAGCCCAGGACCGCCCACGCCGCGTTCTCGGGTCAGACCTGCACTGGGACCTCTGTCCCACCCCACGTCACCCAGCCTGTGGCTTCACTCAACGCGTCGGGACTCAGAGTACTTCCCTCAGAGCCTGTCATCCCAGCTCACCGCTGCGAGGACCCCTGAAACCTTCTGGCCCCTCGGATTAAGGGGGCTCCCTGCCCCATGCGCTTTCTCCCTGTCCCTCCATCGCTCTGTCTGGCGGAGCAGTAACTTTGCCTTCAGGGGAATAATTGCAGACCCCTTTAAAGTCTGCAGCAAAGGCACCCATACACGGCGTGATTTAGTTTCTCCGCGGGGAGGAGGACCTGGGTTGGCGACCTGGGTCGCCGGGTTCCAGCCGCGCTCCTGAAGATAAGGGCGGGCGGGGCGCCAGGGGAGGCCGCTATAAGGAGGCCGGGGCGGCGGGCGCGGCCCCTAAAGCACACCACGCCAGCGCCATGCTCAGCGCCCAAGAGCGCGCCCACATAGCACAAGTCTGGGACCTGATCGCCGGCCACGAGGCGCTCTTCGGGGCGGAGCTGCTGCGCAGGTGGGTTGGGCGGGGTCTCCAGAATCCCTGGGAGGAGGAGACCAGGGTGCTGGGCCTGAGTCCGGGGTGGAGGGCGAGTCTGAGCGGGTTTTCCCAGGGTCTGGGCAGCGCAGACGCTGGAGGGACTGTCCTCCCCACATCCCTGCTCCCGCAGGCTCTTCACTGTGTACCCTAGCACCAAGGTCTACTTCAGACACCTGGGTGACCACCCAGACGAGGTGCAGCTGCTGGACCACGGTCAACGCATGCTCCAGGCAGTGGGCGTGGCCGTGCAGTACATGGACAACCTGCGGGCAGTCCTTAGCCCGCTCGCCGACCTGCACGCACAAGTGCTGCGCGTGGACCCCACCAACTTCCCAGTGAGCCACCGGGGCGCAGCTAGGCTCGCGGAGCAGCCGAGGCGGGGCGGGGGGCGGGGAGGGGGGCGGTTGGGGGCGGGGAGGGGGAGGCACTAGCGAGGACAGGGCCCTTCTCACCGGCCTCTTCTCCGGCAGCTGGTGATCCAGTGTTTCCAGGTGGTGCTGGCCTCCCACCTGCAGGACGAGTTCACGGTGGAGATGCAGGCGGCGTGGGATAAGTTCCTGACGGGCATGGCTGTGGTGCTGACGGAGAAGTATCGCTGAGTTCCATGCCCCGCGGGTCTAGGTCTGCGAAATTCAATAAACAGGCCTCAGTAGGCTGGAACCTGCGCACGTGTGGTCTTTAGGGAGCAGACGGACTGACCTCAAAGTCGCCGGGCTGAGAAGCTCCGGGTCCTGAGGGGAGACTCCCGGAACCGTAGGGCACGACCCCGAATCTTTGCTGACAGTGGAACCGGGGGCCCAGGAGTGGGGCCTCTGGCATTCAGCACAGCCTGAATGAGGACATTTCCCGGGCTGACAGTCCTGGGTCTAGAACGTGCCTGGCACCCTGAAACAGTTGCCCTCCTGGGGCAGCTGCATGTGGTGGGCCCATAGCGTGCTCGCTTTCAGCATCGAGGCTGCCAGACCGTTCGCTAAGCACGTCCTCATTCACTCTCATTCATCTCCATCACTACCTCCCTCAGGAACTGCAAGTGTCAGTCTTCCCCTCTAACACACAGTAGTGGGCACCAGAGACCTGCGGCCAAGTTTCTGGCCTGAGATCAAACAGACTTGGTGGCCCAGGGCTCCCCGGACCCTCACCTCTGTTCCTCCCCCATTTCCTCCTCCAACTCCAGTGCCCAGCCTGAGGCTGCCTGGCCCTCGTCTGAATTAGTCCCTTCCTCTGAATCTCCTGGGGCAGGGAGTGGGATAGGTGGACACATTCCTAGTCCACATAGACACACTGTGTGACAGTAGGCATATCCCTAAGCAATCTGAGCCTAAGCAGTCTAACCCAACCGAAAAATCCCCAACTTCGCTGGGTCTTTGAAGTGATATTTGAAATAATAATCCTAAGGAAGGCTGGTTGGCTGGCAGGCCCAAGTGTACCCAACCCCCACCCCAGTTCCAGCACTCTGGCTCAGTCTCCGTGGTCCCTGGGCCATAGCGCCCCATCTTACACACATGCACACACACACAGACACACACACAGACACACACACACACACTGTCAATCTCTTCTCTGCAGCACTGGGGCACGGATCTTAGCGATCAGTCCAGAGCCTTTGCAAAGACAAGAGCCCAATCCTCCAAGCTCTTCAAACTCTGAATGAGGATGGTTCCCTGGATGACAGTATGTGCAGGGCTGGACAGTCAGTGACCAAGTTCGAAGGAGGATGCTGAACACTAACCCCTCACCCAGACTGGGCAGAACCCCTCTCGGTCCATGCCCTTTAGTGCGAAAGCAGCTTGCTTCACTTCGAAAAAGATTGTGCTCCTCTCCCAGACTGGCAAATGGAAACCTCGGTGCTGCCCCAATGCAGTACAAACTCGGTTCCAGGGGGTTTGGGTGGCTCAGAAAAGTGTGTGAGCCGTTAGACCCACAGCACCAGGGTAGAAGGTACCATAAATAGCTGGATTGCAGCCAAAGCGGGACAGGGCAGAGGCCTCCCTGGGACCGCGACACCCCACACCCTCTCCAGATCCACCTTTCCAGACCGGCACCTCCCGGCCCCGCGCCAGCCAATGAGCGCAGCGCGGGCGGGCGTGCCCCTGGCGCCGGGCGCATAAAGGCTCGCGCACTCGCCGCCCCGCACTCTTCTGGTCCCGACCCAGACTCAGAGAGAACCCACCATGGTGCTGTCTGCCACCGACAAGACCAATGTCAAGGCCGCCTGGGACAAGGTTGGCGGCAAAGCTCCAGCTTATGGCGCAGAGGCCCTGGAGAGGTGAGCACCGCACCTGCCCCGCGGGGATCGGGCCGCACGCCGGGCGCGTCCTTGTCCCGGGCCGCCCGGCCTAAGCCCGGTTCTCCTGCCTCTTCACCCAGGATGTTCCTGAGCTTCCCCACCACCAAGACCTACTTCCCCCACTTCGACCTGAGCCACGGCTCCGCCCAGGTCAAGGCCCACGGCGAGAAGGTGGCCAACGCGCTGACCAAAGCGGTGGGCCACCTGGACGATCTGCCCGGTACCCTGTCTGATCTGAGTGACCTGCACGCTCACAAGCTGCGTGTGGACCCGGTCAACTTCAAGGTGAGCTCGCGGGCCGGGCCGGGACAGATCTGGGCTAGAGGGGCAGAGAATGCGGCGGCGCCCCCAGCCAGCCCCCGCCCCCCTGACGTCTCCTCTCTCGGCAGCTTCTGAGCCACACCCTGCTGGTGACCCTGGCCGCCCACCTCCCCAATGATTTCACCCCCGCGGTCCACGCCTCCCTGGACAAGTTCTTGGCCAACGTGAGCACCGTGCTGACCTCCAAATACCGTTAAGCTGGAGCCTCGGCGACCCCCACCCTGGCCTGGAGCCCCCTTGCGCTCTGCGCACTCTCACCTCCTGATCTTTGAATAAAGTCTGAGTGGGCTGCAGTGTCTGTAGCCTCGGGTCTCTGTGTCCGCGAACCGGCGGGGGTGGGTGTGATTCTCAGTCTCTAGGAGTGGGAGGGTGGAGGAGGGCGGGGAGCTAAGGCTGAGGGTCCCAGAATCTGCTGAACCACGTTCCCGTCCTGGGAAGACTTCCAAGAGTTCTCTCTGAGGTTGGGAGTGCTGAAATGGCCACCCTGTTTTGAAATTTTTCTGATCCCCCTTAAACATAGTTAGATGAAAACAAAAAACAAACCACACAAATAGGCTTTTCCTGGTGCAAAGGTAGGGGCAGGACAACCTCCAGGAGATCCCACCTCCCTATCAGAGACAAGGGGGGTTGGAACAGGGATCGAGCCCCAGGCACCCTGTCCTGGGTCACGGGAACTCTCTGCGGTGTTGTGGGGGAGGGGCAGTCAGGGAGAAGAGGGTCCTGGAGCTCACTGCAGCCTTCAGCAGGCTCCTCGCTCCCTTGTCGCTGTAGTCTGCGAAGCTCACCGTGCACCCAGCCCTGCGTTCCCCGGCCTCTAAGCCCCCTCCCCCCATCCAGGCTCCTGGGGTCTCCTGGCAGTTCTGCCTTGGTCCTGTGAGCAACCTTCAGAAAGGCCCCTGGACTCCACACTGGAACCTCGAACACCCCACCCACCCTGTAGCCCTTAGGGACCCCCAGTCAGCGCCTCGAGCCCAGCCTCCATCTTCAGGGCAACTCTGCACTAGATAAAAGGTGAGGAGGGTGACAGGGCCACTGATGATCACATTCTTTCTGGGCAAGGACCTCTAACAGCTGCGGAGTTACTTCCCCTCTCACCACGCACTCTTCCACTGTCCCGCAGCCCCCTTCACTTTTATTTAAATGTAAAAAATAAATAAAAAATTAAAATCCACCTACATTTTCACAAGGGACTTCCCCAGCGGCTCAGTGGGTTAAAAAAAAAAAATAATTCTGCCTTCAAAGCAGGAGATGCAGGTTCCATCCGTGGGTGGAGAAGATCCCCTGGAGGAGTAAATGGCAACCCACTCCAGTATTCTGGCAGGAAAATCCCATGGACAGAGGGCCCTGGCAGGCTACAGTCAGTGGGGTCGAAAAAGACTTTGACATGACTGAGCGACTAAACAACAATAACAATGTTTTCACCACGTGCACCTTTTTTATGTTATTCAAAAGAGTAAGAGAATCCCTCCATCCTGTCTCCCCAACCCCCACAGAAACAGCCGAGGTTCAAAGTCTGGGACTGAGCCCACTGGCTCCTATTCTGTGCTGAGGGGATGCAGTTATGTCTATAATTGTACTCCCCCCCCCCCCGCCAAAATAAAATACCATTCTACCTTAAACATTTTTTTCTTCAACTTGCTCTTCTCACTGATCTGTGTCTCCTCTACCTGTTTTCTGGCTAATTCATTCAGTTCTGTCTCACTTATTTCGATATTCCTGTTAATTTTCCGGTAGAATCCTTTGTCAATTGTTCTCATAAGTCATTTGTCTTTTCCTTATATCTATGCTGGAGGTCTTCCTATATTATGAATGTAAGACATCGGCTGAGAAACGTTCCTCAAGTCTTGCCTTAAAAGGGCCAGGGCTGCAGTAACCAGCACCCAGGGAGAAGAGACTTGAACCCAGAGCTCCTTGCAAATTCTGTAACCCACTCTCAGTATCTGTTCCTTCCAAGACTGCCATTCAGTTGCACTCAAAAACTCTCTGTGGAAAGAAAGGAATCTGGAAGCACCAAGGTTAAAGAGGAACAGGAGAGTTGGACAGGAGTGGGGGTGGGGAGGAATTAGCTGATTACATGTGAATGATGAGTCAAGTGTGTTATGTCCAGCTCCCTCTGGCATGGACTAGGCGCACTCAATCGCCCATTCATTCACTGATACTGCCCAAGTTTAAAATGCCGAGAGTGCGCCAAGCCTAGGTCCGGTGTGGGTAGCACGGGCTGACTTACTCCATTCCGTTCTCAAGACAGCGCAGCCTGGAGCTGGCAGACTCTTAGAGGATGCAGGAGCGGGCATCCACCCAGCTCCACAATCCCGCCCCCGCCACCTGGCGCGAGGCTACCACTTCCCGGGAAGGTGGACGCAGCGGGCGGGAAGCAGACGGTGGAAGCAAGAACCCCCGGTCAGAGTCTCCAGGTCTCCGTGGATGGGTGAGGGAAGCACCCACCGCCGGGCCGGGCGCAGGTCGGGCGCCGCGCGCCCCCTTTGGTCCAGGTCCGGCCGCCCCGCGCCAGCCAATGAGCGCAGCGAGGGCGGGCGTGCCCCTGGCGCCGGGCGCATAAAGGCTCGCGCACTCGCCGCCCCGCACTCTTCTGGTCCCGACCCAGACTCAGAGAGAACCCACCATGGTGCTGTCTGCCGCCGACAAGTCCAATGTCAAGGCCGCCTGGGGCAAGGTTGGCGGCAACGCTCCAGCTTTTGGCGCAGAGGCCCTGGAGAGGTGAGCACCGCACCTGCCCCGCGGGGATCGGGCCGCACGCCGGGCGCGTCCTTGTCCCGGGCCGCCCGGCCTAAGCCCGGTTCTCCTGCCTCTTCACCCAGGATGTTCCTGAGCTTCCCCACCACCAAGACCTACTTCCCCCACTTCGACCTGAGCCACGGCTCCGCCCAGGTCAAGGCCCACGGCGAGAAGGTGGCCAACGCGCTGACCAAAGCGGTGGGCCACCTGGACGATCTGCCCGGTACCCTGTCTGATCTGAGTGACCTGCACGCTCACAAGCTGCGTGTGGACCCGGTCAACTTCAAGGTGAGCTCGCGGGCTGGGCCGGGACAGATCTGGGCTAGAGGGGCAGAGAATGCGGAGGCGCCCCCACCCAGCCCCAGCCCCCCTGACGTCTCCTCTCTCGGCAGCTTCTGAGCCACACCCTGCTGGTGACCCTGGCCTCCCACCTCCCCAATGATTTCACCCCCGCGGTCCACGCCTCCCTGGACAAGTTCTTGGCCAACGTGAGCACCGTGCTGACCTCCAAATACCGTTAAGCTGGAGCCTCGGCGACCCCCACCCTGGCCTGGAGCCCCCTTGCGCTCTGCGCACTCTCACCTCCTGATCTTTGAATAAAGTCTGAGTGGGCTGCAGTGTCTGTAGCCTCGGGTCTCTGTGTCCGCGAACCGGCGGGGGTGGTTCTCATTGCCTGGGACCAAGGAGTCTCAGGCAGAGAGAGAGAAGGGGAAAACAGGACAGAGGGGTATGGGTGGAGCCCGTCCCAAGGCCACTGCCTGGGATTCTCTGGGCAGCCCTCACCCTCAACCTGGAGTGATTTCTGAGTACAGTCGCCCTTCCTGAATTCATTCCAGAGCCTTGCATATTCATCACGGAGTTTGCTCAAATAAATCAATTTGTTGGCAGACCTCCAGCCAGGACTTGGAGCTCTCCCCGGCTGCTGCCAGAGCTGGGTGGTGGGGAGAACACAGAGGCCCTCTGGGTCCCTCTCTCCCCACCAAGTGTCTAGAGGAAACTAGGGGTGCGCAGTGCCGTTGTAGAACCAGGCCAAGTCCTGGAGGCACCTCTGTCACCTGGTACACCCCCCCAGGACACCCACTGGGCCACTGAGGGTCTGAAGGCCTGATGTGGGGGGCCCAACTCAGGATCCACTGCACTGCCTTGAGGCCCACTGACACCACCCCCCCCCCCCCCCCCCCCCCCCCCCCCGCCACCGCGCTGCTGTGGAGAGGAGAGCCAGGGCCAGGGAGCCTAAACTCAGAGGTGCTTTCTTCCCGTGGAGAATGCCCCTAGCACCTGGGGCTTGAGGTGTCCAGTCCTGGCAGTGGTCCAGCCCCAAGCTTTTAGCTGGGAGCAGTGTTCTCCCTTCCCTGGGCTCAAGAGTCAGCGTCAAAAAATGGATGGCAGGTTTCCTGCCTCAGTGTGCCCTGCTTTTAGCATATGAGCTCTCAGTAAGAGGCAGTCTTCCTTACTCTATTATTAGGCAAAATGAGAGCCTGGACTAAAAGTGGAAACAACCCAAATCTCCATCAAGAGTATGAGAGGACAGACAAAATGTGATCTAAACAGACAACGAAGTATTATCCAGCCATAACAAGCAATGAAGTGCAAATACATGCTGCAAACACAAAAGACCATGTACTGCATGATTCTATTCCCATGAAATGTCCAGAACAGGCAAATTCACAGAGGCCAAGAGCAGCCTGGTGATGTCCAGGGGCTGGAGGGCAGAGGTCATGGACTGACCGCTGAAGGGGACAGCGTTTCTGTTTGGGATGATGAAAAAGTTCTGGATTAGACAGTGGTGATGGTCACACAATGACTATGATTAAAGTCACCGGATTGTACACCTGAAAATGGCTGAGACAGTAAATTTTGTTATGTGAATTTCAATGCATTTTTTTTTTAAAGGAGGTATAGTGATGCCTGGCACAGAATGAGTGCTACATGGGTATGAGCTATTACTTGGGGGATCTATCCTGTACTGTGCTAGGTCACTTCAGTTGTGTTCAACTGTTTGTGATCCCATGGAACACAGCCCTCCAGGTTCCTCTGTCCATGGGATTCTCCTGGCAAGAATACTGGAGTGGGTTGCCATGCCCTCCTTCAGAGGATCATCCTGACCCAGCGATCAAACCCTTGTGTTCTCAACACTCATGTCTCTTAAGTCTCCTGCACTGGCAGGTGGATTCTTAACCATTAGCACCAACTAGATTTCTATTTGGGATGATGAGAAAGTTCTGGAATTAGTGGTGATGGTAACACATAGTGTGAATATAGTTAAAGACACTGAATTGTATACCTTAAATGGCTAAGACAGTAAATTTTATGTGAATTTCAATGCGTTTTTAAAAAGGATGCATAGTGATGCCTGGCACAGAATGAGTGCTTTATAGGTATTGGTTATCATTTTTAGGATCTATCCTAGCTACTCGGTGAATGCTCATTGTCCTGAAAAGGGCATCTGCAATGAACCAGGAACAACCTTGGGAAGAAGAAACTGTTTTCTTCCTTATTATATACCATAAATGAGAAAACAGACTGACGTTCAATGACAAACTCCATGCTAAAATGCAGGGCCACTTAATATTGACACATACTAAACATTAGTTTCCAAAAATAGGACTTTCAGGGTCCAGGG
Organism: Cervus elaphus; assembly: GCF_910594005.1. Lineage (NCBI taxonomy): Eukaryota > Metazoa > Chordata > Mammalia > Artiodactyla > Cervidae > Cervus > Cervus elaphus. The sequence goes on from NC_057824.1 coordinate 15,052,582, forward strand.
AGATTGGGAAGGCCCCAGGTCAGAGCTGACGCTCCGTGGAGAGCTCCTAGACCCCTCCCGGCCAGATTCTGCGACCAGAGGCCCGGCGCCCTCCGGAGGCCAAGGGGACAGCCGGTCGAGAGGCGCAGGCGCAGCCCGGGCTTCACCGAGACGCCGAGCGCGCGGCGGGCGGGTCTCCACGATGGAGCTGGCGCCGGCGGACCGCGCTGCAGTGCTCGCGTTGTGGCGGAAGCTCGGGACCAACGTCGGCATCTACACGACGGAGGCCCTGGAGAGGTGCGCACGGGCCCCGGCGCCTCCGGGCTCTCCTGTCTTCAGCGCACTCGGGGGATGCGTCCCCCGCCGTCCTGTCCCGAAGCCTTTCCTTCCCAGGCCCCACCATCAGGACGCGCCTCACTCGCAGTTCCCCCCGCAGGATCTTCGTGGCCTTCCCTTCCTCCAAGACCTACTTCCTCCACCTAAACTTGAGTCCTGGCTCCGCCCAGGTCAGAGCCCACGGCCAGAAGGTGGCCGAGGCGCTGAGCCTGGCCATGAACCACCTGGACGACCTGCCGCACACCCTGTCGGCCCTGCGCGAGCTGCACACGCACAGGCTGCGCGTGGACCCGGTCTTTTTCAAGGTGAGCTCGCGGGCGGGGCCGACGCCCGTCGCCGGGGGAGGGGGCTCCCACCAGGCAAGGGGTGGTGCACCGCGCGGGAACCACTCTTGTCTGCCTGCAGCAGCTGTGCCACTGCCTGCTGGTGACCCTCGCCCGGCACTACCCCGGAGACTTCAGCCCCAACATGCACGCCTCACTGGTCAAGTTTCTGAACCACGTGATCTCGGCGCTGGCCCCCAGCAGTGGCCAAATTGGGAGGGTGGACGCGGAGGGCTCCTGTGTTTGAGTAAAGTCGGCAGAGTCCCAGCTGTGCCCGTGTTCTCTTCTAGGGGAGCCAGCCCGGGCCTGACGAGGGTGGGGTGGCGGTGTGAGTGGGGGTGGGACGCCCCTCCCAAAGGGAGGCGGGAAGTCTGGACGGGGTCTCCGCTCCCAGGTGATAAGCCCCGACTCACCATGCCCTTGAGCGTGGCTACTTGGAGGTGTCGGCTGGGGCTCCGGCCGGTCGGGACGGGGCGTCACGGGCCCCAGCGGGCCCCGCCCGGACCGTCTTCCCCGCTGCCGCCTTCGGACACCCCACATGCACCTGGTTAGTACCGCCCGGGACAGCTTGCGAGGAAATTAGGGACGGGCGCCCCTGCCGGGGTGGAGCGGAACTGCGCCTCCGGAATGCGCTGGGCACTTTGAGCAACCGGGAAGCTTGGGGTCAAAGGTGCCTTTGCCAGACTCTGGACCTGGTCGGAGGAGGTGGCGCCTGCAGCGCGCCCTGCCCCCATCCCACACAGCAGACAGAACTCAGAGCATCTTCCTTTAAAAATTTTTTCTCATGAAATCAATCACGGTCATCGCAGAAACTTCAGGAAACGACTCCCAGTTGCTGCACCTAAACTGCCCATGCCTTCCCGTGGGTCCCGGATATACATTGCTTGACAGCATGAATTTCTTTTTCCTTCTTCACAATTTCAGATACAGGATTCGTTCTTACTGTATATCTCAGCAACCTCAGCACGTTTCTTTCTTTCCTTATTAACTCTATATGTTTTCACTTAAAGGAAGCACTTGAGGTCTTTGGTGCATTAACTCCTCTTGGGCACTGAGGCCACTATTCAGTCAAATAAGGGTCACTGTGAACAGGAGTGCCGCAGCACTAGGACAGTCCATTGGGTACCAGAGAGGACCACTAAGTGACCAGGGACAGTCGTCACACCAGAGGGGTGACTCGCACCCCAGTGGGGAGGGGGGACGGCACATTTGGAGAGATTTCTCATAAGAATATATTCAGTTTCACATTGACATGATCAGAGGAAACTTAAAACACACAGAGAGATGGCAGCAGCTCCCCCCAGGCAGGGCCAGAGAGGCAGAGAAGACAGGTACTTGATCTAATCCCAGGAAAGGTATTTTTCTTCACTTACATTTTCCACTTTCACAACTAATTTGCAAAAAACCTTGCCCTGACTATTTGTAGCTAAAAATCTATGCACTAACATCACCATTCCCTTGGGGGATTTCTTCAGAAGTGTAATTTCTGGCTTTTTGAGAGTATTGCCAAAATTGCTTTCCTGAATTTCGCCAGCAGATGAGAGCCTGCACCCTCACTCACTGCTAGAGGAGGGTCACCCACTTCCCAGGTTAGCATTCTTCCTCAGGTTGACCCAGATTTTGCCCATTTCTCTCTGGTATTTCCTGGGAGGACTCTTTCCTCCAAATAAACCCAGCCCCTCCTCAGGCCTCTGGGCCCAACCACGCTCCATGGCTCTGCCTGTTGTAAGCGCATTTCTCATCTACACCCTCATGACAATTAAGAATGCTGGATAAGACCCTTCCCACCCTCTAACAGCAAGTGGATTCGGAATCTTCAGATCAGATAACCAAGTGAAGGTGAGAACTCAGATGTCACAGCACCTAAACCACCTGGGTCCTGAGGTATTTGCCAAAATGAGCAAACTTGAGCTGAAATTCTTTTTCCTTACGGGCTCACAGTTCAAAGGGCCAGTAAAAGGTGATATACCCAAAGGTGACTTTCCCATAAACCTGGGGCCCTAAAAAGATATCCCACTGGGTTATCCTTTTCCCAAATACAGGTACTGGTAAAAAGAAATAAAGAAAAAACAGGAAAAAAAAACCCTGGATATTCAGCAGAGAAGAAAAGATGCTTCACTAATAAATTGAAATCACATGCTGATACGCAAACAAATCCCCGCCCCTCCCCCCCCCCCAAGAAAAAAGTACTTCACAGGCCACAAGGTGCCAGGGCTGACAAACTCACCAGGCACACAGGGCCAGGCACCTGCATGAAAACCAGCAGGCACTGCAGACGTCACATGCAATACAACTTGGTTTGAAATATCTGCAGGGAACCACAGAATATAAAAAAGCACACAGCAGGACTTATCTGATGGTCCAGTGGTTAATAATCTGCCTGCAACTAAACTTGAGTGCCACAACTGAGCCCATGTGCAGCGAAGAAAATTTAAAAGGACAGAAATTGCGTTATGATTTCCAAGGTAACAGAGTAAAAAATAGAATGTTAAAATATTTTAACCCCACCCCCCCAACCCCGGGGGGTGGGGTGGGGGGTGGGAATTGGGCAAAAATGGGAGGAAAAAAGAGAATGGGAACGACAAATGTAAAGACCCCAGAAGATGGCATCAACAAAACAATGGAGGAATTCCCTGGCAGCACAGTGGTTAGGACTCCACACTTCCACTGCCCAGGGCACAGGCTCAGCTCCTGGTCAGGGAGCTAGTCTAACTTGCTCTGTGGTGCATGGGTTGGTCAGTCAAGTTCATTCTGGTTTAACTTTCTGGCCAACCCAATATTGACTATGTGACTTAAATGACTCAAAGGATAAAGATCAGACTTGAGGCTTAAAGATGAAAAGCACAAATACAGTAAAGAATTATCACTAATAATAGCAGATCCAGAGACTAAAGTGTACCCTGCAAGGCTCCCTTCTGTTCTCACGTGGTCACCTCCCCTTGTGTGGCTGTTTTGTTGCGGTTTTTAAATTTTATTGGCATATAGTCGATTTACAATGTTGCATTAGTTTCTGCTATGTAACAGTGAGTCAGTTATACAGACATGTAATAGTTTGCATTTGTTAATCCCAAACTCCCCATCCATCCCTCACCGAAGCTTATTTTTATTTTTCGAAGCTTTTTTAATGTGGTAAAATACAGGGCTTCCCTGTTGTTCACTGGTCATCTGCCTACAATGTAGCCAACCAGGTCAATCTCTGGGTTGGGAAGATCCCCTGGAAGAGGGCATGGCAAACCATTCCAGTATTCTTGCATGGAGAACTGCACGGACAGATGCCTGATGGGTTACAGCCCATGGGGTCGCACTCAGACATGACTGAGTGATTAACACCAACTCATGCAAAATATAGGTAACACATACTTACCAGTTCAACCACTGTAAAGAGTACGACTCAGTGGCATTCACTTCATTTACAATGGTGATGGTCATGTGCCATCACCACCTCTACCCAGCTCCAGAACTTTCTCACGGCCCCAAAGGAAGCCCTGTGTCTACTACCAGGCGCCCCCTCCACACCTCTCCCAGCCCAGCCCCATGGCTTTACTGTCCAGCATGTTGCTCAGCACATTCTCAAGGCTCAGTGGTGCTGGACTTGCATCTGATCTGATGCCCTGATGCTCAGGAGCTGTGGGACAGTTAATGCGTGCTGTCTGTGGTGATTTCCAAGGAGAGCAAAGCTCTCTGGAAGGACTGTGGGGCAGATGAGGGCCTGGAGGAGCTGGCGAGGTACGTACCTCCAGGCCTGGGTCTGCAGCGTTTTGTGCTCTCTTCTGCTCAGAGGCAGGGCCTGGTCTGGGGCTGAAAGGCCTGGATTCCAAGGTGGCTGGACTTGGGCAAGTGTTCCAGAGGGGACAGGAGCAGCCCCGGAAGGCCCAGGGCAATGTAACACTGCACTGTGACTTATCACACTGCTGTTCAGTCGCCCAGTCGTCTCCACCTCTCTGTGACCCCATGGACTGCAGCACGCCAGGACTCCCTGTCCCTAACCCTTTCTGAAAGTCTGCCCAAGTTCATGACTATTGCATCAGTGATACCATCCATTCATCCCATCCTGTGATGTACCACACTAAATACACCATACTGTACTGCATACTTGAAGTTGCTTAGTGCTTAAAACTTATCACAAGAAAAAAAATCATTTTGCAAAATATATATATATCATTAGCATGTACACCTAAAACTAAAGTTAACATTTGTCAATTTAATCGCAATAAAAATTTAAAAACAAAGGTGGCCAGGATCCAGGTGGGGGAAGTCCTTGGCCAGCAGTTGGCAGCTTCTCTCTTGAACTGTGAGGACAGCACCACCTCCTCGGGAGGGCAGCCCTGAGCCCACGGGCACCAGCAGGGAAGGCAGGCGGCAGGCAGGCTGGGGGCGGCACAGGGGAGGGCAGATGCAAGAGGGTGGCACTCACCAGCACTGTGGGGGCTGAGGATGCACAGGGACCCCCCAGGCTATCCTCACAGGCTCCCGGGTGCCCCTGGGTGGGAGCGGAAGGCCGCCTCAGGCCAGGGTTCACTGGCACCTGGGGGCAGACCTCGTGCTGACCCCAATCACATGCGACCCTGTGCTGGGCGTGTGGGGGAAGGTCACCTGAGGGCCTGGCTTAGGTCTGGTGCAGTGACATAGAGCAGCTCACCGCGCCACGATCAGGCCCAGGACGGCTCAGCCCCTTCCCCTAGGTCCAAACAAGTGTCACCATCACGTGTGCCAATGACAAGAGCTGGGAAACCTGCTCTAAGCTGTCCCGTTCATGTCCCAGGGATGCCACTGAAGGCTTGCGGCCCAGCTCTCCGGGTGCTTCGGACCAGCAGCAGCAGCAGCCTGGAGCAACGGCAACCTTCTCGGTACCGGTACAGGCTACAGTCGGGCACCACACTCAGCAGGAACTGACGCTGATCACAAGCCTCATCCTGCGATTCCAGAGACAGACAGCAGACCAGTGGCTGTTGAAGGCTGGGGCCTAGGGGCACGCCTGCTGGCGGGGGGAGGGTTGGGGGTGATGGGAGTGTCCCAATGCACAGTGATGACCACCACACTGCGAGCACACTGAAAACCACTAAACCACACACCTCAGGCAGCTGACATGTTGAATGTTACGTGAGGTTAAGTTTATCTCCATCAAACCAACCAACCTACCTGCAAAAAAAGAAGTCTACATTCTTGGATCCCTCCCCAGATCCACAGGAAGCCTAGAGGGGCCCACACCACCTGCTACAAGGCCTTCGGGTGACAAGGGCATGGGGTGAAGTCCCAGCACCTCTCAGCTCAGCCCGGCCCAGCCCCCAGAGCAGGACCACCCTGTTCAAGGCAGGGGACCCTTCTGAGGCACAGCCTCTTCACAGGCACAAACCATGGCTGGACACTGGCCCGACCCCTGGAATCACTCCCTCCTGGCTCCCAGGCCAGCCGGGTGCACGCACCTACTGCACAGCCGTCCCCCTGCGAAGATGGCCCTGTGTCCACACGCCGCAGCGAGTCTGGACTGCCAAGAAGGCCATGGAGCTCACAGAGCTGCAGGGCCAACACCATCCCTCCAGCCCTCAGATCCCCAGACTTCAGGCCTGGGCTTTGCTAGAGAGCCCCAGAGAGAGGCGCAGAAGGCAAAGCATCCCTGCCCTTGGCCGCAGACCCCCCGCCCGCCGCCTGGACAGTCTGGGGCCTCCATGCTAGAACCACCACAAGCTGCTATCGCCATATCCCCCACTCACACTCCCGCGCAGAAGACTGGGACTCAGGGAATCCCTGAAAACTCGGGGACTGGAAGGGCCAAGGGAAGGACCACACAGCCCTGGGACTGACCACAGACCCCTGGAGATCTGCACCTATGGGCTCAGCCAACCCAACTCACCGAGGACTGCCATCACTGCCCGCTCCCAGCATCCCCACCCGTTCCTGGTAAGCCAGCACTTCCCCACAGCAGCGCTCTAACAAGGAGGAGAGGGCATCCTCCAGGGTGAGTGGTGCCCTCCTCCCAGCTCCCTCCCGGTGCTGCCCCTGGAGCCGAGGCATCCACAGAGCAGCCTGCTGCACTTCTGCGCCCAGTGGAATGGAGCCAGCCGAGGAGCCGAGGCTCAGGGGCTGGGGGAACCAGGCGGACCTTGCAGTCAGGCCAGGGCACGCTAAGGGCAGGCAGGTGCCTCTGGACTGAGAGCAAGCACCCAGCTGCAGGGGGAGCAGAAGCTGCCTCCCAGGCATCTTGACCCCAGCCCACCTGCTTTCTGGCTGGGACCTCCAGGGTCCTCTAAGTTCAGGGACGCCATCTGCCCTCTGCCTCTTGAAAACCACCCTCCAGGGATGGCAGCAAACAGACTGCCACTCAACCGTGCATCAGAAATGGATACAGTACTAAGTATGTGTGCCCTGTCACCACAACACAAACAGAACCCCCAAACACCCCCTCGGGAAGTTAAGAATGGAGACGTGAGGAGCCAGGCAGTCTTGGCCCTGGCTGCTGACTCAGTCCAAACCCTGCCATCATGAGCTGGGTCACAGAGTGGAGTCAGAAAACCACCAGCACAGCCTGCCTCTCTGCCTGCCCCTCCCCACCACCACCTCCACCCTCTCACGGCTTTCCGCCAACTCATATCTACGTCCCACAAAGACTGCACATCCCCTGCTCCCCCACAGGTACCTACCTGGCCTCTCAGTGGTCACTCTGGCCCAGCCTGGCTACAGGCCAGGGCAACGCCCCTGGACAGGGGGACATCACTGATGCCACACCGCCTTCCCGTGGACACAGCTGGCTGGGGAAGACCCTGCCACAGGGCAGCAGAGCAGCCCATTACCCACATCCCTCCAGAGGGAAACAAACCGCAGTGAGGAGCCTAGAAGAGGACCACTGACCATGCCCTGGAGCTGGCAGCCACACAACCCAGACCCAGAGTCCATGTGCTCTGCACAGGGGTGTGGGTGTGTGTTTCACAAGGTGGCATCAGAAGCTGCCTCTGAAAATAAACCACCCCCTCCCCTGATGAACTTTCCTGGTGGCTCAGACCGTAAAGAATCTGCCTGCTAATGCATGAGACCTAAGAGATGAAAGTTCAATCCCTGGGTCGGCAAGATCCCCTGGAGAAGGGAGTGGCAATCCACTCCAGTAGTCTTGCCTGGAGAATCCCATGGACAGAGGAGCCTGGCCGGCTAGTCTATAGGGTTACAAAGAGTCAGACACGACTGAGCACACACACACTCATCTTCCCCCTGAAAAGCAAAAAAACGAAAGAGCTCCCAGTTGTATCTTCATAAGAACTCACTTTAGTCTCGAGATACAAGCGGAAGGGCTGAAGGAGAATGGATAATACCACCAGCCCTACCAAGGGTGAGCAGAACCACGACCCCAAAGTCAGCATGCCCTCCTCTGAGGACCTTGTGGCCGTCATGTCGATCTTTCCGCAGGTCTTTCTTTGCTCTGAGTAACTCCAAGAGGGGGAACTGCAGCTTATCTGAGCTCCAGTGCTGGGCAGAGACTGCTGACCACAAACCAGACAGGCAGTCCTCCGAAGAAATGGGGGAAGAGAACAGCTTGGACCTCAGAAAGACACATGGGGCTGGGAGAGCAGATGGCCGTGTGCCTCTGGCTCCGTCAGCGCATCAGATGCCAAAAGGCAGAGGAGCCCAAGGAGGAGTCACATTTCTGGGCTACGTGCAGGTGACCTGGGCATGCCCCCGACCCTGTAGAAGGCGCAAGTCCAGTGCAGCCAGGACAGCAGAGACTGCACCGCGGCCGCCAGGAGGCAGTCTGTCAGGTTGTTTATTCCCACTCAACATAACCCAGAACACAGGAGCAACTCTGTACACCTCTAGAAACTCACAGCTAGCTCCAAAACAATAGAAATGTTAAACTACAAAAGATGAGCTGTATTCAGCAAATACAAAGGGTAACATGAGGCTGTGTCAAATGTGGATCAAACTATTTACAGCGCCTGGGCGTGGGCTCAGATCTCGCCGGCCTCCTTCTCCTCCGACCTCCGCGATGCGGCCTTCCCATTGGCACTCTCAAGCCTCCAGTCGGTGGCCCCCCGCTCACTCCGCCCGCGCTCCCAGGACTCCTCCCTTGAAGTCCGCTCTCGGGAGAACCTGGAAAAAGGGAACCAGAGGCTCATCGAAGGCTGGCCCTCCCTCTTGGGTGCTCCCCAGGCACTGACACCGTGGACCCTCCCTGCAAGGGAAGGGAAGACCCACACAGTTGGGAGGGCCCAGCAGGCACTGCACAGGGAAGGCCAGGCAGCCAACACAGAGTGGCATTTTCAGAGCATTCTAGTAACATGAACAGCTTTCACTAAAATGTAAACAGTGCAAAGGAAAATACAGCAAGAGTCATCCATTATGTAAAAACACAATGGAGAAAAAGTACTACCAAAGTGAATGGTGGTCGTCTCTGAACATGATCATTAGCAGTGCTGTTTTTTTAACCACCACAACCGAGGTGAGCAGCCTATCAGGGCTGTGTGTACCAGACTGGCGGTGCACGTGCAGCCCGAGCGTGGCCTCGCCTACATGTGACACGGCCGCAGCTCGCAGCTGTCCAGCCCTGAAGCCACCTGCTGCCCCCAGCAGGCGGAGGCCCGGAGCCCTGGGCCCTGTCAGGACCCTCAAGGCCTCAGCGCCCCGTCCCTGGGCGACAGGCCCCGAGCCCTGGCGCACAGAGCAGGGCTCACTGCTGCTGCAGACACTGAAGGAGCAGAGTAGTTACTTGTATTTCGAGCTCCGGTCCCTGGATGCCCGGCGATGGCCGCGGCTGTGGCTCCGGGAGCGGCTCCGGTGGCGCCGGTGTCTGTCTCGGGACCGGGAGCGGGACGACTTCCGCCGCTCTCTGGAAGTCGACCTCGACCGCCTCCGACGTCGGTCCCGGGAGCGCGACCTGCAACAGAGGCTGTGCTGACGCCTTACTGCTGTCTCTCCTCTCTCCTCCCAAACCTGTAACCCAGGTTCACAACCCTCCCCCCAATGGCACCCTGGTCACGAATAACTGGCCAGACCCTCCCCACCGATGCTTCCTGCAACATGCCAGGAAATCTCTGATCATCCCTCTCACCGACAGTGGATGCCCACCCCCTGTTGCACTGCGCCCCAACCAATCCCAACCAGGACTCTCCTTCTAACCCAGGCTCTGTGCCCTCCGTGACCAGCCCTGACCCCAGACAACAAATGCCAAGTTATAAAGGTTAAATATTAAGAAAAAAGCATGTGGAAAAGGACATCTTACTGAGAAAGGATCAATGGAAAACCTACCTCCTGCGATCTCTTGTTCTTGATCCAGACCTAAAATGGAAAAAAAGATGAGCAATTCCCCCAAAACAGCCCAATTCCTTACAGCTGAGGGGAGGTGCTTCACATCCACATGGTGAAGAGGGTCAACTTCCCACAGGACCTGCTATGAGGCCCGCCCCGGGCCCCCAACCTGTTGGAGGGAGAAGGAAGAGACAAGCACGCAGGGGTCCAGGCTGCACTGAGCTGAACCAGTGGTTCTGCAAACTTCACAGTGGACACCAATCCAGCTACACAGACAGTCACGGTACAGGGCTGGGCAGGATACCTAAGCTCCAAACCCAGGCTCACTTTCCTGGGAGTGCTGCAGGAGCTCCTGGGAAACAGTACACAATCAGCAATGTAAGAAATGCACCTGAGGGACCTTCCCTGGTGGTCCAGTGGTTGAGAATCCACCCTGCAATGCAGGGGACATGAGTTCAATCCCTGGTCAGGGAACCAAGATCCCACATGCTATGGGGAAACTAAGATCACGTGCCACAACTACTGAGTCTACGCACTCTGGAGCCTGTGTGCCCTAAGGAAAGATTCCACATGGTAAGAGGAAGACCCTATGTGCCTAAATTGAGATCCGATGCAGCCAAATAATATTTAAAAAAAAAAAAAAAGAAATACACTTGACAACAAGAATGCAGGTCTCATATCCTATTCTAAGCAGCAATTTTCAACCTGTGAAGGAGGAAGTGACAAAATATGCTGCTCACACACCATGTGGCTAGAGAATGATTTGATAAAATTTCCAGGAAAGTAACTTCCTTAACACCTACCAGTATTTATATATTAAATTCCTCTCTCCCAGGAATTCTAAGGAACTTTATATATACTCAAATACATACAAGGATGATCGCACTAGCACTCATTCAAAAACACTTTTATAATAAGTCACCAAAAATTAAAATTAAAAAGCAAAGTTAACAAAAGCAAAAGTCAACAAGTGGGAACTACATCAGACTAAAAAGCTTCTGCACAATGAAGGTAACCATCAGCAAAATGAAAAAGCAACTGAATGGGAGAAAATATCTACAAATCAAGTAACTGACAAGAGGCAAATATCCAAAATATGAAAAGAACTCACATGACTCTAATGGAAGGAAAAGAAGATTCAAAAATGGGCAGAGGACCTGAACAAATGTTTTGCCAAAGAAGACATACAAAGGCACAGGAAAAACTGCTCCACAACATTACTCATCAGGGAAATACAAACCAAACCACGATGCGCTGTCACCTCACACCTGTCGGGAGTGCTACTGCCAAATGACAAGAAACAGGTGCTGGTGAGGATGTAGAGAAAAGAACGCACTGCTGGTGGGAATGTAAACTGGTGCAGCCCTTATGAAAAACAGGATAGAGGTGTCTCAAAAAATCAAAATGGAACTATAATATGATCCAGCAATTCCAATTCTGGATATTCACTTGATGGAAATTAAATCACTATTTTGAAGATACTTACAACTCCGGGGTCACTGCAGCATTATTTACAATAGCTCAGACACAGGAAAATCTAAGTGTCCATAGATAGATGGACCGATTAAGATGATGTAGTTGTATATATACAGTGGGATGTTATTCAGTCACAAAACAAGAAGGAACTCTGTCATTTGCAACAACACAGATGGACCCTGAGAGCACTATGTTAAGTAAAATAAGTCAGACAGGAAAAGATAAATGCTATAATGAGTTCAGTTATATGTGGAATAGAAAAGAACCAAACTTACAGATACAGAGAACAGACTGGTGGTTGTTAGAGGTAGGAAAACAAGGGTGGGCAAAGGCGGGAGAATAGAAAGACAGGTGATGACAACATCACAGAATGGCGCTGTGTAGCCTCAAGAGCACGCCAGCTGCGGGAGGGCCCACGTACCCGTGCACAGAGCCCACCCCACGATGGCGGTCGCCTGTGTGGAAAGACCCTCGCATCTGTGCTTAATTTTTTTATACTGAGTCTCTTTATAATCAACATGTTACATAATTAAAATAATGAAAAACAAAAAAGTTAACAAGTTATTCACTAAGGAATCCCTCCAGGAGTCTGTGTGCCCAATACAGAGCCTGGCTACTCTGGGCTCCAGACACTGCCCTGAACTCTAACCAGACCCACCACCCCCACCTGGCTGCTCTCAGGCATCCCAGCCCTAACACGGCCAGGACCACCTCTTCCAAAACTCCGCTCCCAGGCTCCCCTCCCCTGTCACTGTCAGCGACCACTCCAGGCCAGCTCCACTCCTGCTCTGCACCACTCACAGCGTCCGCTAGCAGATGCTATCAGCTCTGCCCCTAGAGCACACAGCTCGTCCCTGCCCCCTCCTGGGCCTGGACCCTCCCAACCACTCATGTTCTCCTTGCTCCCACCTGACCACCCCCAGCCCTCGGCCCATGTGAGCCCGTCCCTGGTGGATCCTGCCATAGGGCTTGCTCTGGGCGGGAATCTTTCTGCTTCTTTTCACGGCCATCAGGTACCTGGCAGACCTCAAGTGTCACAAGTAACAGCAAGGCTGCCAGGTATATAGGGTGTCCTCGGGATTGGTGGGGTGTCCTCAGAATGGGGGGGTGTCCTCAGGATAGGGAGGGTGTTCTCAGGATAGGCAGGGTGTTCTCGGGATTGGGGGTATCCTCGGGATAAGTGGGGTGTCCTTGGGATGGGGCGTGTCCTCGGGATAAGTGGGATGTTCTCGGGATGGGGTGTGTGCTCGGGATAGGCGGGGTGCCCTCGGGCTCACCTCCTGCTCAGCCGCTCCTCCCGCTCTCTCTCCTCTCGCCTCCTCAGCCGATCCTGATTTCTCTTTTCCTGCTTCTCAGCCACGGTTTTCTAAATAAAATGGAAAACTGGGAAGATGAGAGAGGCACATACACAGTAGGGTGTGAACACTGCTAAACAAAGCGCCTTTACATGACCTCAGCACTGGCGATTTAAGAATCTAAGGGAAATTCAGGGAACAGGAACACAATTTTTATTAATAAAACCTCTTATTAAACAACAGAAAATACATGGAATAAAAACTGTTTTATAAAATCAGTGACAAACTACTAATTCTAACAGGTGCTGTACTTCTAAGTTACAGAAAGTTTATCATATGACTTCAAATCAATCAAGAAAGTTAAGGTTTTTACCCAAAGGAGACCCCACAAACTTTATGTAAAGGAGAACACGTGTATTTGATCAAGCACATCTTGCTGTGGGGAGCCAAGCTACCCAGTCTTGTTGCCGCCTGTCCTGGGGATGGGTTGTGGTGGACATGGAGGGCGGGAGGGGGACAGGAGGTGGCCTGGAGACCCCGCCACTGGAGCACCCCAAAACCCACTTGGAGCCTTTCACGCCATCTCATGCTGCTGAGGAGAATGCCTCCTCACCTCCCCCCAGGGAGGGGAAGCTATCCAGAGCCACGAGACAAGGTCCAAGAGGGCGTGCAGCATGACCTAAAATCTCAGTGCCGACAAGAGCTAGGCCCCCAGGAAGAAAGGGCACGGCTGGGGATGCGTGCGTGCGTGTGTGTGTGTGTGTGTGTGTGTGTGTGTGTGTCCTCAAAGCATCTGGGCCAAGCTCTCCTGTGTGGCTCCTCCAGCTCTGCCCTCTGACGTCATACATCCAACACTGGGGGCAGGTCACAAGGACGCTGTCTCAGCACCTCAGCCTCCACACATATTCCGCCCAAGAACCAGCCTAGGGGCTAGCATCAGCTCCTTCCCAAACCCTCCCAATCCCTGAAACATCGGGTCCCCCACGGGGAAGTCCTCGCTCTTCCCAGCCTCCCTCTAGGTGCAGGCGTGCACACCGCCGGGACCACTGAGTGAAGCCCTCTCTGAACTGGGCACGGAGCTCCCACCCTCCTCATGGTTAAGAGGTGCACTTCCAAGTAACCTTTTCTGCTGATACTGTAATAGCTATTTACCGGAATCTGTAACTTGGCTGTTTTACTCTATCAACTATATATTGCTCATAACCACAATGACAAAAATACGATTTTTAGATCCGTGAATACTTAAGGTCTAAAGATTTCATGGAAAGAAGTTTCAATGTATGCTGATGTTATGTTAAAAAAAAAAAAAAAAAAAGGCTTTCAGGTATAAGAAACATTAGGGCAAAATTCTGGGATGTTATGGAATGCAATGATAATTTAAAGGAAAACAGGAATATAAGGAGTAGATTTTTTATGAAGATGGTTAACTGCCACCAAATTGTTATTTATACTATATCAGCTACACAGAAAATATGTTTACATTTTATACCATAAACCTATACCCTCCAGGGACCCTCCCTGGGCGTTAAGGGCACCACCCACTGTCCCTTCCTGGGGCCACACATGGCCTGAGGCCTTGACTGTCAAGGTGGCCCACGTATCTGTCCTTCCAGATTTCGGGCTTCTGGAGGAAAGGCCTGCATATTTCCCAGCATCCTGGTATACAGCTAGGCAGGCTGAATCAGTCTGAAAACAATTCAGCTTATCCCAAAGTTGCTTAACTTTCCTTCTCAGCATTCCACATCCATGACATCAAATGCTGTAGTCTAACCCAGGAAAACAAGAAGCCCTGAGGAAGGGACAGAGGCATCCAGCCATGGGGCAGGGCCACCAGGAAAAGCCCCGTCACCTTCTCATGCTTCTAGCCTGACCACAGGTCCACCTTCGCCCAAAGAGAAAAACCACAGGCTACTGTCTCTCTCACCTCCAAAGAGAAGTGTTTTCAGAGGGGTGCAGGAGTTCTCTGTACCTGGGATGAATTCTGCCATTGTTCTCTGTAAAGAATGGGTAGTAGACTAAACAAACATCCCAGGCCCTGCTGGATTCTGAGATCTCAGGGAACACAGTGATGACACCTGAGTAAGCTCACTGTAAAGCTAAAGTATAAAACTAAGGCCTGATACCTCCACCAACAAAAAAAGAACACAAGGTTTGCTACAAGCAGAGAGACAAGAAGACAATTATGACTTTGCAGGCTTCTTCAGAAACACAGCACATTAACATACCCTTAACTGATCGAGCTTCTCACGGATCTGAATGAATCCCAAGTGTAACTTGCCCCCGAAGTGGTCTGCAAGACGACGGTCATTGTCATGGAGGCCAAGGTAAGCTGAACAGACCTCACAGACACGAAGCTTCTGTTGCTGAAAACTGGACGCAGGCATGGAATTTCTGTATTCTTCCTGGAGAGTGGGAAAAGAATGATCCAAGTGAGGTTAACTCAAATGCCACTGTCCACTCAACCCCTAAAATGGAAGTACATGAAGGGAAGTGACTTTTATTTTTAGCTGCCCAGCTTGTGGGACTTTAATTCAAGGACTAGAGACTGAACCCCAGGCCCTGGCAGTAAAGTGCCAAGTACTAACCACTGAACCACCAGGAAATTCCCTAAAGATGATTTCAAAATACATAAACCTGAATCATTTACAAACCTTCAGATACTTGTAATTAAATTGTAATCCAATTTAAACTGTTTGTTTAAGAAATGAACTAAAAGTCATGATTTCAAAGCAGTGAGGGATATTCAGAACACTGAGACACACGGGAGACTCTGTGCTAACGGCCAGTGGGGAAAGGGAGTCCCTGTGATGGCGGAGAGCTCTGTGAAGACCAGACTACAGGCTCCTCACAGCGCCCCTAATCACACCAGACAGACAGGCAAAACACAAGAGCATCCAGAGTCTGTCCCGGTATCCAGGAATGCACGATGCAGCCCTGAAACCTAAAATCTGGAAGGAGAAACACACCAGACATCTCTTCAAACGAGGAACTGTGCCTAAGGGAACAGAACAAAGCGCGCACACATACCCCCTGCCCCTGCCCAGCAGCCAGTGGGGTCCAGTCTCATCACAGGGAGCCACTCTGCCTCAAAGGAAAATACACGAATACAAAAGAAAATGACCCAGGACACACTGATGGCTGCCTGTGCTCAAATTAACACACTCCTTCAAAATCTAGGTTGAGGGATGCATTTCAACATTTGTCCTTGAAGAGAAGACAATGTAATAATCTTCCATTAATTCACACATTCAAAACATTCCCTAAGAAATGCAGGTTAAAATAAGACATCATGTCACTCATTAAACTGACGGAGACACAGAATACCAGGCCCTCGCATACCCTGACACTGGCGCCCATGCAGCACGGTTACTGTGGGGGGCGGCCTGTCTGTAAAGGTGGGGTTACCAGAAACACCCCTCACATGAGTACACTGCTGGACACACAGAACCGGCCGTGAGATGAGAAACCATCAGTGACCTGGAAAACCACCCATGGACAAACAGCCATGCGCCCCTCAAATGCAGTCCTGCAGCAGTAAACAAACTGAAC
Organism: Cervus elaphus; assembly: GCF_910594005.1. Lineage (NCBI taxonomy): Eukaryota > Metazoa > Chordata > Mammalia > Artiodactyla > Cervidae > Cervus > Cervus elaphus. The sequence continues at coordinate 15,068,771 of NC_057824.1, forward strand.
CCATCCGCCTACAGCAGCCTGGAGAGCGCTGCCTGGCGATGCAAGTGGGAGGACCTGAAGCACCAATGCGGGACGCCTACACACCTGCCCAGGAACACACATGGTTTATGAGCCCAGGTGTGCAACGAATGCACACCAACGCCTCTGGGGCCAGAGGGGAAACACGGTGAGCTCAGATTTCCATTAGAGTGCTGCTTCTTTCCTAAAGAGTCAAACAGCTTAACGAGAAGCACTAAACGTGGTGGGTGAGAGTTATCTGAGATAATATTCTACATCTTTCAGTAGTTTTGAAATTATGAATGCCATCCTCTAATATCCTTCAAAATAAATTCTACGCTGAGTGAAAAAAAAGTCAATCCCTAAGGGTTACATACTGTGTGAATCCATTATGCAATGTTCTTAAAATAAGCAAATGCTGAGAACGGAGGGCAGACTGGTATGGCAGCAGGCAGGACCTACAGGTGTTGAGGGGTCACTCAGCAGCTGTTCTGGGGTGGGAGGCTGTGCTACAGTTTAAGACAAAACCACTGCGGCAAACTGGGTAAAAAGCACACAGTGCCCCTCCATCTCCACTTCTTAGGACACCAAACAGCCTTGTCTGCCACTAAGGGCAGGTCAGACACCACCCAGACCAGCACAGCGGAGGCTTGCCCCCTCCAAGCCACCCTGTCTTGTCTGTTAAGTTTTAAGTAAGGGGGGCACTCAGGTGATGAGGACAGGGACAGTGGCCGGAGCAAGGCACCTGGAGTCCCCGTGTGTATCGACTCCTGCTGCTCTTGGGGCGGTCTGCAGACATCCAAGTGGTGAACCCCACATCTACATTATTTCAAATCTCAGATCCACCTCACAGGTTTCTGGTGTCTGCTCTGCTCCTCAATGCAGGAAGGCTTGGCCTCAGGTTTCACTAAAAGGCTACAGAGCTCCTTCCTTCCTGACCCTCTGACCTTTCTGCTGGGTACTGTCAGCAACCCAGGGAGCCTGACTCCATACACTCAAATTTCCCCTTTAAATACACAGAGGTGTGGATCGTATGTAAGGATTCTGATGCAGGACCTGGGACTCCACATGCACGTGTCACTGCCTCAGTGGGCACTCGGCAGGACTCACGTGTTCCGCTGTCATCACTGAGCTCCCCTTCGTCTCAGGTGCCACCAAGAGCCAGGGGAGCAGCAACAATCAAAACCGGCCCTGCACTGGCACGCTGCCCACTCCGCCATCGCGTCTCCATACACCATCCAAACCATCTTCTGTCTGAGTCTCAGCAAACGGCCTTCAGGGTCACCCTGCCCTACCTGGACACGCCCTGCACCCCAAGTCACTCTTAAACTGAGACCCCATTTCTTTGGAGCGCCCATCTTCATCAGAGTGAATCTTAGCCAGTACTCACATGCATTCTGCCTGGCCCACAGGAGGAGTAAAGGTACACTCCCATCCCTCTGTCCCTGACTCCAACCTTCCCACCATTCTCGAAGTCCATCCAGGCCACTTCCACTCCAGTGGCGAGGATCTGAGAAGCAGAAAACCCAACAGAGGAAACAGTTCAGACAGTCCTGGACTCAGCTTCTGCACCACACAGCAGAGTCCTGGCCTGGCCACCCAAGGACACCACCTGGGTGGTGTCCATAACCTGCACGGGTCTCTCCCCCGAGGGCACAGCACCACTAACAACCCGAGGCCTCTCTTCACAGCAACTGCAAAGCCAGTTAGGCCCCATCACATCAGCTGAACACCTCGCACGCCGGGCCCTTCCTGGAAGCAGACGGACAGAGACCGGAGGTGCTCACTAACACAGACAAGCTAGGCTCAGGATGCACTCTACACACGGGAGTGATGCTCAGAGCTCAAAGTGCCCAGTCTGAGGCCTCAGGGGTCAAGCGAGCAGTGAAGACACAAACCCCAGGGTGTGCTGACTTGAAATTGTACCATCCTGACATGATCACCCTATTTCCAACTCCTCCCCAATATTCAAGAAAATGCTGGAGAAGGAAATGGCAACCCACTCCAGTACTCTTGCCTGGAAAATCCCATGGACAGAGGAGCCTGGTAGGCTGCAGTCCATGGGGTCTCCAAGAGTCGGACACGAGTGAGCGGCTTCACTTACTCACTCAACCCTACCCTCTCCTTAAATAAACAAACAAAAAAAAAAGAAAATGGAAGCATGGCTTCCTTTTAGTCCAATGGTCAGCTCTCTGAAGTTACTATGTTTCTTCCCTCTTTAAAACATTTTCTTCACCAACCTCAGCTTCTTTTTTCTTTGCACGGACTTTTTCCACTTCCATGAGAATCTTCTGTGATTCATCCACATTTCCTTCAGCTCCCAGCTGCTCAGCTTTAGCAAGAAGCTTTCCTATTTCTTCATTCAACTCATGTACTTTTTCTGCCTGGAGAGAAAGAGACAGCCACGTAAGAAGACATCTAAAAACAAAAGATGAGAGCTGGGACGGAGGCTGAAAGGGTGGTGGTGGTGTGTGTATAGTTATGACTGATTTGTGCTGTTGTATGGCAAAAACCAACACAACACTGTAAAGCAATTATCCTCCAATTAAAAAAATAAAAACAAAAGATTTTTTAATGCAAAGAGTGTTTCTCTTGTTGCATTTCTGCTGTTTCACAACAAATACACCAACAGCTGGAAACTTTACTGATGACGTGAATTCTAACAGTTACAACGCCCATACTGCCACCACTGAGACCGACCGTTAAGTGTCAGACCGTAACTCATAAGACCCCTGCACTGCATCCTAGCAGAGGCAACACCCCTGACACACGCCTGTCACTCCCACGGCCGTTAAGGCCCGTCCTGTGGGCCAGCTTCAGGCCGTCACTCTATACACCTCATAGTACAGCTCAGTCGCCAGGTGAGGGTAACAAAATGTGTGAGCCTAAACACATACATTACTTACCCTTTAAGCAAAATGACTAATTACTGGGAGTTTCTTTTAGAAATAAACAGCACCACTGGGCTAGTTAAAAACTGTCTATCTCCTAAGAAATATTTTTATAAAACTGAAAGGAGAAAAAAACACTGAAGAGAACTCCACTGAAGAGGGACAAGGCCTTCTCAATGACGTACATGCCAATTTCACCAGGTCTACTTATTCCTCCCTGATACAGACACACCAGAATTTAAGCATTTCCCTGCTAACTTATCCCATTTCCTGTTATGCGGAGGGATGTTAATAAAGGAACTTTACGACATATGCACCATGCAGTGACGGGCTACGAGCCTGGTGACGGCTTCCCTCCTCACCTCGAACAGCCAGGGCAGTGGACACCCACTGTCCACCCCGAAATGCACACTTGGCACTGACAGGTCCCAGCCCCGCTTCTATACCGACGACCTGAGGTGGAGGCCTCCCTACCCGCATACCTTCGCAGAAACTTCTGCACTGATCTCCTCCTGCGTCTCTGCCAGCCGTTTCTTGGCAAGTTCTGTTCTCCGATCACACTCAGCGATGAAGGACTCCAAGTGATCCATCGCCTAGCTCAGGAGAGGCAGAGGGCTCCGGTCAGTGACATGCCTGCAACCTCAGAGCTCACGTGTTCGATAGGAAATGCAGTCCTGGGTTGGTTTTTTTTTTTTTTTTTAATTTTTTATTTTTTTATTCTTATTAGTTAGAGGCTAATTACTTCACAACATTTCAGTGGGTTTTGTCATACATTGACATGAATCAGCCCCTGGGTTGGTTCTTAAGGCCTCTTGGTTCAGTGGGAAGATCTGAAGCTACACTACTGCTAACATGTCCACAATCACATTCAATCAAGGGGCTTTGTTAAACCAAACGACCATACACAAGTATGGTCTTCATTTGATTTATCTCCAAATGTGTCAAAGAACCCCCATCCCTCAACAATTTCAAGAAATTCTAAAGGAAGCTGAAACACCTGGCCTGACTAACTGTTCTGAGGGACAGGAGAGGCTAGGCCGTGTTATGATGTCAGAGGCCCTCCACTGGTGAGGCGTGGGGTGCAGATGTACTCACTGGTCTTTGTGAGCCACGTAAATATTATTCCCTCATGTTCTGAGGGTAGAGTTCCCCCTTCCACCTCAAAACAAAACAATAGAACAAATGTTACTTGAGCGGTGAACACGTTCAGTTGTGGCCTACCATCTAAAGCAGTGGGAAAACTGTTTACTACTTACCCAAAGAGATAAAGGAAAAGACACTCTGAAAAGAGTTGGTGGAAAACAATAAAATACTAATCAGTAAGTGGTCATATATGCTAAGCAGTTAACTTGCTGTGACTAGTCAGGCCCCAACATAACTTCAGATACACATACAAACAGGACATCCCTTTTTCAACTGCCAAGCTAGGACCAGTGCTGGGCAGCAGGCCCCACGCTCCTGACGCAGGGGTGTGTTACACAGACAGCAAGTGATGTCGGCAGCAGTGACGGGATTAGACAGGGAGAGCAGAACGAGGAAAGCGAGGAAAGCTCTGGGTGCAAATGGTAATAAGGCAGATCAAAGTCAGGTCAAGGGACCAAGAAGTGATGACCTATGTCCCTGCCTCCAGATGTGGTCTGAAGAGAGCCCCCAGCAGGGATCAGCCTGACAGTGGGGTCCCCGTTTTTCAAAGGAAAGCACACTTGGGCATTGGTCAAGACAGGGAAGAGGCTCTCTGACAGCACTACACCTGCAATCCACCAAGGCAAACTCCCCAACTCCACACTCCTGGAGCTGAAGACCTTCCTGTTATTGGTCCTCAAATATTCTCGATGAACATTTCACTATGCTCAAATCAAACCATTGGGAAAGCCAGTGACCAGCATTTTTTGGCACGCACGCACTGCATTTCCTGGAAGGATGTAGAGCTGACCAGCTCTGCTGACAAGGTGGGGACTTGACAGGATCAAAGTGCAAGTCAGGCACCTCCCATGCTCATGGGGACAAGGGCTCCTGAAGACCAGCCCAAGAGGCCCCAGGGCCACCCGCGCACAGGTGCTGAGACCTGGGTAGAGAGTTCCTCTACTGCCTCCCCAGAGAGCAATCTCACACCCGACATGGAACCAGGACTCCGCTCATCAGGGCTCAAGTGGGCAATTCTGCCAGTGCCTTTACCAAGCAAAGAACAACTGCACCTTACTTTCTGAAACTGAGTCTCTATGGACTCAGACATCTGATCAGCTAATAACTAAATGGTAAACTTCACAGCACAGAACAGGCAGAATGCAGAGACATCTCAACTGAATGTTCCTTAAAAGATGGCTCTGTTCTGCTGCCCCTCCTTCTCTTCAATGTGCTTCTCAATTTCATTTTGGTTCCTAAATCAAAGGGCAGGTTTACATTATGAAAATAAAATTTAGAAAGAAGGTATTCAAACCTACAAATTAAGTGCTACTGACAACCTACCACTTACTGGGAAGTCATGCACCTCTCCTCTGTCATGCAGGGCTGTGTGATGAAGCACATACTGCTCGGGGGGCTGAGCTCACAGGGCTGCACAAGTCTCACTCCTGCTGAGGCCGCCCCTCGCCCCAAGACGTGAGGCGCTCTCCCTGACCCTCCGGCCCTGCAGCACCGGGAGCCCGAGGAGCCCGCGCTGCCAGCACAACAGTCAGTGCAAACACGTGCCTCAGGACAGCCACCGAGGCTCTCCAGGCACCAACTCCCAGATGGAGGAAAGGAGCACAGTCCCCACAGTCCTGAGGAACAGCGCCGGGAGGCAAGGACCCCCGCGATCTGACTCCACAGTCCCTACACTTGGCCCTCACAGCTGAGGCAGTACTCACCAGCCCAGTACACAGAAACTAGAAAAGGGCAAAGTACCTCGCCCAGGGGCACAGGGACTCTAACCCCGGACCTAAGAGCACGTGTGACTGCCACACTACACCCGTGTAAGACAGAGAGCAGTGGTCCCACTAGGTGAGATGGTGTGTTGCTCTAGAAACCTGTTCCATCCCAAAGGAAATCAACGTGGGGAAAAGGTGAACTGTGTTTTCACTGATTAGAGAAAAATCTTTACATTTTCCAAATGTGAACAGTGAAGAAGCGCGCTGCCCTGTAGCCTTTCCGCACAGTTAAGTCAATGTGAATTAACGGCGCTCTGTGTGTCCACGTCCAAGTTGAGATACTTGAGATGCATTTACACAGATGACCTACTCCCTCTCCTAAGGAACTCCTGGTGCAACTCTCTCAAGAAACTAAGGCCAGGTCCTGGGGTGGTCAGGCTGAGGCTGTGCTGGACTAGAAAGAGACAATGGTGAGGTACTTTCTCCCAGGTAACCCAAGTTTTGGGTGGAGGTGCCAGCCACCAGCTCAAGTTGAGGGTCTAGGCAGGGTATACCTACACAAAGAAACACCTTTATGACAACCTTGTCAGACCCACAAAGAAATACCTGCTTAGACCTCTCTGAATGGCAAAAACTGGAAGTTTGGTAACTTGCTCTGTTAGTGAAGACGTGAAAATGGGAACTCCCAGGCGCCGCTGGGGGCAGCACTCACCCTCTTGAGAGCATGGTGGCACTAGCCGCCAAAATGACAAAGCACAGCCTTTCTGGGGGGACAGTCCCGCCTCTAGGGATCTTTCCCAGACACACTCAGGATGTGCTGATGTGTCCTACAGCACCATGACCATCAACAGGCGCTGGTCCTACAAAACAGACACCCAGCCTCTGGAATACTGTGTCACCACAGAAAGGGTGGAGTTAACTACACAGGGAATAATCTGAGATATATGCTGAAAATTAAATCAAGATGAGGGAAGAGCAGGCAGACAAAGCATGTGTCCGGGAGACTGCTACTTGTGTTTTAAGAAAAGTGAGGAAAAAAAAAAAAAGAAAAGTGAGATACACACCCCTCAGGTTCCACATAATCTCCAAAGGTAAGAGAAGAAACTCAACACCTGGCTACCTCTGGGGCCAATCACGGGGCTGAAGAGCAGAGCAGAAGACAGGCTTCACAACACACCTTTCCCATCTCAAACTCTGAACCATGTGAACACCTTACGTGTTTTACAATTAGTGACAAGCAGCAACCCTAGTGGCGTAACTGATCTAGGCAATAATCCTCACTGCTGCTGGACACACACGGCCCCAGGCTGATGGGGGCCTGAGCAACAGCAGCTAGGCTGCCCGCGCCGCTCCAGTCCACTGACGTCGCACTGCCGAGGTGACGCGCCAGCCGCTGCCCAGCTCCACCTCTGCGCTACTCTGTCAAACGAGAACCTGATTCTGACCATCCTGCATCCAGATCTAACTCCCCAGCTTACAGGAAATTTCAAATATAAGGGAAAACACGTTAAAAAGACTGCATCATAAGGATACAATCAGCAAAATCCAGGATATGAGAAACATTAATTTCTTCCAACAGATGTAAAAAGACTTACAAGCATCCTAGCGTGTAGATCTTATTTTGGTATCTCAAACAAAAGACTGAAAAAAAAAATCCTTTTTGAGACAATCTGGGAAATTTGAAGACTGTTAGATAAGGTTAAGAAATTATCCTTTAAATAATAAATATTTTAAATAAAATTATCTTCTAGATATATTTGCAGTACTTACAGATGAAATTCCATCTCTAGGAACTACTGTAAAATAATCCAGCATGGAAAAACAAAATAATCAAGTCTTCACATCAACAATCACTGAAAACTGGGAGACGAAACCCAGAGATGATCACTATATTATTCTGCTTACATTTGCATGTTTAAATTTTTTCTCAACACATTTAAAAAAACATGTTAATAAGATACAAACTACTATGTATAAAATATACAAATAAGGTCCTACTGTACAGCACTGGAAAATATATTTAGTATCTTGTGATATACTATACTGGAAAAGAGTCTGAAAAAGAATGTATAGGTACGAAAAACTGAATCACTTGGCTGTACGCCAGACACTAACGCAACACCATAAATCAACTGTACTTCAATTAAAAAAGAAAAACACGGTAATAAGTACATTCTGTCCCAACCAACTATAATACCAGATTTTTGTATGCAGAGTAAAAAGAACTTCACAAGTCAATGGCAACACTGAAATATCTACAGATGACAGGATGTGTGAAGTCTGAGATTTGTGAGAAGTCAGTTGGCCATGAGCTGATCATTCCTGAGGATGAGTGACGGGTACACGGAGATCCATTAAGCCGTTACACCTCCTGCTGTCTGAGATCCTCCAAGGTAAAACATAACAAAGCAACTGGCCATCCAAGGTCGGCCCGCAGCACTTGAACAGCAAGCTGTTGCTCCTTTTCCACCTTGAAGCTGTGGTAGGGGATTGCCTCTAGGGAGTGGGGGGGCACAGGGAAGGAGGCTTTCCGGGTTTTCCGTGACAGTCTGAGGAATTCTGATTTGGCCACACTTCCAGTGAGAGCACACGGTGAGTTCCAATACACACACACTTATCCCTTTCTTGCTCAGGACTTCCTAAGGAATTTTAAGTCACTGAACATTCAGGTCTCACAAACATTAGTTTCAAGGGCACAGTCTACCATTTGAGTACCTCATCATCTGTTCATTCATCATTAAAGTGTTTTTTGTTGCATCCAATTTTTCAACTTTATAGACGATGCTATGACAACACTACTTTGTGTACCACTGTTTGCCTGTGTTTTCAACCACAGCTGACCCTTGAACAACGGGCGGGGCGGGGTCGGGGGAGGAGGCATTAGCAATGGATCCTGTAGCTGTGCAGTATGCATTTACTGAAAAAAATCTCTAAGTGTACCCTCACAGTTCAAGCCTGTGTTGTTTAAGGGTCCACTGTACTTAAGACAGAGAATTTACAGAAGTAAGTTATAAAGCAGAAGAACCTTTAAATTTTCATTTCTGCACACTATATTAGCAATTCAATTGGACCTAATGATTTCACATGACTTAAAAAGCATAATTCTTTCTTCCTAAGAAATAATCAAATGAGCTTGGTAAATACCTTTTGAAACTGTATTAAAACACATATACAAGTACACAATTTTTACTCCATCTGGGACAGTTTTTAAAGCTTTTTCATTTCTTACATCAGTGCACACATTTTCTATGATCTATACCTGTGCAGCATTTCACTATTTAAAACAACTATATCCATCTCACAGCAAGTATATTATTTGCATTTTTTCACCATTCACTAATTCAGAACAATGCAATAAACACCTTAAGTCTTCTCATACACAAGCAAATACTCTAGGACCATGTCTTACAAACTGCTTAGAGGAGATTAAAAGTTTATAAATATTTTAAAATTGTATATAAGAGCTGATGAGCTCTTATGAAAGATTTTTATACTGAAAGTCAAATGTCACCTAAGCTGAGCAACTAATTCAGAAATAAAACAGACTGGAACTTCCCTGGTGATCCAGGGGCTGAGACGCCACACTCCCAGTGTAGGGGCCCAGGTTTGATCCCTGGTTGGGGAGCTAGATCCCGCATGCCGCAACTAAAAGCTCCCTGTTTGTTTGTCATGACTAAAGACGCCGCGTGCTGCAACCAAGGCCCAGCGTAGTGAAATAAACTTAAAAAAAGAAAAGAAAAGAAATAAAACAGACTAATAATGATGTTGCTTTCTATAAAAGCATAATTTTCTTTTAAATTAATGCATCCACTTATTAATAAATCCACTAAAAACTCAAGTTCTAGAAGTTTTTCTGACAGAATAGATGAAACGCATCTAACATGCAAAAGCTTTCATGTTGGTATGACTATAATAATCTATTCTAAAACGCTGTCTCTAATACAACCTGAATAAAGCTCCTGAACACCCCTGACTGATCCACTCAACAAAATAACTCTCCCAGGGTCATGTGACGATGCTCCCATGACTTCTGGCAAATAGCACCAATCTTACTATACTTTCAGAGACTCTGGAGATAAACGTTAGGCCCACCTCACAGATTTACTGTCAACAGTGAAGAGATTATACCAAAACACTTGGTAAGATACACAAATATAAGTCACTAATAAAAATAATGGATTAGTGACGGTTCACAATTTGTGAAAACAAAACCTGTGTCCGTCTTCTAGTAGTGATGACTACACTGTACTCCCTCCAGAAACCAACTTCAACACAACACAGGAGCTGCTGCTTCCACGCCTGGGAACTGAACCATCCACACGGCCACGTGGCAGGCTTGGAGCCTCACACCAACAGCAGCTCCTCCGGAGGCAGCAACAGGTCAGAGAGATCAAGAGTCAGCTCACTGACCCCATCTGGCCAAAGCGCTTCTGAGGTGTTCTGATTTATCAAGATTGCAATTCGAAAAGAAACATCACAACTAGCTTTTGCTATATACGTGTGCTCATCCTGAAGAGCCTATCTTCGAAAGATACAAGTGACCTCTGGAGAGGCACTGGATAGGAGTCACGTGGAAAGGGCAGACTTTTCACCTGGAATCTCTAACAGTTGTCTTACCTATCAAGAAGATTGAAAAAGTTATTCCATCAAGTTCTTGTAGCAAACCTGTATTCTGGAAAAGGACTTTATTTTTTCCTTCTAAGTTTATTCTGCATAACTAAGGAAATAAATTATTTTAGCCTGGTATTTCAAAGCCAGGCCACATTTAATGTATTAAAGTAACCCATGCACATCCAAACACTACTAATATGTATTAAAAAGTCAAGGCAGGATAAATTTTATGGCTTGTGAATTTTACCTTTAAGTCATTATTTTTAAATATAATGGCATATTTTTAAAAATCATAGCAAATAATAGAAATAATAATAAACAAATAAAAATAGTAAATAAACAAAAAGTTATGGCAAAATCTTCCTAACACCCAGAGCTCCACAAAGCACCACTCACTGTATGAAAGGGCAATAACTAATGTTAAGTAGTCCTCATTAATAAACAGTCCCATTATGTCCTCTTTTCACTTTAAAAAAAAGTTGCAATGAACACCTTTTCTGTGGACTCAGTAACACATACCATTAAGATACAGTCCCAGCAGCAGGATCCGGGAACGAGTGTATACATGCATTTAACATGCTGACAGCTACTCGCTGACTGCTCTCCGACAAGCAAAGCTGCTCCAAGTCACCCCCCACTCATCAGAACAGGAAGACCTCCTCCGGAAGTTCAGCACTAGCTAGCAAACATTTCAACATGAACCATCTATAAGGTAAAATATGACTTTTTCTAAGACAGAGAATATACCTATTATTTAATATATATATTATATTTTGGCTGCAGCTTGTGGGATCTTAGTTTCCAGACCTAGGATTGAACTGGAACCCCTGGCAGTGAGAGGAGGAAGTCCTAACCACTGGACCATCAGGGAATTCCCTCAAATATGATTTTTAAGGAGCTGGAGGGAGGGGTGGTCACCTTTTAAACTGGAAAAGGTATTCCTCTAAATGGTAAATTTTCACAGTACAAAAACGTCTCTTGACCTACTCTAGCCCTCCAACTAAGACAAAAGTGTTCAAAGTCTCGTGGTTTCTTCTAAAATTCCTCTGTAAATCTAAGCACGTCAACAACAGTAAACACCCTTTCTTTTTAAAAATCACACTATGGAAGTCATCATATCACACCAGTTTTCCCACTTTATCTCGGACATAATTTCACTACCTCAACCCTCTTTCCAGAGTTGCACGTCATCCCACTGTAGAGAGCAACGACCTGACCAAGCCCTCACTGATGGAGTCTGCAGGCTGCAATGCTGCAGGACTATTCTGAGGTAAATTCACCTGTGCTCATAAGCAAGCGTCATCAGATATACTCTCAGAGCTAGCACTGCTACCACGTGCTTTCCCATCCTCGGGGGCTCAGTCATTCAAGAGGTGTATCAGAATTACTTAACTCTCCAACTCCTCAGCCTGAGTGAGGGTGAATACCGGTCACAGGATTAGATGCCCACTAAAAATGTCCTTTATCCTCTGACCGTTTTCTATTCAGCTCTTGTTACAGTCCTTTTCAGTCATGATGAGCTTTATCATGAAAGGTACCTGCCCTTCATATGCTGCAGATGTTGTGTCTCAGCTTAATTCTTATTTACATATGGGAATTCTTGATATGCTAGTATTTTAAGTTTTTATACAGAAAAAATGTATCCATCTTTACCTTACAGCTTCTTAGGCTTTATAACATATCAAGATGGCAAAACAAAATTCTCTTTTGGGGGATCCAACCCGGTTTTTTGCCAACTGGGTAATCCACAGTTTCTAATATTGTTCATTAAAAAAACTCATCTTCTCCACAGTGGCTGAACACATGCCCCGCATAAAAATACTAAATTACTGTATGTTTCAGTCTTTCTGTATTCTCAATTTCTTCTATTACCCTGTTTTTAAATACTGAATTCATCAGGTCATTTAAAAAGCACAGGGACATTCTAATTCAGCAGAAATCCTAAGATTTGTGATACAAAAAGCTACATAACTAAAAGTGAAAATTTAACCCATACATCTCTGTTCCTGTGTTTCTGAAACCTGGTATCCCAAGAAGATTCAACTCTGATGCACTTGAAAAAGAAATGGCAATTTTAACCACTTTTTAAGATTACTGATTTAAGTAGAATTTACTCCAGCTACAATATATCCTCTAAAATGTCCACTGGGAGAAAAAAAAAAAACACGCCTTTCCTTGATTTTCATTTCCCGACTTCCTCCCACCAAGCTCAGTGCCTTCACTGAGTGCTTTCCTTCACTCAGGAACCTGAATGGCATCAAACCCCTCACTGACTTCTGCTTACTCTAGGAATGGAGGACTCAGAAAAAGGCAAAAAACTAAAACGGAGTGGCTCTATCGCCGAATCCCTATGGTCCAGTGGTTAGGACTTCACGCCTCCACTGCAGGAGTCCTGGTTCAATCCCTGGAAGGTGATCTAAAATCCCACAAGCTGCACAGCATAGCCTAAAATAAATTAACAAAATAAAGTGACCAAATCATGCATTCCCAATGCAGACAGGAATGAAAACTGGTCTTAAAGAGTGAAGAAAATCTTAAGATAGTACAATGGTTTGTGACCTGTAAAGGATCACAGTACATAAACTGATATGCTGGGTATCTGTGTTACAGAATTTCATGGAGGGGACAACCAACAACAACAAAAAAATTCATGGAAGGGAGATGGATGAATTAGGGGAAAGGGTCTAAAAAAGGCTCCTTTGGGAGGGAAAAATGACAAAAGTTATGAAATACTTATTTATAACGACTAAATTGCAAAAGATTTCATGGCCTGATAATACCAAGTGTTGGTAAGGGTATGTTCACTGTTATTAAATGGGTAAACTGATACACTTTATCAAAAATTAGGGAGGAAAAAGAAAAAGAACTATCTTGCAAGAATAAACATGTGCAGCTCCTATGAGCAAGCAATTCTTCTCTTAAAAATATACCCTAGGTTAACTGTTGTACATGTGCACCAAGATATTCAAGAACATTTATAATGCTATTCATGATAAAAAAGACAAAAACAAAAAACCCACTAGAATCAACCCAAATGTCTATGAATATAGAATGGATAGTTCAGGGAACAGTCAAGCAGCAATGAAAACAAACCATACCCAAAAAAGTATGTAAAGGCACATAGCACTGAAGGAAAACTAAAGTTACTAAGATTACCTACACTATAAACCCATTTCTGTAAGTTCAAAAGCAAGAATAAACATAATGTCCAAGAAATCATAAAATATATAATAAGAAACACTTTAAAGAAAACAATACAGTACAAAATGTAGAAGAGTTGGGATGGTAGACAGACACAGAACTGTCCTGGCCACATCCTAGCTCCCAGCCAGAGAGTGGAGGAATAACATCTGTTTTATAATTTTGTGTCATAACTTACACACATTACATTATTCTTGTTAGTGCAGTATTTGGCTCTTCACAGTAGGGAACAATTAACATCAAATAAAACTTACATCCAACTCAAAAAAGAGGTCCCTTTCTTTACTTGCAATCTCATAATCTGCTCGGAGGGCCAAGTCGTGGATTTTGGTACATTCTCCTAAGTCCATGCGCTGTGAAAGAGAAACAAAAATTTACACACAAACATCTAACCATTTGTAGGAAGCACATGACCTGGTGGTAACTGTCATCAAAATCAACAATGCTTTTTTGAATGCTGCCTATGATAAGAAAATTAAGAAACAACGGGGCCAAGAAGTCTTATTTTCCTTTTTCCACCATGATTACATGACACTCAAAAAATATGCACTTCAGTGTACCTATGGAACCAGAGATTACTAGACTATTTTTCATTACTTAGCATTCACCATTATTATTATTTCATGAGTGACATAAGAAATGTCTATTTAGTAAAGAGCAGCATGGGGGAAGGGGTGGCAAGAAGGCCAGGAAACAAGAGTATCACTGACAGCAACAAGTTTCCATGCATTCCTTCCTATAATCCTGACCACTAAAGCCTAAATCACAGAGACAAAAAGAGGAAAGAACAGACAGAAATCAGGTTTTGGGGAGCTACCACAGAACCTAACACCTAACGTTAAGTAGCTCTTTGCATATCAAAGGAAATAAAGCACAACCAGCTGACTCAGAGCCAACGACTCCATTCTAACCTGGTAAAGGACTCTGGACACACACCTGGGGACACAGACTGGACCACTCACTCGCCCCACTTGAAAGACAAAAGGCTCTTTCACCAAAACATATTATTTGTGTTACCAGTTAAGACCAGCCTAATGTGCTACTGTCGTGAGCACAGACAGAATAATTAGACAGCAGTGTGCATTTCTTCTTACCTAAGTCCTAAGTAAAGGACCCTGTACAGGGACCCCCTCCACTCCTGTCTGTGGTCATCTCAACAGCAACAGGGACGTTTGGATGCTGAGGGTCAGGTTAACAAGTCAGAAAGTGCCAACTGACAAACCCCAACAGCCCAGTGAGGAGATGCCTCAGGAGCCCAAGCTGCTGGACACAAGCACAACTATCTAACAAGGGAACAAAGAGCAGCAGAGTCCAGAAATCCTTCAGCTCAAACTACAAGTGTGTTCAAAACAAGGTTAGCAAAAGACTCCATGGATTACAAAATCCTTAACATTCTACGACAGTTTCCAGCTCTTTGGCCCTAATCTCAGAAGGTGCAGCCATCCTTATGACAAAATGTCCTACAGCATCACCAAGTGACAGAGCCAAGGGTGGAGTTCATATTCATTTTGACCAAATGGTAAATGCAAAAGCTGTTTTCCTTCATTACGCTTACTATGAGGTCACGTGCAGCTTCTGTATGTTGGTTACATGGGGAATCCAGAGGTAAGGAAACACAAGTTCTAAAAGCTAAAGCTGCAACTAGAATTGCTATCATTGTAAAGCTGGCAAATTCTGCTTCATTCACTCTTTTAAATACCCAACATAATCCTTAAAAAATACACAGCTTCTGAACTAAGCTCATAGACAACTACTGAGCCGTTGTTCTACAGCCCGAGAGCTGCAACTACTGAAGCCCATGCTCCACAAGAGAAGCCACTGCAATGAAAAGACACTGAATGAGAAGACCGCTTGCTACAACTAGAAAGAATCCCATGAAGCAACGAAGAACCAGCACAGCCAAAAATAATAAATGAATAAATGTATTTTTAAAAACATATATTTTATGTATATATACAGCTTCTGGATTTCCCTAGTGGTCCAGTCGTTAACATTCCATACTTTCTAAGCAAGGGGTGCAGGTTTGAGCTCTATTTGAGGAACTATGATCCCACATGCTGCATAGCCAAAAAAATCACACAAAGGTAACTAAGTGCTACAGCTGAAAAACGAGGCAGCTCTTAGAAATTCTTTAAATGCTAACGAACATTCTGTTGCTCAAAGAAAAACTACTTCCAGATGAAGCAAGCAACAAAACCACTAACTACTAAAAATCTTAAGTGCAAATCAACTTCCATTCTAAAAATTTCAACTGTCAAGAAAGTTTCAATATTAGGGAACCACACACGGAGCAAAACTGACCAATACCCTCCTTCAGATGGGAGCGCTCAAGCGGCCACTGGCACAACAGGTGAAAGACATGCCTGGGACTCCATGTGCCTCTGAAGATCGCCCTGCAACTCTGCCAAGGAGGTAGACGTACTAGCCAACTCCTCTGGCAGCCAAACACCCAACAGAGCTGAAATACCTCACTAGTTTACTTCTTCCAAAATACTGCAAGGGGCTGTCAAATACAGCATGCCAGACCTTCTATCTTCTTTTTTAATCGCACAAACATCTGTGTTCTCTACCCTCCAGAGGTCTCACACAGCAGACAGGGAAGAGCAATAAAGGCTCTTTAGAGAACGTTCAGAAAACCAAAGTTCTTCCACAGAGACAGGTCACACTGCCTTCCCTCCAGCTATCCCTCTGGTCTTACTATCAATATACCATTTTCCCATTCCATTCCTCTGCTGCCTCACCCCTATTGACAGGAGAGAGCCTGGAGCAGCCCTTAGCATGCTGAGGGTTCTAACCACTGTCCTGTGGCTTATACTCAGTCCATCTCCATGGAGCACAGTAGATTCTACCCCTGCCACCCAGGAGCCCACAGCCATGAGGCTCCATCTTTACACTCGCCACCCAAATTCCCAGCCCTCATCTCTGGCCTCTCATCAAAGCCCCACAGTCTCTGCCTCCTCCCCCTGACCCACACCAACCCAGATGCACTCCTGCTTCCCTTGGCTCCATCAGCCACCTGGAGCGCTATTCCCTCAAAGGTGCACATGAGTGTCTTCTCTGCATTGAGGTCTCTGCTCCCTATCCTGAGAGGCCTTTCCATATTGCCCTATCCAAAACAGTCCAAAACCTACTTCGATATTTACCGTCTGTCCTGTTTCTCCATTAGATAAGAGTAAACATTTTTTGTACCACATCCCCAGTGCCTGGCAGAGTACTTGTACAGTAAATACTTGGCAAATTAACCTATACCTAATACAATAAACATTTGTAGGAAATGCCCTCCCTCATCAGCATTCCAGAAAAATACAGCTGAAATGTTTCACTCTGGTGCATGTCCCTCTACTTCCTCTGACTTCTTCCACTAAGACCTACCAACAACTGCAGGTTAGGACACCACCTACTCCAGGCTAGGAGCACACTCCTGGCTGCCTGCTATGACCAGTGGAAGGCAGCAGTCTACAGTGACGGCACCCCCATGATCCAGAACACTCAGCAGTCATAGCCAGTCAACTGCAAGCAAGACCTCAGCTAACAGAGGCGTGAGGCTCTGTAGCCGTTTCCTATTTGCTGTCAGAAGGGCAAGCCTGAGAAGACATAATACACCAGCCCAGTGTTTCAGAAACTCCTCCCCAAAACGGGAATGACAAAAGCACCAATTAATCCTAAAAAAAGCGTTCCCCAGCACATGCATATTGAACCCTTAAAACTAGGAGACATTTTTACATTACATGAGGGGGTTGTGACATCTTAAAATGGTGATGGTGTTTATGAACTCATTTTCTGTAAGTGGCTGAATCATGGTAGATAATCTGACATTCTTTAGTCTTCTTAAATACTAAATAACTTTGAATAAATGTTCATTCTGCAAAACTAGCATTTATCTGTTTGGTTCATATGAAATGAACTTAAAATTGTAGAGTTCTATACTTATCAGATCATGTACTGACTTCCTGAAAGGGTGGTGTAACACAAAACTGCAGATTAACATTAGTCCAGATTTTTCAAAAACTTACAAATCTGGGAAAACCATACCCTGGTTACCAGATCAAAAAACTAGTATGTGTTTAACCTGAAAACAAACCAACCCTTAATCTTACAGAGCTACAGGCTAACCTGAAGTACTCTTTTTGCTAAAGCCAAAGGAGATTAGTAATATTTAACTTGTGAATACCTCAGTATAAATAACTCTCTCAAAACCTGAAAACCTCACAAACAGAACTTTATAGAAGTGAAATAACATTATATAAAATTTCACCAAACTAACAGAAGCTATCACTTGAAGGACAGTAGGTAATTTCCGCTTAGTAAAAGAAAACACAATTCAACCTGAAAATCCCCACTGCCTGCAGAGCACCCATGTCTGAGTATCCTAGGACATCCCTCCAGATGCACCTACCGTCCCAGCCAGAATGTCGTGGGGGCAGCAGTCCAGAAGGTGACTCTTGCAGACACGGTCATCTGTAAACTTGACCCTCTGTCTGGTTTCGTCTCCTGAAATTCATGTGTGGTTTTAAATAAGACAATATTATCACATTAAGCACAAAAGCATATCTGGTACAATTCACCTGGATGATTTGCAGACTACCAAATACTCTGAAAAGCTGACCTAGACGTCTTTTTTTAACAACTGGAACAAAATACAGATGATTTTTGATGCTACATATATCATGAAGAATGACGCTTAATGAGATCTGACTCCGTCATTGTGCCAAAGAGATCAAGGAGTCAGAAGTAAAATGTTGAGCACCAAAAGGCCATTAGCCCCACACATACATGTGGGCCATGAGATACCAAAACCCATGCTAATCAGAGGGCCATGAATCACCACGTGTGACTTAAAAGCTGGTAGTTTCCAACAAAAGCTACTTACTAGTCTAATCATTTTGCTATACACAAATGTATAGGCAATATTTTGCCCGAAATTTTATGAAGAAAGCTTTCCCTATTACTGACTTGATAAATAACCTAGACTTAGTCTACCTATCCCCCTTTAACCCCCACCCTTAAAAAAAAAAGAGTTGGCACCTGGGAGTCACTTTTAACAAGACAATACCAAGGGGAAAAAAGCAAAAAAGGAACTAGGTTAGTCAATACACACTGTGAGTTCCAACACATACTGTACCCATCTGCATTCTTCAAGACCTCAGCTGCAGAATTTTATGCCCGCTGTTGAAAAGTTTTAAAGGAAAAGTTTTCTTGCCCAACCTGCAGTAAGGAAGTCAGGGGAATGATACATAAAAGTAAAGGCAAAGTGGAATGTGACAGATTTTAAAGCTAATCTGTGTATATGACACAGAGCTGTGTAAAACTAAAGGAGGAATATATTTCAGGATTTGCAAGCATCCAGGATTAATGTAGTGTCTTTTTATTGAAAATGTTTTCTTTCTAAACTACACTTTTAAAGTTACTTGTGAAAAAAAGCAAACACTTTTTTGTTATAACAGCTTAAAAATTGGTTGTGACTCACGGCTCGATGAACATGAGGCTTTTCTGCAACTCCCTTGCAGATTGATGTAGGCAGGCAAAGATACACTGAACCTTTATAAATAAAATAGAGGGGCCACAATTGTTCAGTTTGTATGAAATAAAAATATGGGAAGCAATTCAAAAGCAACTCAATATACAAAGAAAGCTAAAAAGCACTTATTCACCTATGAAATAAAGTGCAATGAATCTGCACAGCCCTGCGAATGTGCCAGTGTGAACTTACAACTTCATTACTTCGGTAGAAAAGAAAACACAAACCACAGCAGGTACATAGTTTGCAAAGATGCAACCGCTTTCTCCTGAGACAACCATCATGATATTGCGTTCCTCCCTACAGTACAACCTACCTAACGACTGCCAAGCGCAGGCTAAACAGAAGCTCTCCAGTGTGGCTGGGGAAAGGGGGGGCTGGAAAAGCACGCGGCAGGAACCCACGTTAGAAAAGCTCAATTTACGGCTCCCCTTACAATGGTACAGAACAACAACGGCAGGGTTTCCAGGCCCATCCGGCTCCCTCGGGTGGAGGAGCTCCGCCAGCCCGCTGCCAGCGACCTGTGCCCAAGCTGGCTGCAGCCCTTCGCCGACTCCCTGTTCGAGGAGAGGCGAGGGCCGCGGGAGGGCGGAGAAATCGCAGCAAGGTCGACGGGGAGGGGGCTGGCGCCCCACTGACAGCACGGGCTCCGAGGGAGGAGCCCGCCGGGGACCCACGCCGACAGGGAAGGCTCAGACAAAGGCCCGGCGCCCGCGGTCGGCGCGCGGGGGAGGGGAGGGCGCCCGCGCAGGCGCAGACGGTCGCGGCCCCCGCCTCAGGCCGCCCGGCGGCCTCGCTTCGCTCCCGCCCCAGCCCTCGCCTGGCCGGCCGCCCCGACTCACCGTCCCGGGCCGTGCCCATGAGCTGGTCCAGCAGGGCCCGCATCTGCGCCTGGGCGGACATGGTGGCCGGCGGGAGCGGCAGGGGTGGCCGCGACGGCTTCTCTTAAGTGGCGGCGGCGGCGGAGGCGGCGACTGCGACGACGAAAGCTGATCCTGTCGGTCTCCAGCCCGCTCGGCTCCTTCTCGACGCGGGGAACGCCGGGAGGAAGTGCGTCGACGCCGGCGCGTGGCCTGCTGGGAAATGTGGTCTGAAGGCGGGCCTGACGTTCCGTTGCGCAAGGTACGCAAGCAAGCTGCTCAGGGGGCGGGGCTAATTCCCTCCCTGATTCCGGAGCCTGAAACCTCCGAGCTCCACCTAGGCGAAACAGCAATAAAGGGAAATAAATTTAGACAGTCCCAAACAGGAAAATAAATTCCGTGTTTTCTTGCTAGTCGTGAACCTGTGAATATCATTTAGCTACTTTAAGACTATTTTTTTACACCTGTGAAAATGGTGCCTGACCAAATGACTTTTGTGAAAGTTAAATTGAGCGTGGAATTGGGTTCTGTGACCGCTACTTGCTGTAGTCCCTGAGTTCACAGTGGTCTGGCCACTTCCAAGACTGATAGTGAACCTCCGACACATGCGTACAGCAGACAGTAGGGAACCGTAACTCCTACCACTGGAACTGTCCGTGTCTCCAGACAGACGTGTATTGGAACTCCTGTCGACGCTTGTCCTGACTGCAGTGTCCCCACACCCGAAGGCCTGCAGGAGGCCTGACTAACTGACACGGGATCGTGAACAGCGTTGCCTTACATCAAGAAATCCATTTTACGGTAAAGAAGGTCAAGTATTTATTTCTGTATAGCAAGTCACTTCATAACAGTGTAAAGCAAAAGTGATTTATTATTTCTCCTTTTTCTGCGGTGCTTAGGCAGGGATTAGCCGGCCCTGGGCTCCTTGCTCTGGGTGGTTTGGCTGGGTTCACAAAATTGCTTGTATGAAACCGAGCAAAAATCCAAGAAGTCTGCATTGACATGCCCAACCCCACTGTGGTGCTCCAAGCTGCTTCTATCTCTGTATGTGAGATCATAACATTCTGAAGTCTAGCCCACATTGCTACGGCAGCTGGTTGCCCCCAGGGAAGGAGTGGAAGCTAGCTATCAGTCCTCTTAAGGCTCAGACCCCCAGAACTCTCTTTCTACCATTATCTGTTGGTCAAAGCAAGTCAAAAGGCCAATGCAGATTCAAGAAGAGGGAAAAACAGATGCTTTTTTTTTTATTTAGCTGCACTGGGTCTTGGTTGCTGTATGCCGGCTTTCTCTAGTTTCGGAGAGCAGAGACCACTCTCTAATTGTGATACGTGGGCTTCTCATTGTGGTGGCTTCTCTTGCTGCAGAGCACTGGCTCTAGGGTGCTTGGGCTTCAGAGGTTGCAGCTCATTGCAGCTCTGGAGCATGAGCTCAGTAGTAGTGGTGCATAGGTTTAATTGTCCTGCAGAATGTGGAATCTTCCCAGATCAGGTATTGAACCCTTGTCCACTTCATTGGCAGGTGATTCTTAACCACTGGACCGCTAGGGAAGTCCTAGATGCTACCTTCTGATGGGAGGACCGGCTTGTGTGTATAAAGATGGGGTTTTTCAGTAGTCATATTTGAAGCCTCTGACTGCAGTCCCCAATAGCCAAGTCATCCAAGGCTTTGGAATCAAGGGTGAGAAGCCGTACCAACATCTCACCACTGCTCTCAGTAACCGCATCACGGAATTTGCACTTCTTGCCCCACCAAGAGGCTTCACTTGTCACTGAGGCCTGACATGAACACGCATGCACATCAGAAGCACAGAGGAGTTATATTCTATGTGATGAAACAAACTTGGACCAACTGGAGGTATAATTTAGTAGACAAATTTGTGACTTTTCCCATAAACACTTCCAGCACCCACTGGCTACCTAGAGCCCAGGAACAGTCCTCTGGGAAAGCAATTGCCCAGGGGCACTACTAAGGGGCAATGGCCTGACACAGAGTAGGGGCAGTGACACCTACTCATTTGTGCTCTGCTCCTTCCATGCCTCACTGCTTTCCTCCCATTCCTAATTCCCTGGGAATGAGGCCCTTAATAAAATAGTATCAAAGCTTTGCTGTCAAGCTCTGCTTTCTGGGGAACTAAAGCTAAAACAGCACTAAATCTAGATCTGCACTAAAGGAATGTATAAAGGATGCCATTCAGAAAGAAAATTATCTCAAAAGACAGTCTAAGATGTTTGAAGAAATGGTGAGCAAAAAGGAAAAAAAAATGGTGAACATGTAAAAATGAAAACAAAATCATATATATAATATATACTGACCTCCTCACACACTTCCTTGGAGCAGTTCTGAAGTTCAGAGCTTATTGTCTTCAGGGCTACTGTTTTCAGTAAATCCCAAGTAAGACTGAACTCACTGCTCTCGTATTGTGTGTATCTGTGTTGCTGTCTTTTTTATTCAACATTGCCCAGAACTTCACCTCAGTATCTGCAGTTTGCTTCTGTCCCTTCCGGTGGGATTTTATGCAGCATTAAGATATTAATAAATCTTAGTTTAAAATTCTTCCTCAAAGAATGCATCAGGCCTACCTAGTTTATACTGGTGAAAAAACTGGTTTTCAACTCAACTTTCCCCCCACACACACACTTTCAGTCCTTTTAATTAGATGCTCTAAGAAGAGGTCAGAATAGTAAGCAGGGTAGAGAAGCTGTTGTTTCTTAAACCCCTTCCAGCAACCAGTCAGTCTTCATCCTCTGGCGGCTGGATCTTGCTGCAGTTGTGGAAGCAATTGGATTCCATGATATTGGCCTCTGGGTATTTCACAAGCCTCTCAGCTTCCCGGCAGGCCCACTGCTGCATCCTGTAATCAGGCAGATACGCCAAATTCAACCCAACTTTTTAAAGGAACAGATCATTCCAATCCACAAACCTCTCCAAAAAACATAAAAAGGTCACTGCCCAATTCTTTCTGTGAGGCCAATAGTCTTGATAACAAAACTAGACAAGGATAGTAAAATGAAGTGTGGTATAATCCAACCTCACTCATTAACATAGAGGCAAACGTTCTAAACAGTATCAGCAAGTGAACTGTAGCAGCATGTATAAGGGTAATAGACCATGAGCAGATTGGTTTAATCTAAGAATACAAGGATCAGTTATCTTTAGAAAGTTAATGGCATTTATTGCTTTAAAAGATTAAAGAAAAAAAAAAAAAGAACAAAAAAAAAAAAAGATTAAAGAAGAAAAACCACATAATCACCTTAAGAGATGCAGAAAAAAAAAGTTAATAAAATTCAATGCACATTGATGATGTTGACAAAGAATAAATCAATTGACCTGAGAAAGAAATGAAAAACTTTATTCAAGTCAATTTGAGGATTATAGCCCAGGAAGAGCATCTCAGAAAACTCTGAGAACTGTTAGAAGTCAAGGAAGAGTTATGTAAGTTTTTTGAGACAGAGGGATGTTCATCAATGACATATTATTGACAATTTACATGGTAACTAGATCTAAGTGTCATCATGGCAGGTCATGTGGCCCTATACAAGATCAAGAGAGAATGTTATCTTTTAAGGAGTTGTCTTGCTGGTGCTGGGAGAATGCTGCTTTTTATGGTTGAACAGGTATTCCATGAAGGGGAAGGCTGGTCCATGTATAACACAGATACACAATGCACAGTATGTGGAAAGAGGGGGCCAAAGGGCAGACAAGAATTTTTCATGTTTAAATTTTTCTTGTCTTGTTGTAAAATATGAATTTTATTTCACAATGATATTAGGAATTCAGGAATAGAAGAAAACATTTCTAACCTGTTTTAAAAAAGAAAAATTAGTCGCTCAGTCGTGTCCAACTCTTTGGGGCCCCATGGACTCTAGCGCGCCACGCTCCTCTGTCCATGGGATTCTCCAGGCAAGAATACTGGAGTGGGTAGCCATTGCCTTCCCCAGGGGATCTTCCCAACCTAGTGATTGAACCTGTGTCTCCTGCATTGCAGGCAGATTCTTTAACCTCTGAGCCACCAGGGAAGCCCAAACCTGTTAAAAGAATGTCTAAAAAAACAAAAAAAATTTGAACTTTCTCAGAATATAATCATAGCATCTGAACAAAGATCATTTCTTTCTTCTCCTTTGATCCTTAACTCTTTATTCTCTTTATTGTAACTGTGATCATGTGGCCCCAGCACACCAAAATACATACTGATCCCAGAAAGAAGCTCTGAGCAAATAAGACTTCTCTCCATTTCCCCGTGCTCCAAAAAAAGCCCTGGTCCCCTGAGACTCTTCACATACTTAAAAGAATTGCGTCCAGGCTAAGTCACTTCAGTCGTGTCCAACTCTTTGGGACCCCATGGACTCTAGCCCGCCATGCTCCTCTGTCTGTGGGATTCTCCAGGCAAGAATACTGGAGTGGGTTGCCATTCCCTTCTCCAGAGGATCCTCCACACCCAGAGATGGAACCTGGGTCTCCTGCATTGCAGTCAGATTCTTTACTGTCTGAGCCACCAGAGAAGTCTGGTGGAGAATTAGGTCTGTAGTTATTTGTCTAGTTAATTGATTGTGAACTGTGATTCAAAAGTATAATAACTTGCTTTATCTCTCTGAGAGGGTCAAATAGTTACAGCCTGGCTTAGGTGCCCAGGTACCGAGGAGAAAGGCTGGTTTTCTTGATCCAGGTGTTTACATTTCAAGGATAGTGAAGTCCAGGAGTCTTAAAAGTCTAGACCTAGGACCCTGGGGCTGCCTGGATCCAGAGAGATTCATCTACATACTAAAGGACTCAAATCTGGAGGGGATCCAGATCCCCTCTCTGAACTGATAGAAGTGATTTTTCTGAACCTCTCAACTGCGCAGCATCTGGCCATTCAAAAAAGACAAATTTCCATCAGTTTTCAGTGGGCTGGGTGGGTGTAGGGGAGGCCTGTGGAGGGTGTTTCATAGTTACTGTTACTGTGGGGTAATTAATAAAAAACCTAATTTAATGCACAACACCTCGTGTGAGCATTAGGACAAAGTTAACGCTTAATATTAAAAACCCAACAGAAACCCATGCATATATAGATTTTTTTAAAAAATATGGCAAGTGCCATTGTACACTGCTGGGGGAAAGAGGGACTAATTCAATAAATGGCACTAGGACTGCTGGTTATCCAAATGGGCAAAAAATGAAGTTACCTACTTAGCCCATACTAAAACTATGCCAAACTGAATTAAGGACTTAAATGTTAAAATCAAAACTTTAAAATGTGAGGGGGTAACTTGGGGTAGGAAAGGATTCTCTAAACAAGACAAAGAAGGTACTCATAAGAGACTGTCACCTTTTATATTGAAATAGAAATCCATAAAGTGAAAAGACAAGGCGCAAAACGAGATACTTAACGACACAAGCAACCGACAAGAATTTAACATTCCTGAGCGCTAGGAAACAGTACGAAAACACACCCCACTGAGCAGAGAACTGGACCAATGACCATAACAGGCACTTCCGAAAGAGGAAGCGTCGGCCAACGCACGGAAAACCTACGAAAGAGGCTCCAACGCGCCGACAACCGCGGAACCGCAGCAGAGCAGCCGGAGCCCCAAATACAACTAGCTAGGCGGACCCGCACCACCGTGCGCGTTGCTCGGCAACCGTGCGGCCCGCAAGGCGGGGCCGGACCTGGGGCGCTTCCGCCTCGCTCGCCCCACCCGACCGGAAGTGACGCCAGAGGCGGGCCCGAGCGGCCTGCGGCGGCGCGGCAGCAGCTCCGGCAGCCTCGCGAGGGCGCGGCGACAGGTGAGTAGCCCGTCTTCGTCCTCCTCGCGCGTGCGCGCCGCGGAGCTCGCGCGGTCCGCCTCCTCCCTGCCGGCAGCTTGTGTCCGCGCCACCGCGGGGTCCCGGGAGACCCCAGCCCCCAGGGCCCGATCGTGCTCGCGCCCACCGCCCGGCATTGGGGTCCGCGCCGCCCCGTAGGTGGAGGCGCTCGGAGCAGATCCGACTCCCGCAGCCCGGGCTTCAGTTCAGCCGCGCTTTCCCCCCAGGACAGGATTAACTCCCACCTCTCGGTTAGCTGCTCGGGAGGCGAGCCAGCCATTGCTTCATGGGTTGCCTGGGAGTAATTTTAAAATGTGCTAAGACAGGATGTCTGTGAGCTGCCGCTAGCCACGGTCAGAGATCCACGTCCTGTTACTAGGACAGCGCCTGTCAGACGACCGGCCCGGTAACCAAAGCTCAGCTGACGGTTACTCATCTATGGGGTGATCGCTTTCTGCAGCCTGTCTTCTAAGCAAAAGCAAGGCAGAGTTGAAAAGGAGGAAGAACGCTGTCGTCTGTGAGACTTCCAGCTCCCCTGGGAACTGACTGCCTGGGAACTGACAGGGAAATCCTTGCAACCCTGTAATTTCAGCCGAGGAGCTTGTGCCATGGGCTTGCCTCCTCCTAGGCTGCTGATTGTCTGGAGAATTCCATGGACAGAGGAGCCTGGCAGGCTACAGTCCATGAGCAGAGAGTAGGACACGACTGAGCGACTCACTCACTCAGGCTGCTGATGTCCTGAGCCTCACCCAGACCTCTCCCCTCCTCTCTTGCACTTTGACTGTGAGCCTGCAGTTACTGCAGCTCAAGGGAACCAAAAAAGTGCCGGGGGGCGGGGCGGGGGGGGGCGGCGGTGAGGCACGGTTCTCTGTGCTGAGGATTTAGCACTCATCAAGGAATTCCTGTTCTCAAGGAGCTTCAATTCATTATGGGAAGATACAGATAGTAAGTACAATAAGTTAGCTACATTAGGATCAGGAAAGGGTGAAATGAAAATGGCCCTGTTAGCAACCAAGTGGAGATTTGCTTGGGCATTTTACCGGTTCTCTGAGCCCCTGTTGCACTGGTTCTAGTGCTTTCGGCTTCGAGTGTCAAACATCTATTAAAACTAGTTCAATCTCTGGAGGGATTCCACTGCCTTTCATTTAGGAGCCTTTCATTTAGGAATGTCCAGGGGACAAGAAACAGATGGGGCCAGCAGCTTAAATGAGACCATCAGGATCTGATGATGGCACATGGGGTCTCACTAGTACCACCACCTTCTCACATAACTCTTTAATCTGTTTATATGTTGGCTTTCTTCTCAGGTTCCTGACTCTGTCCTACCTGCTTGTATTAGTTATCTGCTGCTCTGTAACAAATCAGCCCAAAGTTTAATGGATTAAAACATCAAACATTTATTATCAGTTTCTGTGAGTCAGGAATTCAGGAGTGACTTAGGTGATTATGGTTCAAGGACTCTCATGGGGTTGCAACCAAGATACTGGCTGGGGCCACAGTCCTCTAATGTCTTGATTGGGACTGGAGGTTCTGACTCCAGGATAGCATGCTCACTCAAGACCTCGGTGCCTTCTTGGGCTGTTGGTTGGAGTCCTAATATCCTAGCTTGGGGGGCTTTTGCACAGGGCCAACGTCCTCCTTGCCTCAGAGCAGGACGTCAGAGAGGAGAGGATGGCGAAGCCACCACACCTTTATGAACTTGTTTTGCAATTTTGCTGGTTCTCCTGCCACATTCTATCTGCTAGCATCACCAAGGACGAAAGACTTCATCTTTTTATTTTTTTTTGAAAATGATACGACCAAAAAAAAAAAAAAAAGATACGACCAAGGTATATTGGATGTGCCTAGAATGTATCTGGTGGGTCTCTAACATATCTAGGAAGCCCAGGTCTAAGCAGAATTTTGGCTGGTTCTGGGTAGTCATAATGGGAAGGAAAGTGTTTCAAGGAAGTTTTAAGGGGCATGGTAGGCATTTATTTATTTACTTATTGGCTGTGCTGTGTCTTTGTTGTGGCATTCGGGCTTAGTTGCTTTCCAGCATGTGGGATCTTAGTTCCCCTGCCAGGGGTCGAATCCACGTCTCCTGCATTGAAAGGCAAATTCTTAACCACTGGACTGCCAGCATGGTCCTCAAAGACTTCACCTTGAAGGAAGGCACATCAAAGAGCTTGTGAACTTATTTTAAAACCACTCCTGTGGGAAGAGTGCCTCTTCTCTGTAATTCCAGTTGGATCCTTACCCCTGATAGCTAACTGATTAGTTAGCTAACCCTAGACAAGGAGCTCTCCTCAGAGTTACCAGAACCACAATCAGCTTGTGGAAAAGTGCATTGACCCAGAGAAAATCCAGGTGCTCTTATAGAGAGAAGGAATAGATGTCAGGTAGTCAAACTGACCCCGGCATCTGATACATGCCGTATATTTCAAACCAGGTTTTAAAAGTCGCCTGCTCCTGCACAGTGTATATTTCAAAATAAACTGTGAATAAATGCATTTATGAAAAAGCCCACAAAAAGAAAAACAACAACAACAAAAAATGCATGTATGAATTACTCTTCCAAGAAAAGTTTACAAGCAGAGCATAGGAAGAATTGGACACTTATTGACAGGTGAACGTGTGTGTTTATTTTATGCCATGCACTATGCTCTATCCTGGGAAAACAAAGGCCACAAAGAAGGGATACCCTCTGAAGTTTCTGCCATTCGGGGCAGGTCTCACCAGTGGTTCAGTGAATAAGGAGCAGTGGAGGGGGTGGTCTGGTTTGAGTGGGCATTTAAGGCCTTAGGACTGAGGGAGCAGATGCTCGGTGTACAGGTTGGCAAGAGCCAGGTGGTGAAAAGACCTGCAGGCAAATTGTGAAGGGTTGGTCAAGAGTTTCAAGCAGGGGAATGACATAATCAGGAGATGTTTTAGAAAGATGTCTCTTGCAGCATGAAGGCAGGTTCTTTTTTGTCTTTTTTTTAAATCAAGATTTGAGAGGGCTACAGACATCCAAGTGAGAAGTTATGAAAGTATGAGCTGAAGTAGTTGCTGTTGGTAGGAGAAGCTAATTGAAGAGGTAAGTCAGAATCTGCAGGGTTTGTTGGTTGTTTCAAAATGTGCTGGATACCTCACTCAAAATCAGTCTTTATAAAACCCACAAACTTAGTGAATTTAGTTCCCTTTCTCACTGTGTTAAATCCTTCATGGAATTTGGATATGGTGTCCAAAAAGAAGAAGAAGAACACTGATTCCTAAATGAATAACCAGGAAGCAGATGTTGAGAGATCAAATGGCATGTCTCCAAAATTGGAGCAACTTTTTTAAAAACTGGAGGTGGGGCATGGTGGAGAAGAGTGTTGGTCTGTAGACGGAAATGGTTGGCTCTCTTAGAATCACTGAAGTGGGTGAGTGGAAGGACGGGGCTAGTGCTCTCTGTGTTCACGAATATCTGTGTGCTGGAGCTTTTAAAAAGTAAATTCAAGTGAAGACCAACTTATGGGATTGATGAAAGGTGATCAAATAAAGAGTTATTCTTTATCTTCTTAAAAGCTCTGCCTTCCCTAATGTGAGGACAAGAAGAAACACTGGTTTGTGGGGGAATCAGAGGAAATTAAATCTGCCTTAAAACTCAGGAGAAAGGCTTCTTCCATGTGATTTTATGGATAAATCTGCAAAACCTTCTTCTGTGTAATAGTCACTCGTCTGAAGTGCAGGTGGCTAGTCCTCCTTAGCTCACTCTTAGGCAGTGTTCCAGCCACCCTCACCTGCTCTGACAGGTGAGGTCTTGAGTCTTGTGAAGGAAAGGGATTGTGCTGAGGTCTGGCCCCTAAGCGCTGACCTGCCCAGGAAACACTCGTCTTTATCCGGGAACCATGAACAACCTTAAAATTTGACCTCATTTGAAAGATGATGAAGGGCGTCTTCTTTGTCTTGAGATTATTTGCTTAGTGACAAGAGGAAGTAGTTGTTCAGCTGTAAACAACTGAACACTGAAGTGGGCATTGTCTGACTTCTGCTTTGCTCAGCTGAAAACCCAGTTTGCCCAGTTGGGTTCTGTGGGCGTCTCTCACATGCATGCCTCTGGCTGAATGCTGTCAGAGCAGTCCTGATGTAAAGACATTCCTAGGCCGCTTGTGTATGTCGTAGCTGGCTTTGGGGACAAGCGCTGGGGCGCTTATGCTGTCAGGTAGGTTCATGATTACAGGTCAGGAGGTTGAGCACCAAAACAAGCTCTTGAGTGAAGCTTCCTCCCCATGTAACTGACACTTATCCAGTGTCTGCCTGCCCTAAAATAGCTCTCGGTCAGCGGCTGTGGGAGGAGTATCATGGGCGCTTTGAAAGAAAATGGCCGAGTTCTCCAGTGGAAGGTGGCCTGCCCGGTCCGTGGGGCTCACACAGAACTTCCTGAGGTTTGACACGGTCCGGCCGAGGCTCAGAGGATTGCAAGGGCCTCCTGGCAGGGGACCCAGCCCAGCAGAAGACTTGAAAACCAGCCCCCTTACTGGCCAGGTCACAGCACGGCCAAGTGAGCAAAGGCAGTGTGCCCAGCGGACACACGATCAGATGCTGTGTGTTCTGTCCTGTATGATTCCTGTCCCTTTGAAATATAACCTGCTGAGTGTGAGTTAGGGGGAGAGCTCCCCACGAAGAGAAGTCTTCTCCTTCCTCACCCGCACCTTAAAGAGTCTCGCTGGACATGGTCAGTCCTTGATTAAACCTTTTCATGGTTTAAACAGTGACAAAATCCTTTTGGTTTCTCTCACTAACTGGTGAAGCTAAAAGAGTGAGGTTAATCTATAATCAGGGTTTTTCCTGAGTGTTCCCTACATGTTTTTCATGTTTTCTAATTCGCAGTTACCTTTGATTAAAATAATATCTGCTTTGTGATGCTGCCACCCTAGTATGATCAAGTAATAGAAGCAGCTATTCCTGCATGAATGGAGGGAGGTGGTCTGTGTCTCCACCAGGGCTTCTGGGCAAATACCAGTGGGTGCCTCCTTCCTTCTTCCCTCACAGAGCAGACTGTGGTTCCATGTTCTCAAAATTCTCAGCTAAAACCAGAGTTAAGACTTGAAGGCATGAAGTTTAAACAAAAATTTTACTTACTTTAAGCCAATTTTTTAAAATATGCAAACAGCCTTTCTGTTTGAAGTGCTTAATTTTCAACATCTGACCTCTTTGATTCATAGTCTGAAAATTCCTTTAAAAGAATGCTGTGGGGACTCCCCTGCTGGCCCAGTGGCTAAGAATCTGTCTTGCAGTGCAGGGCACATGGGTTTGATCCCTGGTTGGGGAACTAAGATCCCACAATCTTCTCTGCACAACCAAAAAGAAAGGAATGCTGTAAATTTGAACATTTTGAAATTGGGCAGGGGGTGGGGTTAGGGGACACGTTTCTTATTAAAATCCTCTAAAATGATCTCTCCAAAAAAAAGTTACCAAATTTTAGTTTAAGAAGTTAAACCCCTGCTTTCGTAATCCCTGTAGAACTGTCAGGTCTTTGTTGGGGCAATTCTCCCTCTGCCTTGTTAGACTGTTTGCGCTTTCAATATCCATCAAACAAAGTTAAGGTGAGGCTTTTTTGTTTTTTACTTTTCTCTTGTCTCTGACTCAGTAAACTCTTCTCAGAGAAAGAACTCCTGGAGGAAAAGGAGTTATTTCTTTTCTCCACATACTGCATCTTCTTGCCCCTCCAAATGTTAACTCTTGCTGGGTGTTCTGTCCTTCCCCGCTGGGCGGGAGCGCAGGTTTGGCCTCGAGCAGACACACCCAGGGGAGCTGGGTGAGGCTCCTTAGTGCTGGGGGCAGTGGGGGGGGGGTGGCTTTGAAAAGCCTCACACAACAATTGCGTGTTTATCTCAAGCAGGTGATTCTTAGACTCATACCTTTTACCTTGACAGATAGCATCTCTTGCATTTTCTTTCTTACCTCTCACTTTCCCTTCATTTCTTTTTTCTATTGGTTTACTTTTGTAGTTATTTGGGAAGCTCAGACGCGTCAGGAGAAAAAAAACCCAGTGACTGAAAATCCTGTGAATCAGCTTGATTTCTGTTGTTAAGTCCCAGAGCTGCTTAGAAATGACAGAAAAGGACAGTGGTGCAAATGAGGTCAGGATTCAAATCACTGAGCCTCAGGGCCTTGCCCTTTATTATCTTTTCTTCCTCTGTTGTATCCTAACAGCTGTTATTTAAGGTGAAAGTGAAAGTCACTCAGCCACGTCTGACTCTTTGCGACCCCATGGACTATGCCATACAGTCCATGGGATTCTCCAGGCCAGAATACTGGAGTGGGTAGCCTTTACCTTCTCCAGAATCTTCCCAACCCAGGTCTCCCGCATTGCAGGTGGATTCTTTACCAACTGAGCCACCAGGGAACCCCAAGAATACTGGAATGGGTAGGCTATCCCTTTTCCAGCGGATCTTCCCGACCCAGGAATTGAACCGGGATCTCCTGCATTGCAGGCAGATTCTTTACCAGCTGAGCCATCAGGGAAGCCCCGTTTGAGGTGAAAGCAGCTTCATTCCCTCAGTGTCCGTGTGCCCAGCGTGGGCTGTGCTTTCATTCAGCATCTGTTGCCCTGATGCTGATGTGGATGCGTACACAAGGCTCCCATGTTGAGTTTTGCTGATGTAGAAAATATGCATTCCGTGCCCAGGCTGGCCTGTCTTTCCAGTGGGCCCGTTAACTGAGAGCCCGTCGACGGGGGGCTGTGTGTCTTTCCTGTGTTGGCAGGTGAGGGGCTAATCAACACACCTGGATTTGGGCTTCGTTCTGGGGTTAGGGTTGCAGAGGCTTCATTGCAGTATTAGAGGCGAAAGACCTGTTAAGTTTCTCTTATTCCCTCTTTGTGTGGAATTGAACCAGAGCAGCTGCGATCTGAAACAGACTGGAAAAAAGCCTGGGGTTGACTGATCCGGCTCCGGGGAGACTTTGGGCACTTTACTCTGCATCTGCTAGGCCAGGTCCAGGTGTGCCCCCGGCTTTGGGGACCCTGGAGCCTCGCCACGCCCTCACAGGCTCCCCTCTTGCCCGGGCAGGCCCTTCGTGACCTCAGGCACCTGTGCTGTCTTCTTTGGGGACTCACTGTACATGAGCAGCAGAGAACCAGAGGGACGTTCTCCCCACGGTGGGGAGGGAAGTGATTGCCATGGGGGGCCTGCAGAAAGGTGGTGATTGGTTTGAAATAGGCAGGGTGGAGGTTGGCTGTTCTCAGAGGTCTTTGCAGAATCTCCACTGTGGTTGATGTTCTGCCAAGAACAAGCAGAACAAAGCACAAACAGTTCTCTGACTCTGGAGCAGAAGCTTCGAGATCAGGCAGCTCCAGGGTGGCGCCAGCACTGGGGGAGCTCTGACCCCCCTTCTTTATTATTTTTTAAGCTGTGTACTTGGAACTAATTATAGGCTCACGAGATGTTACAGAAAGCTCGCAGGGCTGGCCCCGGCCTGTGGTGTCGTCCAGCGTGATGTCGGAGGCACCGTGCCGCAGACCTGCCTCCCTGGGCCGCCAGCCTCCACACGTGCCCCCTTGTCCGTGCGTCTGAGGACGGGGGCGGCCGGCAGCGCCGTGGGCGTGTGGACCCCCCCACCCGACCTGAGAGCCCTGCCTGGCCTGTAACGACCCAGGGAGGAGGAGGAGTCTGAGAATGGGCAGAGCATGCCCTCTGTGCAACCAGTTTGTTTCCAGGTGAATCAAGTCTTGTTACTTGGTAAGGTTTCTCTTCTAAGAACACAAACCTTCCCCAAGAAGGAGCACAGTATCCTTCACCTGTTTATTACAAAGTATCTTGGAACTCTGTTAATGATTAGAAGGAAAAAAGTTATTCAGAGTAACTAGAGTGAGCTCTTGACTCAGGGAGCAGTGTGCGCATTCTGGCCCCTAAGGCGACAGGCAGCAGAGCCTCGGGCCAGTGCTGCTCCGGCCAGAGACACCCCTGGCCTGCCCTGGCACACCGCTACCTCACAGGAGCCAAAACGGCTCTTGAAGACGCTGCAAGGTAGAGCTCCGTATTTCACATTCCAGCGTGGTTTATTACTGGCCCCAGTATCAAAACGCTGTCCTCCGGGGCCCTAGGGGGAGGGTGCAGGGCTGGAAACGGGGCCGGCCCAGGGGGTGGGTGGTCCACAGCGGATGGACAACTGGAGGGGTGTCACCACAGCTTGCCCCAGGGGCGTCCCACTGAGAGAGCCCGAGGCAGAGCCTGGCGCCAGCACTGACCGCCGCTGGCTGTGAGCCCACCGCGCCCCGGCCACCTCGGGTCCCCGGTGCCCGCCGATTTCTGAGTTTGGCTGTCCAGCACCCCTCCATTCTGGCACTGTCTGCATGAGTTAGCCACTGAACCATGCAAACAGCAACCTCTTTCCAACAAATTCTCTTTCTACCAACATTAGCTGAGATATTTTGGCAAACAGGACCCTTGGGTGGCGTGGCAAGGTCGGACAGTCACCTTGGACGGGACACCAGAGGGCCCGCACCCGTCATGGGCCGCAGCTCTGGGGGCAGGCGGTAGCCTCCTGAGCACGGTTTGTGATTAATGGTCTTTAGATGCTGGGAAGGCTTACGTGTAAGGGAGGGATTAGATGTGACTCCACAGCACAGAATCTGGACCGGGAGCTGGTCACGGGAGGCAGATTTCAGCTTGTAATACGGCAGGTTCCCAGCAGCCAGGCCTGCACGTCCCCACCCTCTGCAGGCCCCACACCATTCCTGTGCCGCGCCCGCTGGACAGCATTGTGCTCAGTCTCATTTAATACTTTCCTTGAGTCAACTCACTTTTTCTGGGTTAAATACGCTTGACGAGAACTGCCCACAGGGTCGGGGACACAGAGCTCGAGAGGGGGCCGCATCCCAAGTCCCCACGGCCGGGGGGTAGGGGGCACAGCACCCCCACCCTGACTTCCGCAGCTGTGCTGCTGCTCCAGATACCAAAGCGGGCTGAAAATGCCCACCACTTGGCAAACGAGGTAAACCTACCAGCACGAGGGCGCCTGTTCGAAATGCCCAGTGATGACGACCTGCCTGTGAGCCGACTTCCCGGACCCTCTCTCCTGGCGGTCCACCCCCCCTGCAGTCAGATGCTGGGCTGCGAGGAGGCCCTGGTCACAAGCCTTGCTCCATTTCCTGTGTCCGGCTCATTTCCTTGACAGGCTCACCTTTTCACAATGTGAAAACTCCTGTCTCAACATTGAGAAGGCACAGACATCTGATTTTTAAGCTGTGGTAATGTACGCGTAACATGGACCTTACTATCAGTGACATTTAGTACACATGTGAGGTCGGCAGCCATCATTACATCACAGGACAAAGCAACACCCGTTAGCAGTCGCTTCCCCCGCCCCTGGCACCCACTCACCTACTTTCTGCTTCAGGAGCTGCCTGTTCTGGACATTGTGTATAAATGAAGCCGTTCAGTGTGTGACCTGTGTCTCCATGGTCTCACCGAGTGAGTGTTCACAGATTTGTAATACTCCGTCACGTGGGCAGACCCGTGCTGCTTACCCACCGCCTGTAGACACACTGGGGTTGTTCTGACAATGAGGCTCTGAGTGTCTGCGTGCTGGTGCTCTGGGTCTCCTGGGGGGACGCCCAGGAATGGTGCCGCTGGGCCAGACCGCCGCCAGGCTGCCTCCACAGCAGCTGCCGTGATGCGCGGCCCCCAGTCGCACACGACTGTTTACCCAGGGTCCCCACCTCCTCCTCCACTCTTACATTTTTTCACTTTATTACTAAAGCCGCTCTAGTGGGTGTATATACAGGTTTTTATTATATAAATAGAGAAAAGCCGTTAAAGGGAGAAAGTAAAAAGTTTACACAGGGAATCGGCACTCTGTGGCCTCTTCCCGCTTCCCTGACCCACCCCATGGGAGCCCATCCCACCGTCCTGTTTTTAACCTCCAGCAGGGCCTTCCTCTCAGGTAGATGAGGATTTCACCCACTCAGATCCTGTGATCCCCTGCGTCCTCTCAATGTGATCTATGTCCGTTAGGACCCTGGTTTGGCTGTTTAAAAAGGATCAAAATAACAAATACCTGGTCTTGCACAAGACAGAAGTGTGGGACTTCCCTAGTGGTCCAGCGGTTTATCTCCACTGCAGGGGGCTCGGGTTCTATCCCTGGCAGGGGAACTGAGATCCCACGTGCCAAGAGGCAGGGCCACAAA
This sequence comes from Cervus elaphus, assembly GCF_910594005.1. Lineage (NCBI taxonomy): Eukaryota > Metazoa > Chordata > Mammalia > Artiodactyla > Cervidae > Cervus > Cervus elaphus. Next base: position 15,104,614 of record NC_057824.1, read on the forward strand.
CTAAAACAACAGCAATGTGTTTCCTTCTCACACAACGAAGAGCTCGGGGCTTGGTGGTGGTGCTTTGCAGCTGTCAGAGGTTCACCTCTTCAGAAGGGTTTTCCACCGTGTTTTCCGAGCCAGCCTCCCCAGGTTCCCTTCCTGCCCACACGTAGTGCACTTGGCGAGGGGGTAGGAAGGAGGGAGGTGGTCCCCACCCTCGTCTCCAGCAACAATGAGCTTGCTGCGCTGTGTGTCAGAAGCTGTACGTGCGCTCCTCGGGCCTTTACCACTCTGAGCCTCAGCCTCCTGAACACACTGTTCCCTTTCGCAGGGACGAACGCAGGCTCAGCAGGCAGGTCTCACCCAACGCCCAGGTGACACCGTGAGTAAGCGCAGCCCCTCCCTGGGGTCTGGCCCTCTCTCGGGGCAGGCGGGAGGCCCGTCAGAGGTGCCTCAGTTCGTGGTTAATGTTTAACATGTGCTTTGCTGTAGTCTCGCCTGGCTGGCCTGCCCGGGTCAGCGGGCGGGAGCCGTGGTGCCTACTGCCTCTGAGACCACGGCCTCCCGGTTCAGAGCCCTTCTCCAGAGGAGCCGTGATGCTCTCTGTTGCCTGTCCTGGCTGATGGGCCACGGCCACACCAGCTGCTGACCGCCTCTCCTTCTGTCGCCACCACAGTGGCCGGGAGGTGAACTCAGGGATGTGCACACGATGACGGACGGCAAGGACTTGGAGGCCGAGATCCACCCCCTGAAGAGCGAGAACAGGAAGGTGCCGGAGAACACAGGGGGCCCGGCAGGAAAGGAGCCCCGCGGGACTCCAGCCCCGCAGACCCGCCTCTCACGCTGCCGGACCGCGGCCTTCTTCCTCTCCCTGTTCACCTGCCTCCTCGTGGTGTTCGTGGTCTCCTTCATCATCCCGTGTCCAGACCGGCCGGCGTCGCAGGGGGTGTGGAGGATCGATTACAACGCGGCAGGTGTGGGCGGCGGGGGCGCCAAGGGACCCCGGGTGCCCTGGAGTCTCGGAAACGGGAGTGCCCTCCGGATGGTGGGTGGGGTCCGGAAAAGAAAGGGCCCATTTGGTTACTTGAAAGATACTAGTACAAGAGAGCACCTGGCAGAATAGATGCAGAGAAGGCCATCCCAAAGGTGAGAACCAGGCTGCGGGTCTGCCGCCAGCCTCCTGAGCTTCCCTCATAGCTCAGTTGGTAAAGAATCTGCCTGAAGTGCAGGAGACCCCAGTTCAATTCCTGGGTTGGGAAGATCTGCTGGAGAAGGGATAGGCTACCCACTCCAGTATTCTTGGGCTTCCCTGGTGGCTCAGCTGGTAAAGAATCTGCCTGCAGTGCAGGAGACCCAGGTTCGATTCCTGGGTTGGGAAAATCCCCTGGAGAAGGGAAAGGCTACCCACTCCAGTATTCTGGCCTGGAGAATTCCCTGGACTGTATTGGCTGTGAGGTCACAAAGAGTTGGACACGACTGAGTGACTTTTCGCTTTCACTTTCTGGTGGAATAAGGGAAATTTCTTCCATGAGCCCCATTTACAGTCGGTTCTGTTCAGAATTTGGTGCTTAATTTTGACAACGAGGAGTAACATGTGCTTCTATGTTGGTTTTTGTCAGGTTTACTGAGAAATAATTCATGTATCATAATATCCACCTGTGTTGAGTGTGTGACTCAGTGACTTTTAGTCAGTTTAAGGCCTGAGCACCTGGGCAGCTGTCTCTGCATCCAGCATTGAGACCGTCCCCTCATTCCTACCTGGCTCCTCGCCATGGCCTGTCCCCACCACCAGCTCCTGTCTGCATGCACTTGCCAGTCCTGGACATTTCACATGAATGAAATCCTGTAAGACGCATCTTTGCTTCTCTCACATGAGTTCATCCATGTGCTCACGTGTTCCTTTGTGTGGATGGAGTCTTCATCCACTGACCAGCTAGTGACCATTTGCATCGTTTAAGTTCCTGACTTTCATGAGTAACACTGCTGTGAACATTTGTGTACAAACCCTTGTGTGGACATGTCCTGTTTTTCTTGGGAAGACCGGCAGGAACAGGGTTGTTGAACCTCACACTAAGTCTGGTTTGACTCCGGTCCCTCCCAGGCCTCATTTCATGTCCCCACCAGCCGACACTCGTCGTGGTCTTTGCCATGTGGCCTTCCTAGTGGGTGTGAAGTGGTATCTCAGTGTGGTTCGAGTTTCCCTGGTGACTAGCAGTGTTCATGTGAATTACTGGCTGGTCTTATACCTTCTGTGGTGAGCGTCTATTCATATTTTCCGCTCACTTAAAAATATGATTGTCTTATTATTAACACAACATTGTTAATCAAATATATGTCAACCAAAAATTGTTAAGTTTTTTATATTAATATTTTCCAGGTACAAGTCTTCCATCACATATATGATGTGTGAATATGTGTGACTCATCTGGGGCTTGTCTTTTCATTCTCTTTAGGGTGTCTACTGAAGCATGAAAGTTTTAAATTTTGAGGAGATCAAATGTATCCATTTTTTTAGTGTGGATTATGCTTTTGGTGTCTAAGAACTCTTTGCCTAAGTTAAGGCCATGAAGATTTTCTCCAGTTTTTCCCGTTATAGTTCTCGCTCTGCCATTGAGGTCTGTGATCCATTCTGAAGTTGCCGGCACCCCCACCCCGCCTGCCCAGAGGGCACTCGAATTTTCAGTCTCTCTGGCAGGAAGCTGCTGCTTTCTCAACTTACCCCGTGTGGTCCCCGGCTGACGGAGGGTGGGCAGCCCAGTGCTCCAGTTCTGTGTCTTAAATCAGTGCTTCTCCAATAACGTGTGCCTTCAGTGTGCTCCCAGGGTCCTGAAATGGGAGCTCTTCACAATTCTGTCTCATTTTACTGTTATTTTTGGAGGATAGGGTTTATTTGCCAAGCTCTTCACCACTTAATTCTGAAAGTCTTGTGTCTTGTATTCAATTTTATTTTTGTGGTAAAATGCATATCACCAAAAAAATTTGCCATTTTAGAGTAAACAACTGAGTGGCATTTGTTCAGAAGACCACGTGACCATCATCAATTTTTTTCAAAACTTGTCACCTCGGAAGTTCCGTGGCCAATACAGGGCGACTCTACACCCGCCTTCCCGCCCAAGCCCTCCCGCCCTCTGTTCTGCTCCGTCTCTGGGGGGGCCTGTGCTCAGACCCTCACGTGACTGGAGCTGTCTCTGACTGGAGGTGTCTCTGTGTGACTGGAGCTGTCTTTTTGTGACTGGAGCTGTCTCTGTGTGACTGGAGCTGTCTCTGTGTGACTGGAGGTGTCTCTGTGTGACTGGAGCTGTCTTTTTGTGACTGGAGCTGTCTCTGTGTGACTGGAGCTGTCTCTGTGTGACTGGAGGTGTCTTTTTGTGACTGGAGCTGTCTCTGTGTGACTGGAGGTGTCTCTGTGTGACTGGAGCTGTCTCTGTGTGACTGGAGCTGTCTCTGTGTGACTGGAGCTGTCTCTGTGTGACTGGAGCTGTCTCTGTGTGACTGGAGGTGTCTTTTTGTGACTGGAGCTGTCTCTGTGTGACTGGAGCTGTCTCTGTGTGACTGGAGGTGTCTCTGTGTGACTGGAGCTGTCTTTTTGTGACTGGAGGTGTCTCTGTGTGACTGGAGGTGTCTCTGTGTGACTGGAGCTGTCTCTGTGTGACTGGAGGTGTCTCTGTGACTGGAGCTGTCTCTGACTGGAGGTGTCTCTGTGTGACTGGAGCTGTCTCTGTGTGACTGGAGGTGTCTCTGTGACTGGAGCTGTCTCTGACTGGAGGTGTCTCTGTGTGACTGGAGCTGTCTTTTTGTGACTGGAGCTGTCTCTGTGTGACTGGAGGTGTCTCTGTGTGACTGGAGCTGTCTTTTTGTGACTGGAGGTGTCTCTGTGTGACTGGAGCTGTCTCTGTGTGACTGGAGCTGTCTTTTTGTGACTGGAGGTGTCTCTGTGTGACTGGAGCTGTCTCTGTGTGACTGGAGGTGTCTTTTTGTGACTGGAGGTGTCTCTGTGTGACTGGAGGTGTCTCTGTGTGACTGGAGCTGTCTCTGTGTGACTGGAGGTGTCTTTTTGTGACTGGAGCTGTCTCTGTGTGACTGGAGCTGTCTCTGTGTGACTGGCTGTCTCCACTCGAGGTTCATCCATGCTGCAGCCTGATGCAGAATCTCGCTCCTTTTTTATGGGTGAATAGCAATCTGTCTCGTGGCCGGATCACATTTTGTTTGTTCTTCGGCCCATGGACACCTAGCCTATTTCCACGTTTGGGCTTTTGTAAATAATGCAGCTGTGAACGTTCCTGTACAAGTGACCACTTGAGTCCCTGCTTTCAGTTATGTTGGCTGTGCACCCAAAGAATGGAAGTGCCGGAGCCCAGGCTAATTCTGTGTTAACTTTCTGAGAAACTGCTGGGCTGTTTTCCACAGCAGCTGCTGCAGTTTACATCCCCAGGAGCAAAGGACAAGGGCTCTGGGCCAGAAACTCTGGTTTTCTTTTATTTTAATAATCGCTGTCCTAACAAGTAGGAGATGGTGTCTCATCACGGTTTTGATCTGCGTTTCCCTTATTACTAGTGATGTTGAGTGTCTTTCTGTGAGTTTATGAACTATTTGTACATCTTCTTAGGAGTAACATCTTTTCCAGTCTTTTGCCTATTTTTAAATTCAGTTGTTTTTGTTGTTGTACAGTCTGGATCCTCCTCATCAGATGCACAGTTTGCAGACGCTTCATCCTCTTCTGTGGCTCTTCTTTTCCCTCTCCCAACAGGGTCCCCTGATCAGGTCCAATTTACCTGTTCTTCCCTTTTGTCGCCTGTGCTATTTCTTTTGTTGGTTTGCCCCATGTTTCTTTCTCTAAGAGTTTTATAGTTCTGGCTCTTCAGTTTAGGTCTTTGATCCATTTTGAGAAAATTTTTGTATCCAGGGTGAGGTAAGGGCCGCATTTCATTCTTTTAGATGTCTGACTTTAAAGCAGGTAGTTTGTCTTCTGAGTCCTTGAATGGAGGGAGGGGTAGCCCCTGTGACTGTGGACTCCAGATCCCAGGCTGGTTAGGGCGGGCCTCGGCCCTGAGTAGAAGGTTCTGCCCAGGTGTCCTTAGCACCTGATGCCCCCTCTGGAGGGCGTGGGGTCGCCAGCCTGTGGAGGCGGCACTGCCCTGCTTCCCTCCGTGCGCGGAGGCACCCAGCTCCAGCCCCATGGCACAGAACAGGGAGCGCCAGGCCTGGCCTGGGAACGTGGCTGGTGTTTCCTTTCCAGTCGCCTATGACTTTCTGGCCACAGAAGATGTGAACAAGGACAAGATCCAGGATATTCTCTTTCTTTATAAAAACACCAACAGCAGCCGCGGCAATTCCAGCCTCTCCTGTGCTGATGAAGGTACATTTTGTTTTTATCCCAAAGCTGAGTGCTCCCTGCAGGAGGAGGAGGAGGGGTCCCTGCAGGCAGAGGAGGAGGGGTTTGGGGGAGGCAGCTGGTGGAAGTCCTGGACACGCCCACATCGCCCCCTCCCCGTCTGACCCCAGGGGCTCGGGGCCGAAGCCTGGGGTCACGCTGCAGCCAGCGGCTGCCCTCCCTCCAGGCTTTTCCTGCCCCTGCACCTTCGTGGCCGCTGTGTCCGGGGCCAACGGCAGCATCCTCTGGGAGAGGCCTGTGGCCCAGGACGGGGCCTTCGTGGAGTGTGGCGTCCTGCAGCCCAGGGGCAGCGCGGCGCCCTCTGCCTGCATTGTCCTTGGCAGGCCCGGCCCTCTCGTCGCTGTGGACACACTCACAGGTGGGCTGCTCCCTGCAGCGGGCCCCTGGGCTTGAGGTCTCAGGGCTGCATGCTCCTTAGGGGCCAGCTCACCCTCCCAGGGGCGGTGAGTCTAGACAGGAGGAAAGGCACGGGCTTGGGGGCCGTGAGGAGTCACACTCCGTTGTGCTCCCCTCCAGTGCGGCTGCAGGCATCTGGGGCTGGGGGAGCCAGCTGCTGCCCACTCGCGGGGCAGGTGCAGGTGCCAGGCCAGGTCCAGGGGGAGTAGGGTGTGCGCCGGTCCAGCTCCAGCCCCAAGGCACGTACGCGCCTTAAAGACAACAGGCCCAGGTCCCTTTCCAAGGCCCTGAGGAATCCTGCGCCTTGACGCTAGGGTAGTTCAAGGTGGCACTTGCTTTATAAGCTGTGGTTTTAAGGACAGGCAGGAAAATAGAGGAAACGTTCTAAGAACACGTCTAAATACGGACGTGGGCAGGTTGTACCCGGGCCCCCCCCAGCCTGCACCTTCATTCTTGCCTGGTGCGTGCACATGTGTGACCCCCGAGAGCAGGGGTGAGCCAGGCCCTGCCCAGCTGTGAGGGGGGTGTCCACATCAGCCAACCTGCAAACACAGTGCAGGCAAAGGAGGGGCCTGCCGCCAGAAGGACACTGTTGACCGTGCCTGTGGGCCACCCAGTGGCCACGCACACAGCGCTCAGGTCCTGTGTTCTGTTTCAGGGAAGACCCTGTGGAGCCAGCCCAGCAGCTTCGGGGGAAACGCGTCCATCCTCAGCCCTCTGCTCCGCGTGCCCGACCTCGATGCCGATGGGGCCCCGGACCTGCTGGTCCTCGTCCAGGAGGAGAACCAGGTACTGCCCCATCCCAGCTGTGCGGCCTCCCCATCGGGCCTCGTCTGGGCTCCCGAGACTGGCAGGGAGAGCGCTCCCCACCAGAGCCGCACGCGCAGCTCTGGGAACGGCGCAGGCGCCCTGCGTCCCCCAGCCTTGTCAGCCCCGCCCCAGGCGCCCTGCCGGCGGTCGGTCTGAGCCCCGTCTCCTCCACTTATGCCGCACAGGTCAACGGCTACATCTACTCGGGGGGCACCGGGCAGCAGGTCAGCCCCCCGGACAGTCTGGGTGTGGAAGGAACCAGCGGCTCCATCCTCCACGTCACCAGGGCGGGGGCTCACTACGTCCTCGTCCCCTGCGGTATGTGGCATCCGCAGCCCCAGGACTGCCTCCTCCACGGGCCTGCTGGCACCCGGGTGGAGGCGGGTGTGGGGCTGGCTGTGCCTCCAGGGATGCGAGGGTCTCGCCCGCTGAGAGGGGACCAGGCTTTTCTGTGTTCCCAGGCACTGCCCTCTGCAGCCGCTCCGTGAAGGGCCTGTACGAGAAGGTCAGCGGGAGGGACAGCTCACTCAAGAGCGACCCCCTCTGGGAGGACATGCTCAGCGCCACATCGCACAGGCTGCTTGTGCACAGGTGGGGGGAGTGAGGAGCCTTGGGGGGCACAGGCCATGTGCCAGGGCTCTAGGGTCACCCTGGGCTCAAACTCAGAAACCTGGCTCATAGAAACGGAATAAAAACTGGGAGAAGATGTGTCCCCTCGGGCTCGCTGGTCCCTGCATCCAGCGAGGGTCTCTTGTTATCCTGAAACTGGAGAAGCAAGAAACATGAGGCTGAACCCTGGGAGCCCCACAGACATACTGGGGAGTTGGGGGAGAGAACGTGGAGCATCCTGTCCCACCTCTCCCACCCCTGCAGCTCAGGGGCCATCCGCTACCTGATGAACGTGCCGGGGAAGGCGGGCGATGACCTGCTTCTCGTGAGTGCCGAGGCCTGCATGCTGCTGGATGGGCAGGATCTGACGCCCAGGTGGACCTTCGGGACAACCCAGGTCCTGAGGTATGGGGTCCTTCTGCAGGGAGCCGGGCCCCCCAGCCTGTCCCCCTGTGGAGACCTGGGGACAACGCCACTGCCTGTCACCTGGTGTCACCCTGCTGGGGGGCTGAGACCCCCCCTGGTTACAGCAGCCCCTTCTTGCTGGCATGCCCCTACCCCGGGCACCTGCTCACAGAGGCCCTGCATGAGCCCCCTCTCTGCTCTCCTTCCAGAAAACCCGTCCTCGGCCACTACAAACCCAACACCCCAGCTGTGCTTGTTGAGAACGGGACTGGCTCCGACAGACAGGTCAGCGGCACCTCCTTCAGCCTCAGCTCTACTCGCAGCTGGGAGTGGGACCAGGGCCCCGCAAGCCCCCCCCAGGGCTGCAACCTGTCCTCCACCCCCCACAGGTGCTGCTCCTGGACCTCGGCTCCGGGGCCCTCCTGTGGAGCCAGGCCCTTCCGGGCCTACCTGGGGACCCGCCGTCCGCCAGTCTTCCCACCGCAGACCACCGCTCCGCCTTTTTCTTCTGGGGTGTCCACAAGACGACTGGCTCCAACCAGACGGTAGAGTCTTGGGTCCTGGCTGACAGTGCGGGGCAGGCCCCATGGTTGGGGGTGTGCAAGGAGACAAAAGCCCCCTGGGGCCGGCAGAGATGAGCGGGGGCTGGGAGCATGGGCATGGCTGGGCAGCAGCCGGAAGACCCCGAGGAGGGTCAGGCGGGGAAGGGGGGCAGGAGGTGTGTGCAGAGCTGGCGCTGGCGTTTCCCAGGACCCAGGCGGACACAGCTCCGGGCGAGGCCTTGGTCGTGAGCATTGGCCTCACCCTCCACCCCGCGCTCACACAGGAGCCCGGAGCCACTGGGCGCCGCCTGTACATGCTCCACCCCACGCTGCCCAGTGTCCTGCTGGAGCTTGACAGCGTCTCTGCCCCCATCGTCGCCTTCCAGGGTGAGTGCGCCCCCTGTGGGCCTGGGCCTGCCAGCTGCAGGAGGCCCACGCCGGCCAGCCCCCCACCCTGACTGCCGTGTCCCCGCAGTGGTTCTGCTGGAGCTGGGCCGCCACGCTGCCTGCGTCCTCCTGACGGGCCCAGCCAGCCCCAACCCGCCCGGCCTGGTCTCCGTGACCAAACAAAAGGTGCAGGACCTCGTCCTGGGCGGCAGGGTGGTCCGCCTGGCCGAGGGTGGCCCCGAGAGCGACCAGGCCGTCCGGGACCGGCTCTCCCGTCTGCGGTACCGGAGCGAGGCCTAGAGAGGCCGACAGAGCCCAGAAGGAGGAGGCTGCTGCAGTCACACGTCCCGGGATGTCGGTCAATCACTGACTCAGTCTATGTGCTAACTCCTGACCTGGCCACCCTCTGCACGGGTCCTGCCATCCCAGGGATACTCAGGTCCTCACTCAGCCCCCCGTCTGAGCCCCTCGGGGTTTCCCTGGGCAGGGCCCGGGCCGACAGCAGTTCACCCTTGCCCCTCCACGCCTGGCCGGAGACATGGCCGCCTAAGTCCCCTCCCCCTTCTGTCTGAGCCTCGCCTTCTCCACACTGTTTCCCGGGGTCACGGCTCCTCGGGGTGGTAGGCCACTGCAGACCCCCACGTGGTTGTGGTGAGTTACCTGGACAGCCCATGACAGGGCCACGAGGAAGGGGCCTGGGAGGAGGATGTGCTGTGTGGAGCTGAGTGCCCTGAGGACCTGGCCCGGCATTTACCTGGCTCCACGTGCTCCCTGGATACACACCAGGGCTCCTTGTCCCTCGGGGGTCCCTGCAGCCCTGACTGTGGCCAGCGGCCGGCCCCTCCTTCCTGGTGCTGGGACGTCCCCCACCCCAGCTGGTGTCACCTCTGTGCCTTGTTCGCCCCAGACTCCCTGGTGCTGTGGGGCCCCGCCGTGACCAGACAAGAGCACGCAGCCTGAGGGCCCTGGGCACCTCAGGAAGAAATCAGAATAAACACTGGTTTTGCACCATCGGGAAAGCCCTATATGTGCCTGTGTCTCTGCTGAATCGGTGGGAAGGGCGTCTGGGGGGGTGGGTGTCCAGCACCCAAACTGGCCAACCAGGTGTGGTGGGCGTCCAGCACAGCCTCCAAGTGCGTCTCGGGTCTGCGATCCCGCCCTGCTCTCCCAGAACAGGGCAGGAGCCTGGCCTGTGGACACACTTACCTCTCTGGGACAGGCAGGGGGTCTCCCAGCCACCCAGCAGGAGGAGCCCAGGCAGGAGCTTCAGTGAGACTCAGGTCTGGGCACAAAGCGATGGGGCTGTTGTGGGGAATCCTACAGGGATTTACTAGAAGCACTTACACGACGAGCCTGCTTCCAGAACCACCTCTGCTGCTTCTTGCAAAAGCCTCGGACGTGGCAACGAGGCTGGAGTTGAAGGGGTGCATGCCTTGTCCCTGTGAGAAGCCCAGAGCAGGGCCCACACCGCAGAGAGAGGAGCCTGCCCTGGGCAGCGAGCAGCCTGCAGGCCTCAGGACAGTGCGCTGGCGGCCAGGGGTCAGGGCCCAGAGACAGCCTCCCCCGTGCACCGGCCCTGTGAGTGAAGCTGCTGTGCCCGTGGCCACTGGGCTCCCGGGAGCTGTGGCCGGCCGGCATTGTGCTCCCCACAGGGGTGTCTTCAGACACAGCTGGCCCTGGAGACCTGGGCTCAGCACCTCCCGCCCCCCCCAGAGAACTCGGGCATCTGTGTACCTCCAGAGCACAAGGTTCTCGCCAGGTCTCCCTGCAGCCTGAGCTCTACCCAAGGCCTGTGGCCTCCGCATATGGGATGCTGAACCCACAGCCTCTTGACACCCAAACCGCCCACCGCTCACTTCCTCCCTCACCAGCGCTCGCCGCCTCCACGACACGTGCACAGGCGCCACCACTGGGACCAGAGCAGCGCGGGCTCAGAGTGAGGGCCCGGAGGCCTTTATTTCTGTGCCGGAGGCGGGAGGGTGTGGGCCGCCCTGAGGGCGGTGGCACTGCCCCTCCAAGGAGCAGCTGGACCTTCACCCCGAGTCTGGGGGGCCCTCCTGGTGGGGGCCCGGGTGTCTTTCCCCAAAAGCTCTGCCGCCCTGGCCGTGAACCAGGCCCGGCTGTCAAAGGAGCAGCGAAGCTGGAGAAGCTGGAGCCAGGGGGGAGAAGCCGTGGAGGCAGGGAGGCCGCGGCCCAGCGAGAGGGCAGGTCCCCCTGCAGGCTGGCGCCCCCTGCTGGCGACCACCTGACTGTGCCCAGAGTCTCTGGCCGGGTGGGCGCCAGCACAGGACGCCAGGAGCTACCACCTCCTCTCAGCGCAGGGCACCCCTGCCCTGGGAATCAGCCCCCGCCCAGGGAGGGTGTGACAAGGGAACAGGACGCTGCTGCAAGGCCAGGCACTCAGGGCCCGCAGGGACGCCTGCACGGCGGGTCTCAGCAGCTGCCAGGGCCCCAGGAGAGAGCAGCTGACGAGGGCCAGATGGTGCCCCCTCCCCCAGGGCCCCCTAGGTCTCCCCATTACCATCCCCACCCACGGGCTCCCCAGAGGCAGAGGCAGGAAGAAGAGCAGGGCTGGGGCTGGAGTGCCGGGGCTTCCGCGAGAACGGGAACACCCTGTGGGCGAGAAGGGGCCTGAGCGCTTGGCCGCCGCCCCCCCGCCCGCCACCCCAGGCACCACCTGGCTCACCGACGCTTGGTCTCCAGGGGCACCACAGCCTCCGCCAGCAGGTCTCTGTACAAGTCTGACTTCAAGAAGCGCGGGTAGGAGTCCTGTGAGAGACAGCACCCCGCCCTGAGCCCTTCCTGCTCCTGCTCAGCCAGCACGGCCAGGCTCGCCTGGGGCTGGGCCTCAGACAAGTCCCCCCAGACCAGCTCAGACTCAGGAAGACCGGCCCCCATCGGGGCAGGAACCTCCGGCCACAGGGACCCGGTGTCCCTGGTTCTCTGGGACCTGCAGAGAGGGTGAGGGCATGGGCCAGGATGACACAGGATTCAGCAAAAAGGGACAGGAACCTATGAACCCAGCTGCTTATGTTTCAAAAAGAAAAATACGTATTTACATTGTTAACTTCAGGTGGCGGAACAGGGATATAAACAAGATTCAGTGGAAGGTACTTTGCTTTGTAGGTTAGATTCTGAAGCAGTGCGGATGTTTCACATGATTATAAAATAAATAAGTGATTTAAACACTGAAAGTGAAGCAGGGACAGGTGAATCTGGGTGTCAAGTGGGCAACATCACCCTGACCACACATAAGCAAGCATCTGAGGAGCTACAGCCAAAGGACCAAGAAAAAAAACAGTAAGCACTTTCAGTGACTTTGAGTGGTAGTGCCGTGATCCTCGGTTCAGCTACTGAGTGACTCTAGAGGAAAAGTTGAGTGATTATAACGGTACCACTGAGAACCCAGATTTTCAGAAGGGGAGTGAGGAGAAAGAGGTTAAGGGAACGCTATAATCGTGATTCCAAATTAGAAGCTTCAGTACGAACTCCTGGTGTTTTACTTAAAACAAACCGATTCTATCCACCGGAAGGCCTGGTAACCATGACTACCCCTGACGCTACAGACCAGTCTGGTTTGCAGGTCAAGGCTTCAGAACGCCACTACAGGGGGAAGACTGAGGCCTCAGGGAACTGCTGGCTCTGGGGCAGGATGGCCCCATAGAAAGGAAGGAAGCACCACAGGTTTCAGACACATCACAGGACTTGAGAGCAGCCAGCCGAGAGGGGGTTTCTGCACCACCTGTGAGATGAGGGGGCCAAAACCCATCCCATATGGTGAAAATGTGAATGGACAATGGCATCAAAAACATCCCGACACCATCAACTGCCCTCAGCAGATACCAGGGCTCCAACTGCCTATTCTGAAAAGTGGTAGAGGAGGAGCCAAGTCCACCTCTCCGTCCTGTCTCTCCTCTGCGATCGGCACCGCTGAGCCAGCAACGCAGAGAGGAGGCAGTGGTGTGTGAGGCTGTGTGAGGCTGTGTGAGGTGTGTGAGGCCGGGGTGGGGGGGGGCTGGCAAGGTGGGGCTTCTCCACGAGAAGAGACGGCTGGCCCTGCACCCCTCCTGAGTGGAGAACATGCAGCCACCACCTGTGCAGCAGCAATAAAGACCCAGCACAGTGAAAAATAAAAATAAATTTCAGATCCCATGTGCCACAACTGGAGATCCTGCTTGCTGTAGCTAAGACCCGCTGCAGTCAAATAAATAAATAAAAATAAAAAATATTTTAAAAATACAAAAAAAGCAAATAAACAATACCGTTGGTGTTTGAGGTGTGATGCTGGCCTCTGTGGCCACACCGAAAGAAAAGAGGTGGGCATGTCCTTGAGGGGAACATCCTGCAACGCCTACAGACAGGGAGTCTGGAAATGGCTTTCAAGTCTGGGGGGGCAGTAGGCGGGAGGGGTGGCGAGTCTGGACAGGCCTGGGCTGCAGCCTGACCCCAGCTCCCGAGGGGATGGGGACACCCACCTTCTTCATCAGCAGGTAGATGTGCCGCTGGGCGTCGTCCAGCACGTGGCGGTGGGGCTGGCTCAGGCCCGCCAGCGTCTGCTCCATCGTCCGGCTGTCGATGTTGACCCAGCGGGCGGCGCCGGGGGCCAGGAACTGCCTGTGCACGGGGCGGGGAGCCTGGCGGGTCAGGCCCGCGGGGCTGCCCACAGCCCCCACCCCAGCCTGCAGCACTCACTGGTACACTGCGTCCACCAGGGCGGGGACCCGGGCCTGGCCTCCGTGGCGCAGCTCCTCACAGGCCTCCCAGAAGCTGAGGTTCTCGGCTGGGCGTCCAGGCACCAAGTCAGGCCCACCACAGGCTGCTGGGCACCTGGGGTCGGGGCGGGGCGGTGGGGTCAGGCAGGCAGCAGGGTGGGGGCTTCTCACCACTGAACTCTTTCCCGAGAAAGTCCATGAAGTGGGCCCGTCCCACGGGGTCTTCCAGGAGCTCCCGGAAGCTGAAGGCCCACTGCTCCACGCGGAGCCTGGTGGGCATGGCCGCGCTGGTGGAGGGCAGGTAGATCAATCTGGGAGGCCTGTGAGGAGCTGTGCCACAGAGGCCAGGCCCGGGTCCCCGCCCTGGGTGGGCACATCTGCACCCCTGGCCCACCTGCTCACCTGGGTGCATTCATGGCCCAGTAGGCATCATCGTCTGTGACCCAGGGGTTGCTGGGCAGGCACCCCGACATGATGGGGTCGTGTGGCCCATGCTGGCTGCTAAACTTCAGGTACCTGGGGGTGGGGCAGTGCCAGGGCCGCTGCAGGGGGACTGTGGGGACCAGGGCGCAGGGGAAGGGTCTGGGCTTGGGGTGCCAGCCGCCACCCCCATCCCACTCACGCCTCGAGGCAGGTGGAGGACTTCACGCGGGCTCGGCCCAGTGCCCTGCGCAAGCACTCGACCTAGGACAGAAGGCCTGTGAGGGGGGCCAGGCCTGGAAGCCGCCAGCCCCCCGCCCTCTCCTTCCCCCACCTACCTCCCGCCTGTAGAAATCCACGGTCTTGGTCTGCAAGGGGCCGGTGGGCTGCAGTTAGAAGGATGTCCCACCCCTTCCCTGCCCCTCAGAGCCCCTGTCTCTATCGCAGGGTCTGACTTTCCAGGAAGCTCCCTGGGGCCCCGAGTCTGGAGGTTCTGGGTGTTGACCAAGCCCTTGGATGCTCAGAGCTGCCTGAGGTACATCAACTCTCACCACTTTCCACTCAAACACACCACGGGGAGGGGAGAGGCACGGCACCCCCAGGACACCTGTGATGCCGACCTTCCCTCTCAGCTGACTCTGATGGAAGTGATAAAACCGTGACCACAAAGTATGATTCTTAAGTCAGGAAGACCAGAAGAACCTGCCCTGTTGCCGGTGTCAAGGGCTCTGACTGAGGACTCAACAGTGACCAAGTTCAGCCGTGTGTCCTGGTCTAGTCATGCTCTGGAGAGCGTGGTTCCTTCTGCCGGGTCCCTTGGGCCCCCAGCCCTGCCCACCCCCCCAAGGCGCTGCAGACCCTGATGCTGCCCTGGTTGGGGGAAGCCCCCCCACCATAGGGCCCGCTGTACTCACTTGCACCCAGGGCAGCAGGTGGGAGGCAAGAGAGAACGAGTTAGCAGGGGGCTGGGGTGGGGGCAGTAAGGCAAGGAGCAGAGCAGAACAGCTGAAGTGACCGAGTGCCGGGGCCGTCTGACGGACAGGTGGGCAGGCAGTCCACAGCAGGCCCCTGCAGTGAGGGGGCGGCGGAGGTGGGGGCACATGGGGCGGGGTTGGGGGCAGGGGCGTGCCCGCAGGGTCCTCACCTTTGGCACTCGCCCGGCCATGCAGGGGCCCCGCCCTGGTCCCTGCTCCAGCACGCTGGGGGCCCCTGGCTGCAGAGACAAGAAGTGGGGGGGGGGCACAGCTCGGGTGGACTGCGGAGACCCTCCTGACCCCTGACACAGAAGCTCCGACATGTCCCCCCCACCGAGGAAACGTGCTCAGAGGAGCCTGGGCCCTGTCTCCCACCTGCCCACCTGCTCCCAGGGCACCCTGCCTGCCCAGCCCACCCTGTCTCCTCTCCAGCCCTCACCCAGCTCCTCTGGTGAAGCCCACGATCTGTCCCAGGCCCCTCGTCCTTCCTCGCCTGGGCCAAGCTCACCCCAGGCTCTGGGCTGCTCAGACCGGAACCCCGGGTGGCCCTGCTGAACCTGTGGGGTCCTGCTACCCCGCCCCCATGGGTGCCCACCCCACGGGACAAGGCGGCTGCCCTCCCCGCTCGTGGCCCAGGAGCCCTCGTGGCCCTCAGCCACGCCCGCACCACCTCTGCGCCCTGAGCCCGGGACCCCCAGGTGGAGGGTTAGGGGCCATCTCCCTGGAGACAGCGGCCACACCTGACGGGTAATCACGCCCCCAGTGCCTGCTCCTGTGGGGACGTCCCCCAGCGCACCTACTGTGGTCGGCTGGCACTGCCGCACAGCTGATGGCCACTGGGCTCTCCAGTGGGACCTCAACCCACCTTCCAGGCCCCAGGCCAGCACCCCGGGAGCCTCCGGCCTGCAACCTCAGCCCCTCATGCTGCAGCGAAGCCTGGCCCCCACCCGCCCCCCAGAGCCTTCAGGTGACCCCACCCCTACCCCCAAGGGCCTAAGGTGTGCCCACTTGCCCCTCCCTCCAAGGGCCTCGGGTGCCCCCTCACCCTCCCAGGGCCTTCAGTTGTCCTCGGTCAGATTCCTTAGACCCAGAGAGAAGCAGGTGGGCCCTGGTCTGTGGGCAGGGGCGGCTCAGGCCAGGCCTTGTGACCTCTGAGTTGTGACCAACCACAGAAAGAGAACTTCCTGTCACCTGACAGAACCCCTAAAAGCACGTCCTTCCCAGGGGTCAGAAAGGAGGTCCTGCCAGCGATCACGTGAGGCAGGACCCCACAGCTGTGCAAGAATCTCCCCCAGGGGCTCACCGGGGGCCTGTTCACCAGCCAGTACGTCTGCTCCTGGCACGCGATCACCAACCGGTCCCCCTTTCTGCGCTGCTTAGCTGCCCTGGGGGGAGTGGGCGAAGTTGGAGGGACATTGCGTCCACGCCAGCAGCCCCACCTTCAGGCCAAGGCCTGGACAGTCCCGCGCCGGAGGGTGCGGGGCAAGCGGGCGGGCCTCACCGCAGCTGCTCCCGGGCCTGCATCATCACCAGGTCCCACGCGTGGTTGATCTTCCTGTGCAGCTGGTGGTAGTGCTCCTGGCCAGGGTCAAGGTCTCCAGTGGGACCCTCCCTCCTGCGCCCAGCTCTGGAGCGCAGACACCCACCTCCCCTTGAGTCACCTCGTGTGCTCCAGGGCCTCAAGTGGGGACTGGCATCCCCAGGCTGAGTTCAGCCTGCGGAGGGAAGGATGCCCACCTTCTCATGGTCCACCAGGGCGCCCTGCTTTCGGATGTTCTTCTTGGCCAGGTAGATGGCTGGAAGGGCAGGCACGGGCTGCAGAGGAGCGTCGGCTCCCCTCCCCTGCAGCCTCACACCCGAGGCCATCAGCCCGAGGCTTCACCCGGGCTGGCCCACCCCTCCTCACTCACCATAGTCCAGCTCGGCGGCTGGCCACAGGGTGCTCGTCCAGAAATAGGGCGTCTGGCAAGGAGCAGGAACAAAGATTCTGGGACTTTCTGGGCCTTCCCCACCCTGAGAGTTTGTCCCCTGGGGAACAGACTGGGACGGCTGGGGTCATCTACTGACCACCCCCAGGCTCAGCTGACCACCTGCCATTCCCTGACTCCGGGCTTCCTGCCCAAGACCCTGATGCAGTTGCAGTGCTGGGGGCTGGGACTGAGGGCAAGCCCTGCCGGGGTCTCTGGTGTGGCCAGGAGGGGGGCCCCATCATGACTGAGGACACACACTAAGATGCAGTGCTGCATTCTTCAGGGCCCTGGCGGTGGTGGAGGCCTCAGGACCCGGGTAAGCTAGCGGGGTCCTCTGCAGGGACTACCCCTTAGGGGGCCCTACTGAAGGTTCCTCCCCTCGACCTGGCCTTTCTGTCACGGGGACACTTCCAGTCCAGGCCTTTTGGAGAGTGGCCAGCGGATCACCAGGCAGGGGGTCCTGCTCCAACCACAGCCCCGCCCCTCCCTGGAGTCCCCCACTGGGGTTGGGGGTGCTGCCACCGCGGCACCCCACCTGTTCCCAGTCTAGGCTGACCTGGAATCTATAGGGCGTCTCATCCGGCCGGAGCTCGAGGCGGCGAGGGTCGCGCAGCGGGTAGAGGTAGCCGTGCTGCACGAGGAGGCTGCCCAGGTGCAGGGCCTCTGGGAAGTCAGGCGGTGGTCTCAGGGTCGGGAGGAGCCAGGGCTTGGCAGGGCTTGGCCCCGCCCGACCCCGGAGCCGCGGGGGGCGCAGGAAGAGCACCGGCGGCCCCTTACCGTCCTCCGCGATGGAGTACTTCTGGATCAGCCACTCCACGATGTCGCTGCCTGCGCGACAGAGGCCGGGGTGAACCGAGGCCTCGGCGGGCCCCTCCACCCGCCCCCGCCCGCAGCGGCCTCACCGTTCACCGCGTGCGGGATGACGGTGACGAGCAGGCGCTGGCTCCGCATCGTCACGCCCTGGTCGGGGTCCTGCATGGTCACGACCATCCTCTCCATCTGCTCGGAGGAGGTTGAGGGTCTACGGCGGCTGGCCTGCCCCACCCCCAGATCCCGATTCCCAGGAACCGGCCGGGACGCGCCGGATCAGTGTGCCTGGAGATTAACGCGCACTGATGGTGCGATTTCAGGCCGCCGCGGAGCGCGGAAGCCCGGGGACGTTGGGGGGCTGGGTCGCGGGCGAGGGGCGACCCCAGCCCCAGCGTCTCCGTCGCCCCACCCCGCTCGCACAGGGCCATCGCCCCTGACCCGCGGCCACACTCGCGCGCTCGCGTAGCGGCCACACTCGCGCGCACCCGCACTCACTGCTCCCCGGCCCCTCCCGGCCTCGCGTGCCGGGAAATCGGGGAGCGGGAGGGACCTCTGCACCCACCTTGCTCAGATGCGGCCTCTGCGCGGGGGGCTGCCCGCCGTGGGGCGCGGGGCCGGCGGCCATGGCAAAGGCAGGCCGGGCGCGGCGAGGGTGTCCGCGCGCCCCGCCCCGCTCCGACCGCCGCCCCGCCCCGCCCGCGTGTTCGCCCGCAGCGGCCTCGAGGTCTGTGGCTGGGGGTCGCGCGGGCGTCAGAGCATCCGCCTCACGACAGGCTCCCCTCACGACACGAGAAACCGATGTCTGTGGGGACTTGCCTGGCGCTTCGAGGGGGGCTTGGCCCCACCCCAGCAACGTGGGGGATGAGAGAACCGGGCTCAGCTGGGACGCGGGTGGGGGAGGTTCAGAGATGGGCGAGGACTCCGAGAAAGGCTGGGCCGCAGACACGGGAGAGGACTCTGGGAGAGGAGGGTCTCCGGAGAGGAGACGTGGGGGAAGGTGGCCTCGGTGGGGGACCCCTCCTCCATACCTGCTGGGTGCTGCAGTGGTCAGCCTGGGGGGCTGTGGGGTCTGGGTGAGGGATCGAACAGCCCGAGGCGTGTGTCCCTGCAGTTGTGATCCTGTGCCTGACCCCTGAGGTGCTCCTGGGTTGGGGGGACACTGCTGTGAAGGTGTGCAGGAGGGGGTCCTTGAGGCTTGGGGAAGACTGAAGGTAGCATCCTTCCCCTCAACTGCACAGGGGCCTGAGGGGGCCTTTGGAGAGCAGAGACCCCACCCAGGTTACCCTGAGGCTGTGGGAGACTGTGGGAGGGGCCTTTACTGCAGAGAGATCTCAGCACCTGCTCCTGAGATTCGTGGGCATTCTCTGGGCTGAGGGCCCAGCCTGGCCATTTCTCTCCCTCCTCCAGCATCTTGGCTTCCCACACCCCTTTGCTGGGGCCTTTCTAAAGTGTGCAGACAGGTCTATTTCTGTTTTTTAGGTGCTGGGGGGTGGGGCAGGATGTTGGCAATGGCCTTTGGCCAGAAGCCTCAGTCATGGGGATCTGAATCCATTTCCACTGCTGGTGAAACCAGGTCCAGGATGCGCTGGGGAGGGGCCTGGAGGGGGCTCCTACCCCTCCAGGCATCACTCTCCCCTAGATCCTAGTGAAACCCACCCACCCAGCCCCACTCACACAGCTCAGATCAGGCTGACCACAGGCCTACCTAGCTGTCCTCTTCCAGAGAGGCTGAAAGCCACCAGAGGCCAGAGCTGTCCCCGGTCTGGGGACGAGTGGCCTCCTGGGCCCCGGTGGTGGGGGAGGTGGGTGGGATGTGACCCTGGAGGGGCTGGGGAGATCCTGCCTCAGAGAGATTGTGGGCAGGTGGGCTCCAGGGAGTACGGTCCCCGCCCAGCCCGCATGCCCCCAGCGCCACGGCCTGCAGGCCTCCTCCGAAGATAGAGGCTCCTTTGGGCAAGGGCAGATCTGAGCCTTGGGTGTCCTCAGAAATGGGGCGGGGGGATTCAGGGGTGTAAGGAAGCAGGGGGACTCCAGCTGGTGTTCTGCGCCCCCCCCCCACGCTGACGTAGAGCCCCAGCCTGCGGTCCAGCTCACCCCGCCCCCACCCTGCTGACCCCCCATCTGCCTGCTGCAAACTGTTTAGGCATCGAGACCAGAGACCCCTTCTGTGTCTCCTCTCAGCTCTCCACCTCCCCATCCTGTTTTGAATCAGTCCCTTTTCTTCCCCCACTAAGGACAGGGGCTTCCGGAGCACAAAGGCCCCTCCACCCAAGCCACCCTCGCATAGCCGGCTCAGTAAACACTCGCATCGCGGCTGGGTGCCTCACTGTGTGGGGAACCCCGACCCTGTGTCTGGACGCTGGCCCGTCTGCGCTGACGCCGGTGAACCTCTGGGGTGCACTGCACCCCCCACCCCCCTGAGGCTGGGCACACTCTAGGGGTCCCCTCTGCCCAGAAGGAAGCTCCAGAGGGTGTGGGTGGGGGGGGGGCCCAGGTGTGGCCTGCGCTGCCGTCAGGTAACAAGAGCCTGGGGACTTGTGGGGGGGACGCACCTGCTCCCCTCGGTGCCCTAGGCTCCACCCGCCCCGCCCAGAGGGCTTCCCCAGAGACTCCCCAGACTCCCGGCGGCACCGCGGGGGTGGGGCCTCCCTGATGGCCAGAGCGGGGTGCAGGCGGGGCGGAAGGCTGGGACCGTGACCACGGCCGTGTGCGTCTGTGTCGGCGGCGGCCGTGCGGGGTCCGGGTGCGCCCGCGGCGGGGACGACCGGGTGCCGGCTCCGAGCGGGCGACAAGCGCGTCTCTGCGGGGCTGCGCGGGGTCCGCGGAGCGGCTGGGGGCGCGCGGCGCGGGCGCGGCGCTGGGCGCGGGGGGCGCTCCCGGCCGGGATGAGCTCACCGCAGTCGCGCCGGGGCTGAGCGCCGAGCCGGGCGGCGGCGGCGGGGCGGGCGGCGGCTCCTCGGCGGCTCGGCGGCGGGGCCGGGCCGCGGGCCACCATGCTGGGCCTGGACGCGTGCGAACTGGGGGCGCAGCTGCTGGAACTGCTCAGGCTGGCGCTGTGCGCCCGAGGTGAGCGGCCCGGCTGGGGCCAGGGCGGCCACGTGGGCGGGGGGCTCTGCGGGGGGGCGCTCAGCCCCGGGCAAACCGGTTTCTCCCCCTCGGAAACTTTGGGGGCGCTCGTGGGGACCTTGCGGCGCGGTCCCCCCGCCGCGCTCTGGAGAAGGTGGGGGGCTTCTCCCAGGCTAGACAGTCATGGGGCAAGGGGCCAAGAGGGGGCGGGTCTGCTTGTGAAGCCAGGACCGCAGGGGGTCCCTCTCCCGCGGGAACCTGCCCCTGAGGTCCGCTCTCCCTTGGGTGGGGCTCGTGCCCCTTGGGGAGGTTGAGGAGCCCACAAGGACCGGGGCGCAGTGGGCAGGGACTCAGAGACCCGGCCCCAGGGCACCATGGGAGCTGGCTCCTGGGACTGTGCGAAGGGCTGGGAGTGACCCCCGTTAAGGCCCGGGGACGGGGCTCAGCTGAAGGGGTCTGGAGGCACCTGGGGCGGTGGCCTCAGAACATAAGCAGAGGCGTTTGGAGAGAACCACCCCTACTCTTCAGGAGCATCGTGTGGGGGAACCCCTGCGCCATGGGGAGGCATTCAGGGAAGCCAGCTCCGGGCAGTGTGGCAGGGACCCAGAGCTGTCCCAGAGCATTGTGGGAATGGGGCCTGGGGGCCCTGCAGGGCGTCGGGGTGCAGCCTCTGCTCCAGAGATCTCAGTGGTCACCACTTTGCAGTGTGGACCTCGGCCCCGGGGCTGCTCCCCATCTGGGCCCTTCCCTCTCCTCACCTTTGGCCTCAGAGTCAGGGAGGGGCTCTGCACGAAGGGTCGGGCCAGGGGAAGGCAGCTGGTGCCTCCAGGGGTCCCTTGCCTCATCTCTGGGAGCCTCCTGCACTAGCCAGGCCCCTCCTGAAGAGGCTGGGTGTGGGTGCTGGCCTGCGTCTTCCTGCCCACCCCGCTCCCAGAGCCCTCACAGGCTGCCTCTTCAGTTCCCTCCTTTGGGCGGTGGGAGGTCCAGCTGGCCATATGGCAGACTCCAGCAAAGGCCAGGGTCAGCTGGCAGCAGCTGCTCACACGGCCTCCCCAAACCCCAGTCCTTCTGACCGACAAAGAGGGGGGCCAGCTGCCACCGGAAGAGGTGCTGGACGAGGCCGTGCCCGAGTACCGGGCCCCGGGGAAGAAGAGCCTCCTGGAGATCCAGCAGCTGGACCCGGACGACGAGAGCCTGGTCAAGTACAAGCGGGCCCTGCTGGGGCCCGTGCCGCCCGCCGTGGGTATGCCCGCGCCCTGGGCCTGGGGGGAGGGCGGGGCAGGGGCACCTGTACACTCCCGGTTTCTCTTCAGATCCAAGTCTGCCCAACGTTCAGGTGACCAGGCTGACACTGATATCTGAGCAGGCCCCGGGGCCCATCATCATGGACCTCACAGGTAACTCCCAGATGAGGGGCGCGACCCCAAGCCCCAGGCAGGGACCTCACAGGTAACCTCTGCAAAATATGAACTGATCTTTGGGGTAGAGACCTGGGCTCGTCGCCGTGGACCTCTTAGGACCCAATTCCAAGTCCTCAGACTGCAGAGCCCACAGATACAGGCCCCCCCATGGGGGCTCCAGGCTCAGGGTTTCATCCTCACAGGAGTTCACGCTTAGCTGCACTTTCCCTAACAGGGGAGTTGGCTGCGCTGAAAAACCAGGTGTTTGTCCTGAAGGAGGGTGTTGATTACAAAGTGAAGATTACCTTCAAGGTGAGGGAGCTGTCATGGGGGACACCAGCCAGCCCCAGGCCCAGCCCCAGAAGTTCCCGTTAACACTGTCTGTCCCTCAGGTCAACAAGGAGATCGTCAGTGGGCTGAAGTGTCTGCATCACACCTACCGCCACGGCTTGCGAGGTGAGGGCGGGGTGCTGGGGGCACGGGGGGGGGGGGGACTTGGGGGAGGGCAGAGGGCAGTCCCCAGTGCGCTCGTTCCCCCGCAGTGGACAAAGCCGTCTACATGGTGGGCAGTTACGGCCCGAGCGCCCAGGAGTATGAGTTCGTGACTCCGGTGGAGGAGGCGCCCCGAGGCGCGCTGGTGCGGGGCGCCTACGTGGTCACGTCCTTCTTCACCGATGATGACAGGACCGCCCACCTGTCCTGGGAGTGGGGCCTCCACGTCTGCCAGGACTGGGAGCGCTGAGCGCCCCGCCCCGGGGCCTCTTCCCACTGGCCTCCCCACCTCTGTCAGCTGCTGCAAGGGAGCCCTGAGCGTTCCCCGGCCCCTCGGTGACCAGACCCCCACCCTCCGTCCTGTCCCGGGATGCCCCCCCAGGCCTGGCACTGTGCCCTGAACGGTCCTATTAAATGTCGCTCTGTGTCGGTGCCCGTGGTGTCGCCTGTCTGCCTCCCTCCCCGGGCGGGGGGGCTCCCGGCCTTATCTCTCCCGCGACTAGGCCTGGGTGCCACGTGGCGGCCGCTGCTTGGCCCCCCGCCCCCTTATCTGCCCCCGCCCCAGGGGCCCCTGCACCGCCATGGATGGCCAGCTGCTGCCGGTGCTGCTGCTGCTTCTCGGGGCCTCCGGCCTGTGGGGACAGGGGCCGGGGCCTGGGGGTCCCTTGGAGGAGCCCCCCGAGGAGCAGCCCCCCGAGGAGGAGCCCCCGGAGGAGGATGGGGTCTTGGTGCTGAGCCAGCAGACCCTGGGCCAGGCCTTGCGGGAGCACCCAGCCCTGCTGGTGGAATTCTGTGAGTGCCAGGCCAGTGTGGCTGGGGACCCGCAGGGGCCGCCCGGGTGCTCTGCTCTGCCTTCACTGTGCTCCCGGGGCTCTGTCAAAGCCTGGGGCGGAGCTGGGCCTGGGGTCCAGCCTCACGGTGGGGAGGCACAGGTGCAGGGGAGAACCAGTCAGTGTCCCCCAGGCTCTTCCGTGAAGGGCTAGCCAGCATTCAGACTTACACATCCATCTGGGGTTGTACAGCCAATTTACAGGCGGGAGCCACTCCCAGCCAGCAGGCCTCCGCAGGCAGACGGCGGGAGCTGGCCTCAGGGGGTGGCCACGGACGATCTGTCCTAAGCCCACTCTCGGGACAGTGCTGGCCACTGCAGTCCCGCGCGGGGGCCCTCAAGGAGTCCGGCCTCTGGTTTGCGGGCTCCGTGTGGCCGAGGCTCAGGTGGGCCCCTGATGAGGGGGTGTGGACTGGATGTGTTGCTCCCTGCCAGATCTCAAGCGTGGAGCTGGCCCCAGGGTTGGCCGGCTCTGGCCAGGCCGGAGCAGGGGCTGCAGCAGGGTGGTGGCGGCCTGGGGCGCTCATGGGTCTGTCCTCCAGATGCCCCGTGGTGTGGGCACTGCAGAGCCCTGGCCCCTGAGTACAGCAAGGCGGCCGCCCTGCTGGCTGCAGAGTCGGCCAGAGCCAGGCTGGCCAAGGTGGATGG
Organism: Cervus elaphus; assembly: GCF_910594005.1. Taxonomy (NCBI): domain Eukaryota; kingdom Metazoa; phylum Chordata; class Mammalia; order Artiodactyla; family Cervidae; genus Cervus; species Cervus elaphus. Next base: position 15,128,458 of record NC_057824.1, read on the forward strand.
GCCCGCGGAGCCAGAGCTGGCCGAGGAGTTTGCGGTGACAGAATACCCCACGCTCAAGTTCTTCCGAGACGGGAACCGCACACACCCGGAGGAGTACACTGGTGCGGGGGCAGGCGAGGGGGCGGGCGGGCGGGCGGCAGACACTGGGCCTTGGCTGAGGGGAGTCTCCGCAGGCCCCCGGGAGGCCGAGGGCATCGCCGAGTGGCTGCGGCGGCGGGTGGGGCCCAGCGCCAGGCGGCTGGAACACGAGGAGGACGCCCACGCACTCATGGACGCCCGGGACGTGGTGGTCGTCGGCTTCTTCCAGGTGCGCTGGGGGCCGGGGCCGGGCCTGGGAGCAGGGGGTGGGCCCGGCGGCCTCACAGGCCCGGGCCCCTCAGGACCTGCAGGACAGGGACGTGGCTACCTTCCTGGGCCTGGCCCAGGACGCCCTGGACATGACCTTTGGCCTCACCAACCGGCCGCAGCTCTTTCAGAAGTTCGGCCTCACCAAGGACACGGTGGTCCTCTTTAAGAAGGTGGGTCAGGCGGGCTCAGAGAGGGGCCGGGGTGGGGGTGCCGGCTCCCCTGACCCGCCCGGCGTCGTCCAGTTTGACGAAGGGCGGGCGGACTTCCCGGTGGACAAGGAGCTGGGCCTGGACCAGGGGGACCTGTCACGCTTCCTGCTCACGCACAGCATGCGCCTGGTCACAGAGTACAACAGTGAGGTGAGCGGGCTGCCAGGCGGGTGCAGGTGGTGGGCGTCGGCTGTGGGGGCCTCCATGAGCTCCACCTGCCCCTGCAGACATCCTCTAAGATCTTTGAGGCCAGGATCCTTAACCACCTGCTGCTGTTCATCAACCAGACGCTGGACGCCCACCGGGAGCTGCTGGCAGGCTTCCGGGAGGCAGCTTCCCCCTTCCGGGGGCAGGTACTGGCTGGGCCTAGGGGCAGGGGTGGCGGGGCTGCGGGGAGCCCACGCGAACTTCCTGCCGGCAGGTGCTCTTCGTGGTGGTGGATGTGAATGCCGACAACGACCATGTGCTCCAGTACTTCGGCCTCGAGGCCCGGGAGGCCCCCACCTTGCGCTTCATCAACGTCGAGACCACCAAGAAGTACGCGCCAGAGCCTGGGGCGCTGGTCACCGCTGCCGCCGTCACAGACTTCTGCCGCGTGGTCCTGAGTGGAGGGGTCAAGGTCAGCGGCGGGCTGCCCACGGGGTGGGAGCAGCAGCTACCGGGAGAGACCCCCGGTGAAACCCCTGGCCCTGTTCCCCTAGCCCTATCGCTTGAGCCAGGAGGTCCCCCCAGACTGGGACCAACGGCCAGTCAAGACCCTCGTGGGCAAGAATTTCGAGCAGGTGGCTTTTGATGAGACTAAGAACGTGTTTATCAAGTTCTGTGAGTGTGGCTGTGGCGGGCGGTGGGCGGCGGGGGCCCTGCTGGCTGTGCTGACGTGTCCCATCCTAGACGCCCCGTGGTGCACCCACTGCAAGGAGATGGCCCCAGCCTGGGAGGAGCTGGCCGAGAAGTACAAGGACCACGAGGACATCGTCATCGCTGAGCTGGACGCCACAGCCAATGAGCTGGAGGCCTTCCCTGTGCACGGCTTCCCCACCCTCAAGTACTTCCCAGCAGGGCCCGGGCGGAAGGTGTGGCCTGGGCTCAGTTTGCGTGCTTCTGCCCTCGGCTGGAGGTGGGCCTGGCCTCGGAGGGTCAGCCTTGGGTCCAGGAGGCGGGGTCCCCAGATCACATCCCTCCTCAGGTGATTGACTACAAAGGTGCCAGGGACCTGGAGACCTTCTCCAAGTTTCTGGACAGCGGGGGTGAGCTGCCCACAGAGGAGCCTGCGGAGGTGCCCGGAGCTGCCTTCCCGGTGGGTGTCTGTCCCCAGGCGCCAGGCCTCGGGCCAGTCCTCTGGAGGGTGGCTGTGGGCGGGCATGGGCGGGGCTGGGTTGAGGCTGTGGCATCCAGCTGGGTCTCTGTGACCCCTTCCAGGAGAAGCCAGGAAACGCCACGGAGCCCAGGGACGAGCTGTAGCTGCCCGCCATCAGCACCCACCCAGGAGCTTGTCCGGGGCCGCGAGAGCAGTCGTGTGAATAAAGAGCTCTGGTCTTGGACTGTGTGTGGTTCCTGAGAAGGGCAGCCCTGGTCTTGGTTTGGGCCGGATTTCAGCCCCTGGGGCCTCTACATCCTGGGTGGGGCCCAGCCCTCCTGATGGGCACCTGGGTCCAGCCTGGGTTTGCAGCCCCACCAGGGCAGGAAGGAGGACCACAGCACTGCTGCTGAGTTGCCCCTGCCCTCTTTCCCAAGGTGCCAGCGTGGCTCCGTGTCCCCCACCCCATGCCCCACGAGGCTGGGCCCGACCTCGAATGGTGCTTGCGAGGCAGGGCACGCATGCCGGGCGCCCGGCAGCCACGTTGGACAACACAGTCCACAGCCAGAGAAGGTTCAAAAATGGTTTTATTTCATTATTATCCAAGTACCTTTGAAAAGATAATTGTACAAGTCAGCGCATGAAAAACGGGCTCAGGACAGCCCCCCGCTGGTGCGGGCCTGAGAAATGTACATATTTACAGGGGCCCTGGGGAGGGCGGCCCGGGACCCGCTGAGCCGGCTCGGGCCTTGGTGCTCGGCGCCGGGCCCACACAGTGGCAGGCCAGAGACAAGCTGGTTGAAGGCACTCGGTGACACAGACAATGGACAGAGGCCCCGGAGCCCCCTGCACCCTGGCTCTGGGGTGGGCCCGGCCAGGGCGGGCCACAGCAGGCACGCGCCGGGGGCGTCCGCTTAGCAGCACGGGGTCGCTGGGCAGGGTCTCCAGGCGGCCCCATGGCGGGCTCCCCGCGGGTGCGGGCTCGCACGCCCCTGGGAGGAGGGGCCCCAGCAGACTCCTGCCCTCCTGGACACAGAGGGGCTGGGTGGGCTGCCTAGACAAGCGCACCACCCTGCCAGCAGCTGTGCCCACTGCACTCGCGAGAGCGGGCAGCCCGGTGCGGGCCCTCGTGGCGCTCGGGGCTGCAGCGGCCAGGCCGCCGGTCAGTCCACCTTCTCCACCTTGCCGATGATCTTCTCCTCAAAGACGGGCAGCACGGCCGCGTCCTCGCGCACCTCCTCGAACACCACGCCGCACTCGAACTCGTCGCTCACTTTCTTGAAGTAGAACCTGTGGTCGGAGGAGGCACTGAGGGTGGCGGGGCCGGGTGGCCGCCCCCCAGCACTGCCTGCAGGCCCGCGAGCTGGCCCTGGTGCCTGAGCGCCGGCGCTGGACACCACGTGCGGGTCCCTGCCCCGGCCTCTGGGGGAGCGGTGGGTGGGCTCAGGGTCTCCGTTCCCTCCATGGGGTACCGCATGCACTCGGCCCTGCAGCCCAGGCCCCTCCGTGGGCGGGCCCCAGACCAGACCCCAACGGCCCCAGCGTGTTCTGCAGTGCCCTGAGGGGCCTCCAGGGTGGACCTGCGGTGGGGCCCTGGCTTCCACGGTCCCTTAAAAAACACCTGGTCAGGAAGCCAAGACAAGGCTGGCTCGGGCCACACCAGCATGGGTGCCCGGGAGGACCTGGGGCCCCGCGCCGAGGCCACACACGTCAGCCCAGGGCCAGGCGGACGGGGGCGGGACTCAGTGGGAGGGGCGCACACAGCTCTGTGCTGCGAGCCCCCAGCCTCTCACCTGTAGTTGCCCTTCTTGGTCAGCAGCTCCTTGAACTGGCCCAGGGTGACCGCGCGGCCTCGCACCAGGGTCCGGTAGGGGATGGGCTCTCCGCAGAAGTAGTAGGCCACGACAATGCTGTCGCACGGCTGGGCACTCCCACCGCCCGTCTTCCTCTGCGATTTCGTCCTGGGGGCCGAGAAGCACTGTGACCGCTGGGCCTGGGGCCCTACCAGGCGCCCCAGGAGATGACGGGGCAGGGCCTGCAGGGTGGGCTGCACCACGCTCGGAAACGCTGAGTCCACAGGTCCCGCTGCCCACCCCGCCCCAGCCACGCCCACCCCTGGGGGCTCGCCCTGCAAGCCTCCACGCTCTGCCAGCCCGGACCGTGACGCAGACACAGCCAGCTAGCTGTCCACCGCCGCCGCCACCCACTTCGAGGCCCTGGTCTCACTGTGGCCTGGCCGGCCTAGGGGGCGTACCAACCACCCAGACCACGTGAAACGGGCGAGCAGGCTTCTCAGGAGGACCCCATGGTGGGCGCCTCTGCCGAGCTGCTCAAGACAGCCAGCCCCTGGCTCTGCGATAGCAGACTGGGTGGCTCGACCCATGTCCCAGTGAAGCCCCCACCTTCAGAAACACCCCAAGGCCAGGGACTGGACAGCAGAACCGCTGGGACCGGAAATGGACCCGCCTCACAGCAGAGGGCTGCTCGCAAGACCAGAGGCAGCAGCTGGCCCCTCCTCCAGAGATGACCGAGGCCTGCAGTGCCTCCTGCATGGGCAGCGAGGGGCCTCCTCGAGATGGGTGGCGCCTGTGCCGTCCCAAGTCCCATCCAGTGACTGCCCCAGGCCGCCCAGTGGGCCCAGGCATGGCCCTTGGCCCTGGCCAGATGGGCGGCCAGTGTTGCGTCAGGAAGGCCCTGAGGTCACAGTGGGCTCTCCTCTCCCCGGGGAGCCCCCCCCACTGGTGCTCCTGGGCACAGACCAGGCGGTCACCTCAGCTGAGCGGCCACCCCCACCTTGAGCCAGGCTCCTGACGCCTGATTCCCTTCCTTCGGTCCTGTGACCTCAGGCCTGGCCCGCCCCAGAAGCCACCTGGGGTCCCCAGGGGGTCCATTCTCTACACAAGAGCACCCCTCACAAACAGAAGCAAGGGGGAGGGCCCTCAGAGCAGGGCCCTCGGCCGTGCACGACAAAGGACCGGGGGGTCGGCCGGGAAGGGCTCAGTGGGCGCCCCTCTCTGCTCGGGGACAGCGTGGCCTGCGCTGTCCACACACGGCCCTCAGGCCCTGGACGCCCAGCCCGGCCCACGTGCACGGGCGTGGACCACACGTCCCCACACTGCACCTAAGAACAGAGCCAGCTCACTGTGCACACGGCGCCCGGGGCCTGTGCTTTGGTCAGCAGCGCCCCAGGGAGTCAGGGCCGCAGCCCCGAGCCCGTCACACCAGGGGGTCACTGCAGCAAGGGCTGAGGCCTTGTGCGGGACATGCAGACCCTTCTCGGGCCCGCCGCTCGCTGTCCCCACGTAGACGGCCAGAGCTCCTCTCACAGACAAACTAGCAGCCCCAGCTCTTCAGCTGTGGCGCCCGAGCTCACATCGCGGGCCGGCCGGCACTGGGAGGACCCAGGGGGGCGCACGTACTCTGTCTCGGAGAGCTCCAGGTCGGACACCGCCGGCACGGCGCTCAGCACGGGCGTGCACGCTGGCCTGACGCAGCAGCGCCCCCGCTGGATGACCTCCTGCACATACCTAGGGAACAACGCGCAGTGAGCCGCCGCCCGGGCCGGGCCTCCAGCAGCGCTCAGCTCAGCCACGCTCTGCAGCAAAAGGAGGCACCCGCTGCACGGGCCGGCAGAATGGCAGACCTTCGTGGTTGTAGAGCTGGAAGTCAGGGCTCCGTCAGAGCAGGCAGGACACTGGCGCTTCCACCCACCAGGTCTTCACCAAGCAGACCTCGGGCTCCTGAAACCCGTGGGCGCATGCCACTCCATGCACTCAGAGGAGCCTTCGCCTCCGGAGGGGAGCAGCCCCGACCTGGGCCCTGCAGCTTAGTCACTGCCAGCTGAAGGGGGCTCACCGCCCACCGCTCCCATCCTAGGGACATCCACCTCGGTGTGACGCTCCACGGCCCTGATGTGACTTCTATTTTGACCGCCCTGGGTGGAGTCACCCCAAGAGGGCCCAGCGGACCTCTGCTCTGGGATCTTTGCTGTCTGCAAAAGGCGCACATGTCCTGGACCGACCAGTGTGGAACGCCCGAGCCGCGCCCGTGGCTCAGCTGTGTCACAGCCAGATAGAACCCGTCACCGGGCAGGGCCTGTGGGTGCTGGCGCGAAGAGCAGACCAAGCACACAAGACCACAAACAGGGAGCCCTGCAGGGGCAGGCGTGGCAGGATGGGCCTGCTCACCCCGCACCCTCCCCGGCAGCCCCGCTGCTGCCCTCCACCCTCCAGCTCATAGGCCGGCCCACTGGGCCTCGGGCAATGCCCGCTGCCCAGCCCACATGGACCAGCAAGACCTCAGCGTGTGACACGGCCGCCGTAAACGGGGTCACCTTCAGTGACCAGGGACACGCGCAGGCCTCCCGCAGTGTGGCGGGCTGGGGCGGGTCTGCACCTGGGCGCCAGCTTCCCCAGAGCAGCACAGACCCTGCAGCGAGGGCCGGCCCCAGGAGCCCCGCTGACTGATGATTGGACGTGGGGACCAGTGATACCCGGGACGGGGCCGCCATCCGCTGACCACACTCCCGTCTCCGTGCCCTCAGAGCCCGGACCACCCTGAAGTCCCAAGTGGCTGGCACACCCAAGAAAGTGACCGCAAAGGCCCCACTGCGAGGGTCCAGCGTGGAGGGGTAACCTGCCCCACAAAGCCACCCTGGCCATGACAGCCATGCAGGGCGCCGTGAGGAGGGAGGCCATGGGGCTGGGCTCTCAACACTGAGAGAGAGACACCAGGGCTCCCCCGCGTGCTGGGAACAATCAGGCCCCTTCACGGACACAGTGGGCCTCAGCTGGCACCCCGAGCACAGCCGCAGGCCAGCCGAGGAGCAGAAGGGCTCCCGCCCCAGACGGACGCTGTGAGGACCACGCACCTCTGCTTCGAGGGCGCCTTGCTGGCCCTCTTCTCCTCCTCCTCCAAGCGCCGGCGTGCCTCCTCCAACTGTGTCAGTGGGTTGGGGGCGGGGTTGGGTGGCATCGTGGGGTCTTGAATGAAGAGATGCGAAGGCTGCACCGAGCTCCGGAGCTGGGCACTGACCCAGGGGTGCACGGCCCCAGGGCGCTCAATGGACAGGGGCCTGGAGCTCTCGTGAGCCTGCTGCTTCTTAGCCCCGGACGACCTTCAGGGGCAACAGAAGCAGGTGAGCTGTGCCCAGGCCCTGTATACCCCCTACTCCCAACACATGGCCTCTCTGGAGACCTGCTCTGCACTGTGCTCATCGCTTTCTGAAATATAAATCATACCCTATGTGGGCATTTTCTTAATGTTTCCCCACGAAGACTTCTTTTACATAGAAGTTTTTTGTTTTTGAAAAGTATTTTGATATTAGAGTAAGTGTCCTTGGGACTTCCCTGGAGGTCAGATGGCTGAGACTGCCAGCCCGCAATGCAGGGGGTCTGGGTCTGATCCCTAGTCAGAGAACTTGCTCTCACATGCCCCAACCAAGACCCAGGGCAGCCAAACAAAAGCTTAACCTTTATCACTGCTTTAAAAATATAAAGATAAATAAGTGCTCTTTGTGAAAAACTTGAAATGTTCAGGAAGTTCTAAGAAAAAAAGGAGTATGATTTAGCAATAGCCACTCAGTACATTCAGTGTATTTCCTGCCCCACTAAAGACACCTGACGCGGCTGGCTTAACTCTCATCACGTGCTTCCTCCTAACTTTCCTCCACGTGACGCCACGTTCCCTGCCATCAGTCACCGAGAACCTTCTATATCTGTGTGACCTGCTGTCACTCAATACTGCCTCTCTCAGCTGGACTGGAGGCCTCAGAAGGGGGGGCGTGTCCCCAGGAACAAAATGAGGGGACCCCAGGAAGGGCGCCCTGGGGGAGAGGGCTGACTCAGTGCCTGTGTGATGTGACCTGCCCCACGGGGAGCTGGAGTCCTCCTAGAAGGACCCACAAGGCCCCCGACTCCTCACTCCCTGCCCCCCTCCCCCTCCCTGCTCTGTGCCTGCCCCCAGGTCCACAGACCCCAGGAAGGCCTGCACAATGCAGCCCACAGCGCAGCCAGGACACTGCTTCTGGACGCATCTTCCCACAGAAAGATGCGCTGGGGTGGGGGAACGGCCAAGAAGAGCGCTGCCGGGTCAGGTTTTGTGAGCGCAAAGGGTCTGAACCCAACAACTCAGGACCAGGAAGTCCATAGCTGGCCGGTCCCAAACCCCAGGCCCCTGCCCACCCCGCCCCCACCACGAGCGGGACAGGTGACCCAGAAATCGACATGGAGCACGGAGGGACCCAGAGCAGAGACATGTCCTCTGGCAGTTGGGGTCAAGGAGGCTGGACCCAAAGGCTCCTCCTGGAGGACCTGAAGGCTCCTCCTGGAGGACCTGCCTCAGCTCCTGGTGGAGGGGCAGCCACAGGGCTGTAGGATCCTGTCCAGCGGAGTTGCAGCAGCTGACCCCAGCAGTGGGCACTCCTGCCCAGGACACTGAAGCTGTCACCAATCCCCACCCCATCACAGCGCCCACACAGGGAAGGGCTGGCCTCACACTGCCACAGGCTGGCGCTGGTCCCAAGGGCACATAGCCTGCAGACTGCCGCCTGGCGCTGACAGCAGGCTCTAGAGCTGGGAGGGACTCAGAGCTGCGGGTGGGAGGATTCAGAGCCAGGGGGAGGGGGACTCAGAGCCAGGGGTGGGGGGACTCAGAGCAGGGGGGAAGAGGACTCAGAGCCGGCGTGGGAGGACTCAGAGCCGGGGGTGGGGGGACCCAGAGCCAGGGGTGGGAACAGAGCTGGGGGGATGGGGACTCAAGAGCAGGGGGGGGGGGGATTTGGGGGTGGGGGAACTCAGAGCCAGGGGTGGGGGGACTCAGAGCCAGGGGTAGAGGGACTCAGTACTGGGGGTGGGAGGACTCAGAGCCAGGGGTGGGAGGACTCAGAGCCGGGGGGGGGGAGGACTCAGAGCCGGGGGAGGGAGGACTCAGAGCCGGGGGAGGGAGGACTCAGAACCGGGGTGGGGGGGACTCAGAGCCAGGGGTGGGAGAACTCAGAGCTGGGGGGGAGGACTCTGAGCAGGGGGGAGGGGGACTCAGAGCCAGGGGTGGGAGGACTCAGAGCAGGGGGGAGGGGGACTCAGAGCCAGGGGGAGGGGGACTCAGCTGAGGGAAGACTCAGAGCCAGGGGGAGGACTCAGAGCCAGGGTGGGAGGACTCAGAGCTGGGGGTGGGAGGACTCAAGAGCTGGGGGTGGGAGGACTCAGAGCCAGAGGGAGGAGGACTCAGAGCCAGTGTGGGGTATCAGAGCCGGGGCGGAGGGGGACTCAGCCGGGGGAGGACTCAGCCGGGGCCCCTCACCCGTGGCCCGCCTTCCGGTGCCGGCTGATCTCCTTCTCGCCCTCGATGATCCACTGCATGATCTTCTGGTTCTTCTCTGCGTCCTCAGACGGGCCTGGCGCCTCTGTGCTGCTGCTCTTCCCCAACTCTGCCTTCTTGGAGTTCCTCTTGGAGGTCGTGCCCACCTTCCCGCTGCAAGAGCAAGACCTGGTCACTTGCTACTTCAGCCGGCCCAGGCTAGATGGCTGGCCGGGACCCGCAGGGCTGGGGAGGACAGCCCGCAAGGGCCCTGCCTGCATGCGGGGCCTCAGTTGCACTCCTGCGGGCACAGCCAGGCTGACTCTGTGGACAGAAGGCATCTGGGCAGCTCAGGCCCAGCTACCCGTCCTCACCCAGACAGCCCCCTCCGAAACAGGCCCATCTGACCCAACGGCGCTTCAGGGCTGGAGCCCTGTAGCCGTGCACCCAGGCATGCACGCCTGCCAACCTGAGCTGGCCCTGGCTTAGGGACTCCTCAGGGAAACTCTGGCCCAAGAGCGGCATGGAGGACCCTTCTCCGGGGGAGGGCTGGGGCGGGGGACCGCCGTTCACTCACCCGTAGGCCAGGCTGTCACTGGCAGTGGGGGGGCCACCTGTGCTCTCCACGTGGCTGCGGGGCTTGGCTGTGTGGCCGTGCAGCTCTGGGCCCCAGGCGAAGCTGCTTGGGACCCGGCGGGTGGCCTCGGCCTCAGCTGGCTCCTTGGGCCGGGCCGCGCCATGGTGGCCGTGGTGGTGGCCGTGTCTGTGGAGGTGCAGGCCAGCCGGGTCCAGCTTCGCCCCCAACTTGGGCGCATGCTTTCCATGCCCAGGCATGGCACCCCCCAGCACCCCGATTTTGGGCACGTGCGTGCTGTCCGGGGAGCGGTGACCGGGCCCCGGCGACTGGCAGCCGGGCGTCCTCATGACTCGCTGCACGTGCTCGTCCAGGATGCTCTCGGGGTTCTCCTCGTGCGCGTCCCGCAGCCCTGCGCAGCCCACGTCCGCGTAGCGGGAGGGGAAGTGGTGCCAGGCCGGGGCCGAGGGCAGTTTATGGCTGGTGCCCTGGGGGCCAGAGGGCATGTCGCCGTCCTCGCCTTCCTCCTCCTGCTGGGACGAGAAAACATGTCACCTCTCGGCACTGGCTGCACCGGGGAGACCCCACGCTTGGGGACACAGAGCACAAACAAAGGCCCGAGCCCCGACCTAGGACGAGGCCGGGCCAGCGAAGTGCAGGAGGGGCCGCCCGATCCAGAGTAGGCCCAAGTCCCGCGTGCCCGCCCAGTCCCGAGTCAGTATGGCTGGGTTCCAGGAGGACGAAGCGGATGGGGGCTGGCCTGCGCTCCCCTCCCGAGTGCGGGGACAGGGCCACACGCCATGCGGAGGAGGGCACAGCATCAGGGCTGCACAGACCACTAGGACGCCTGGCACCACTTCCACGTTAAGCTTCTCAATAAAAATTTTTCTTTTTTTCAATTGTTTTCCTATTCCTCAATTTTACTACTGTATTTTCCATCATGTTTTCCCAGGGAACACTGCCCTTATACAGAAGAGCTCCTGGTTTTTCCTTGTCTTGCTACAGGTGTTAATAAATTGTCACATCAAACTAGCAGAATTTAGTTTGACTCTGAGAGTTACTATAAACAGACCTGTAAACATACATATTCAGTCACTTCGATCCTGAAACACACAACTCACATTCACTGTCTCGTCTTATTGAGTTGCCCTGAGCAGACACTAAGAGGCCAAATGACTGAGCCACCCTGCATTTCGACATGAACAAGCCCCCAGAAGTCTCCACAGGACCCCACACCACTATGGAAGTGCCTGCGGTCATCCAGACACGCCACCAGCTGTGGGCACCACGACTCAGGAAATGGCACCCAAGAGGACAGGTGGGGAGAGAGGGGCAGACGGGGGGACACGCAGCCCTGTGGGTGAGCGAGGAGCCACCCTAAAGCGCCCTGGACTCTGGGCTCTGCACCCCCTATCACTACCCAGACCCTTGGTTCCTGCACTCACCCTGTCCCCACCCCAACCCTGGTGCTTTGTGGTTATCAGGGGTTTGGGACTCGGGAGACCTACACCCAGGGGCACCCAGTATTGATGCCATTCACTCCCTCCCAGGGCAGCATGCTGCAAAAAGAAACCTCCAAACACCCAGGGATCTGAGACCAGCTATCCCTAATAGCTCTGCATGCACAGAAATTCAATTTTAGGGTTTTAAAAATTACAGATTTACATAACCCTTCAGCGCTAGTTTTCATTTTCTTCTGTTCTGATTTTCCAAGCTTTACAGTAAAATTATTAAAAAATTTGTAAGACTCCCTAGGTGTTCCAGTGGTTAAGAATTCACCTACCAATGTGGGGCACACGGGTTCGATCTCTGGTCCAGGAAGATCCCATATGCCGTGGAGCAACTAAGCCTGTGTGCTCCAAGTACTGACTCCATAAGCCACAATTAGTAAAGTCCACGTGCCCTAGGACAGGTGCTCCCCAACAAGAGAAACAGATGCAATGGGAAGCCCATGCACTTCAACAAAGAGCAGCTCCTGCTTACCACAACTAGAGAAAGCCTGCACACTGCCAGGAACATCCCGCTTAACCAAAAATAATTAATTAAAAATCTGTAGTGGGAATTTCCCACAGTCCAGTGGTTAGGACTCAATGCATTCACTGCAGGATTCCAGGTTAGATCCTTGGTCAGGAACTAAGATCTCACAAGCTGCAAGGCAGGCCCCAAAAATGTCTGAGCTATTACTCTTAAAAAAGAATTCTTGTTTATACCATGGTTCACAAAGCTTACAAAATCACACCCGGTAACAGACTCGAGACCACATGGCCAGCTGCTGGGCAGTGAGCCACCCCCGAGGCGGAGGGACGCCCATGGGAGCCGACCGGTTGCACCCCCGAGGCCGGGAGCTGGGACCCAAGGCCTACGCATGGCAGCCCTCCTGAGCTTGAGGCCCTGAGCAGCCGACACCGGACGTTCGCTGGGACACGTTCTGTCATGTCAGAGAACACTGCTGGGTCCAGCCCCCCGAGAGCTCGGGGGCTGCAGGCACAGCCATCCAGCGCCTGCCAGGGACGCCATGGGAGAGCCTCAGACACCGTCAGACGTCTGGGCTGCCTGAGCATGCCCCTCCCGCCCGACACCACCAGCCAGGACCGCAAGCACACAGCCCCAGTCAAGGCCGGAAGCACAGCAGCGCATTGTGAAAGCCCAGGTCTGCAGTGAAACCGGCAAGTCTGCAGTGGTGAGTCGCGATCTCTGAAATTTCTTTCACGAAACGTTACACCTTGCTTCCTGAGCCTGTTTTAAGAGCTGTTGATGGCAATGCACTCAGGACGGCCTCACAGAGAGGCGGTGCGTGGAGATGCTGCCAGGGCAAATGGCCTCCTCACACACGAGACCCAAGCTGAGCTCCGCCAAGGCACTGGCACACGTGTGACTGGTCTGTGTTCGTTCCCTCTAGGCAGCTCCCAGGAGGCGGAAACCCTCAGCTCTGACGACCAGCGCACCCCAACCCCGCCCTGCTGGCCATGCCCTCCTGAGCAGTGATGGGGCGGGGGCCTCGGACAGGTCGCTGAGCCACGGGCCGTGGGAGGACAGCCGGAGGGCTCCGGGCAGGCCTCAGGCTGCACCTGTCCTACCAGGAGGCCGTGCCATCACCACGTGGGCGGGAGGGGGGCAGGGCACGGTCCTGCGGGGCCCCTCGTGGCACCACATGGCCTGCGACCACCTCATGCTCAGGGCTGTCTCCGTACTGCCAGGGGTCCGCGGCCCGCCCTGCGATGAGATCTGCCTGCCAACTCTGTGCAGGGGAGGCGGGGGAGCCCGGCCTGTGTCGGGGCAGGCGTCACACGGAGCTCTGCATCTAAGTGCGGGGGCAGGAGCGGGGGCTGCAGGGCTGCCCGCCCACCAGGCCCCTCACCCACCCTGACGGCACTGCCCCCCGCGGCGCGGCAGGCGGCACGCCTGGGGAATGTGGAGCCCAAAACAGCAGGGCCCCCCTCAGGTTCTGACAGGGTCCGGGGAGGGCTCAGCTTCTATAATTTAAACAGGAAGATCAGGTGATTGGTAGAGAAATAATTCCTACAAGAAAGTCACATTTTGAGTTTCAGATATTGAACAAAATACTGAGAAGAGAATGAACTCCCGCCCTCAGAGAAGGCCTGTGTGCCAGAAGCCTCGAGGCCCACAGGCCCGGAGGGCGGGGCACATGAGGGCGAGGGGGGCATGCCTGTCACAGCGCCTCTGCCCTCTCGTGTGTAGAACGACATGCGTGTGCAATGGCCAGGATGGGAGAGCGCCACCCCAGGCAAAAAAGACAGGCATGTGGGCACCTACAGGCAGAGTTACAGCAAATAGATCGGGTGTGCTGAAACTCTCAGCTCCCGGAGCTCTATCAGAAAGGCTACCGGCCAGGAAACGAGACAGACAGAGCCGTGTCCCAGCCGCAAAGCCACTCCGCACGCGGAGGTGACGGGTCAGAGCCTCGGGCCACCCTGCCCGAGGTAGGCCATCCGGGCTCCACGGGACACGGAGGGCGCTGAGCAGGACGCAGGCCTCCAGCCCTGACGGGCAGAACCGCCCGGCCGGCGGGCAGACGCCCTCCAGCTCCACAGAGGCCGATGCCTCAGGGGCCTGCTGCAGCCCGCACCACGGCAGCCACTCACCATGCGGACGCGCTTCAGCCGCTCCTCCAGCTCCTCCTCAGCCTCCCGCGTCCGCTGCACGGCCTCCAGGCGGTGGATGAGCTCCGCGGCGAACTTCTGGGGCTCCACGCGGACTTCCTTTGGCATTCGGTACGTGCGCTGTGAGGAGATGCCACTGTGAGCCCTGCCGCGCCACGTGAGCAGGGCACGGTCTGCACTCTCCTCCCTACCCTGAGCTGATCAGCAGGAGACAAGCAGACACGGCTGCCTCCTGCCTCCCACAACCACAGGTGAAGACCCTGAGGAGGCCGGGGACTACGCCTCCTCGGGGATGGCCACCCTGGCGCTCGCAGCCCAAGGCACCCGCCCAAGGCCGCCAGCCTGCCCTGGAGAAGGGTTTCTTGTGACTGACCAGCCCAGAACTCGGGCAGCCGGAGCAGAGGCGTCCGGCTGTGCAGACCCCTGAGGTCGGGGCTCAGCCCGGGCGCCAGAAGGGCCGGGAACGCTCTGCAGCGCCCACCTTGCACCCAAGGGGCAACGGCGCCCGACACAGCAGGGGGCCGCTGCCCTGCACCCGGGGTGAGCGACACAGAACCCTGGTGCAGGCAGGAGCCGGGGAGGGACGGGGAGCCACGCTCAGAGAATGCAATTCCACGCACGCCTCACAGCAGCACGCCGCACAGCTCTGGGGGCGGGCACGAGCTATAAAGTGAAATCGCTTCAAATCCAAAACACTTGCAAGCACAGCGAGAAAAATCCTGCACGAGGTTACCCGGACCCTCCAAGGGACCACAGGCCGCCGCCCCTCAGGTGGAAGCAGGGCGCATGCAGGCGGACACTTACGGGAATGTGAGGTAGAGGCACCCGCCCGTTGGCCTGGACACTCTCCTGCATCTCCCGGCGGTGCTGCCTGCGGGTCCTGTAGGGCGGGACTCCATCCCTGTCAGACAGACACTTGCGTGAACACACGCAGGCCTTGGCCACGGCCGCCGGGAGCAGGCCCGCGCAGCCTGTCTCCTGAGCTGCGCTGGCTGAAGACGACTTTGGGTTCTTAGAAAGAACGGTACAGGTTCCTGAATCCTGCTTTCTTCCAGGATAAGATGGTAAAGCAGCATAATCTGTCAGATACTCAAATTTGTTCTCTTGACGTGAATTTTAGTCACAACCCTTCTGAAGACTGATGAAACCACAAGTCAAAGCACATACCGCCTTTAAAATGACTAAGCACTTATCTGAGAAGCATCTGACTTGCTCGCCTCCTGCTCTCCGGCCACTTGAACGCTGCTCCAGGA